>NW_024039621.1:0-473391 GCF_016077235.1 Cyprinodon tularosa | reverse complement strand
ATTAAAGTTTTTTTTAGGGGAGGTATCTTAAATCTTAAATAGTGGGGAGTTTGGTGCCATGAATTTGATATAGAGGCAACTAAAGGCTGAATGCTAACTAGGAGTATTTATGGATATTTATACAGTTATGCATGGATATAGCTTGTGTATGTCATAGATCTAATATATATATATGTACAGAAAGAGAGATTTCTAGTGTTAGATGTTAAGAAGTTCTTGCGATTTAATTCATGCAACACTTTGTACTTCAAGGTTGAGGTGAAACAGATGTGACTTGTTTGTATAATTCCTGTGAACTAGTTAGAAATAACTTTATTGATAAAGTAAAGATAAAGCTCCTGAAGCTATTGCTGAGAGATCCATCCATCCATTTAACCTAGCCCAATTATTTTTGCTCTCATTTTACCTCAGCTTTCCTCTTTTTCATTTCCTGAACTCATCGAGGATGCTTCCCACAGCATCTTAGGCTATTTCTGCCAAATTATCATCGTTTTTTTGTAGGAATTACCAGCTAACACCAAAAACGATTCAAAAAAGGTCAGATTAATACACTTGGTGTATTTTGGAAATGTGCATGAACCACTCATGTCTGACACCTAACGTCTAATCTCCTTCGCTTTTCACCCCCCTCCCCTCCCCTTATCCCCATCTGCCCTTTTCTCCTCTCAGTTAAATGAAACAGCGAAGCAGCTGATGGAGATTGACAAACCCATGCCAGCTAATGCACCAGGTCCCAGCTCTGAGCAAGCCCCTTGGGTCCCTGCACTCCTGGCCCCTCCCCCAGTGCCTCGCCATCTAATGGAAATGGCTCCGGTCACAGGAGAGGCGAAGGGAAAGAAAAATGCAAAGAAAGCGTCACTCTTTCTCTGCACTGTCTGTCAGCCAGAGGGCCGCCCAGCTCAACAACAGGCACAGCATGGAGATCTCCCACCCGGTCCTCATCAGCTCATCTGACCCCAGAGCGGCCGCACGCATTCAGGTATCTCAAACGCTGCGAAGTACGCAACACAAGAACCAATATAGAGACACCTGCGGAAGAAAATAAAACCTTTTAACTTCAAACTACCAATACCCCTTTAACTTTTTATTTGTAGTTGTGCCATATTCTTTCCACTCTAAGATAATGGATTGAAAGGAGCTGTGACTTGTTCAAGATCAGCAGACTAGAACAGCTGTCTTTAGATGACAGATGGACTTATTATTTTTAACTTATAAGATGACGTCTCAGGGCTGTTGGTTGCACCAGATTTTATTTAGGGGCGTTAAAGTAAATCCAATAAATGTTATAAATACTGAGGAGTTATGAATACTTTAGCACTGTTTAAAATAAGATAATTCTTTGGCTTCTAAAACTTTAAAAATTTATATTTTTTTGCTTAATATAAAAAAAAATATAATTGTTATGTTTTATATATTTGTTGATTAGGGATAAATTATAAACCTACTCAGGTTTGTTCATAGGTTCTATTTCTATTAGTACAGCTTTGCGTTTTGTAATGCAGTCCCCTGCCTCCCTCTCTGCCAGTTTCATGCAAATAAAATCATTTTTTCACTTTGAAGGCCTTTTGGAGCCATGTTGCTTTTACAGTTATTGCATCTCGCTGCATTTCTCACTCAGTTTAAAGCTGTTTGTAAATAGTTCCCAGGATGTTTCATGCCTACAGGCACATCTTATACGTAACATTTTAAATCAAACCCCTGGATCTCTGTGGTGTTGTTGAATCTTTCTTTTTGGATGCCTCTCCTCCAAGTCCGTCCCCATCCTCAGCGGGGGGTACCGCTGCCCCCCAAAGTGGCATCTCTTACCTCGGAGCTGCTGGCACATGCCAAGGTGCAGCTCCCTCTCAACATGTGAGTACTTCATCTTTCCTCTCACTTACTCAGCGAATAAGATGTACGGACAAGTTTTCACAAGCGACGTCCTTGCATTGTTAGAAATGTTGGCATTGTTGTGCCCAGAGGTAATGGCCATGTCTCACCACCTCTGCAACCACATTTACTCCTTCACCAGCCAAGTATACAATCCGCTTAAGAGACGAAAAAGTACAGTTCACTAAGCTTGGATTCTTCACCAAGATGTACTTTTTTTCAATTAAGACACCAACAAATCAAAATGTTAACTAGGCTGTTTTAATGCTTCTCTTAAAATATTGCTAACAGACATTGAAGATCAGATCCAGATTACATCTCCAAACTATGATTTCATTTATTGAGGGGAAGGTTTCAGACACTGCTTGGCAGGGCCACCTGCCAAAGAGCATTTTAACTACAGGCAATGAGTCTTTTATTGTTATGTGAAGGAAACTTTGGCAACTCTGCTTTGCAGAATGTTTTTATTATCCATTATAAAGAGTTTATGAGCATTATTGCATATTTAGGCCATGCCATTATGTAAGTCTTGACTTTGACTACCCCACTCCAAATCACACTGACCATGTTTGACTCTTGATATATTGTTTTTCTGTAATGCTGAGTTTATTTTACTCCAGTTGTTAGGGGAACGAATCCTCTAAAGAATTCATCATTTGTTTATTTGGATTTATTTATTATTATTATTTTTTTTTTTTTTTTGCAGTTATTTTTTTCTCAAAAAACTCAAACTTTTGTGTTTGAGTTTATTGTCGATGTTTATTCTGTGGAATTTCTCATAGGTCATGCATTATTCCGAGGGTGTCTTTCCAAAATGGAGTGCAATATGGTGGTGAAGATTCTAAGTCATCCAGGTCATAGTCATTCCAAAAAAGCGGGGGGAAAAAACAAAAAAAAACTGGACTTTGCTTTCCAAGTTTGAAGATGTTTCACATTCCAATCTAGGAAGCTTTTTCAATTCAAAATGGTCTGAATTAGCGATGAGTTCCAAGCTTTATAGAGTAGCCCATCAAAGCCAAAGTTCACGGTGTGTTGACCCGAGTAGACACCTGTCAGTGAGCTGTTTTTCACTGCCATTAAAAGCCGGTTTGGATCGCAGGTTTAAACTGGTTTTTCGGCAGTGGGAAACAGGTATGAGATTTTTGACTAAACACAGTTGATTTGATTTTACAGGCAGTTGCCTTTTGTCATAAATCATTTTGAATTATTTCAGATTTTTCTTTTTGTTGTTATTTGGTTTTCTTTGTCTTGTTCTGCTTTTTCTACCAAACCTTTTAGCTGCACTTAACCTATCATTAATATGGTTGTTGCAAGCTTAGTGAAGTCCTCAGTGGCTAAGCAGTCTGACAGACAGTCTCTAGGGACTGTCTACTAGACTATTGTCAGTCAGTTGATTCTCCCCAGTTGTGTGTTGCTAGCACTTACTTAAACATTTTCTTTTTTGAATGTTACATTTTTCTAAAAGCTTTTAAATTATTGTTATTAAAGAAGTGAAGACTCTGAAATCTCTAAGTCTACAATCATCACCACCCATCCTATAGATGGGATGTGAGTCAAATCCTGCAGCACTACCAGTTTAACCAATATCACCTTCCCAGTTGTTTAATGGGAAGACCCCACCCCCACCCCCCAGCCACACACACACCACACACGTAACAAGACAAAAAGGTTTTGTCCCAGTGATGAGGTCCCGTGTTTTCATCTTGACCTGGCAACTATTCCTGTTGCCATGGGGGAGATGGGAGACAGTCCCCACATCTGTTGCCATGGTTACCAAGAGTTAGCACATATATTGCTTGTTTACTCTGCACTGTTATCCAGTCTGGCACTATGTACTATAAATGTCTCCCAGAGACAAGTTCATGAGCTCATTTATTCATATAAACAGGAATACTTCTTACACTCTTTCTTATTAAATATTACATTAGTAATATCCATCCTTCGCTATAGATAGATAGATAGATAGATAGATAGATAGATAGATAGATAGATAGATAGATAGATAGATAGATAGATAGATAGATAGATAGATAGATAGATAGATAGATAGATAGATAGATAGATAGATAGATAGATAGATAGATAGATAGAAAGAATAAACTGGTGTTATTGATTGGCAAGCATTCACAGCAAGCCTCTTTATTCAAAAAGTAGAACCATTCAGTACACCTCAAGTTATCACACAGAGAAACATGACCTGAATGCTGTATTGGTTTGTTATTTTTAAGTGAAGACCGACAGCTTTCACTCCAAGCCCCAGTTGAAGAAAATGACCCTCCACTGTTCTATAAATAGGGAAATCTTAGATGAAACAACAGTCCAAATACAGTTATTTCATTATTTTTTGTCCTCGATATTCAAGAGAGAATGCATTTGATCTTCTATTAATCTTCTATTGATCTTCTGGGCTCCCTTGATCGGCTCCATCACTTAGTGTAGTGGGGGGCTATGGGGTGCGTCTTGTGGGGCGCGGGGGGCTAGTTTTGGGGGTCCTTGGGTCCTGGGGGCTCGGGGGGGTGCTCGGAGCGGGGTGCCTGGCGGGTCTGGCCCGGGGGACTGTTGCCCCCGTCGGGGCGGGGTCTGGGGCGCCGCGGGGGGGGTCCTGCGGCGGCCGCGTGCGGTGCTCTTGGGGGGTTCCGTTGGTGGCGGACGTGGGCTACTGGCCTGGTGGCTGTGCTGCTGCTGGGTGGGGCTGGGCGCCGGGCATCGGTTCTTTTGTGGTGCTGGCCGGGGTGCTTCTGCTCTGCGGGCGTCGGGGCGTGCCTCGTCTTCCCGGTGCCGGGTTTCGGTGGTTGGCCGTGGTGAATGCCGTGGTTGCGTCGTCCCGGGGGGGCGTGGGTGGTCGCCGCATGGGCCAGGCTCGGGGTTCGTGTGTGTCATGTTCGTGGGCGGCGCGTTGCCGGGGGCGTAGGGGGTCCCCTTTGGAGATGACCACGGGTCGGGGCGGTGTGGCTTCGCTTCTGTGGGTGGCGGGGCTGCAGGTGACGCGTGGTGCGGTGCATCGTACGCCGCGGTTGGGGAGTGGAGGGTTGCTCGGTGTTAGGCCGGCGAGGGGGACGGGGACGGTGGCCCTGTGGCCGGCGTGGCCGTCCTCCTCTCGGCGGTCTTGCAGTGGGCGGTCATGCATGGTCGCTTGGCCGGAGCGGGGGTGGGGTCGTGCCCCTGCTTTAGCGCCCGGGCGCGGCGGGGGTGTGGTCACGGGGGACGTGTCTGACGGCTGTTCACTTTTGGCCTGAGTGTGCCGGCTTCTGGCGGCCTGGGGCGAGGCATTGCTGAGCTGGCGCTCTGGCCGAGTGCGCCGGGTGGGGCTGCTCTGTCCTTTGCTTTTGCCTGCGGCTGTGTTTGCGGGGGCGGTGGGGGGCGGGGTGGTTGTCGTTGTGTTTTTGGGTGGGGGAGATCCGCCTCCCGGGGGCTTGGTTGGTTGCCGTCGGTTAGTCCTTGTATCGGCATTTCCGGTGTTGTTTTGTTGGGGCTGCCTCGGGCCCCGCATGCCGGCGGTTGCGCTGCCGCGAGGGGATTTCCGGTTCGGCGGGGCTTGCACTGTCTCCTGGGAGGAGCAGGCATGTTGACTTTTCTGGGAGGAGCTATCTGCGGTGGATGGGTCCTCGTGGTTTCGATGCAATGTGGCGGTGGGTGTTGGGCCACTGCTTGTTTGCGGCCGTTTTCTCCGGTGAGGGGTGAGAAGGAGTAATATTATAATTTTTTTGTTTTTGTTTTTGTTTGTTTTTTTGTGGTGGAGTGGGGGTGTGTGGGCCGGGGGATCGGGGCTTGGAGTGGGGCTCGGGATTTGCGCTTAGCTGTGTTGTGTAGGCTTTTCTTCTTCGGATTGGTGCGGTGGGACAACGGTGTTGGTGGGTAGTCGTCTCGTGGGGCCGGGGGTTCGGCGGTGGGGGTGCTGGCGCCGTTGCCGGGGGTTTTGGGTGATTGCCCGGCCCTACTGCGGGTGTGGGGTCTGGCGCGGTGGCTCTTGGGCCTGGGATCCCTGGGGGGCGCATTGCCCTTGGGCGGGGTCCCGGGTGGGGAGTTCGGGGGATGTTGCGGGTGTCTGTGGGGAGTGCTGCTTGGGTTCGGGGCCGGTGTACGCCTGGCTGTCTGTCCCTGCTTGCCCACGGGCTCTGGGTGTGCCGGGGTGCCTCGGGGCTGTGGGCTGGGGGGGGGCTGGACAATTAACTACCTATGGGCAATGTTGGCTTATCCCAACCTCACGGCGTTTGCACTCTGTAAGTGGGGGGTTGAAGGGGAGGAGGGGGAGTAGGGTATGATCTCGGGCTCTGGAATGTCTTCTGTGCTTGTGTGGTGAGTAGATTGATTGTTATTGTTTTTAGGGGAGGGATTTATCCTCCGGAGGGGGTGCCGGTTGTGAGTGGGGGGTGGTGATAGGGATAGAAGATCTTTGTAGGGCTTTGGGTCTGGCTCCTCTGGTCTTGGTCCTGGTCAGTGCTGCCATCCGGGTGGGGCGGAGTACGGGGGGGGGGCGAGGCGGGTGGGTCCGACGGGGGCTGGGATCGGCGGGGAGGGGCCACCGGAAAGGTGGTTGGGTGGGTGGGTGGTGGGGTGGGGGGGGAGGTGAGGCGGGGTGTGGGGGGGTGGGTCGTGATGGGGTGGGGTGGGTGGGGGGGGGGGGGGCGGGGGGGGGGGGGTGGGTTGGGGTGGGTGGGTGGGTGGGGGGGGGAGGGGTGGGTGGGTGAGTAGGTGGGTGGGTTGGTTGCTTTTTTTTATTATTTTATTTTTTTGGCGATGGACAGGACGGGGGGGGGGTAGGTGGGATAATGGAGTCGGCTCACGGTGCCCGGCTGGTGGTGGGTCCTCGCTCGCCTGGTCCCCGTGCCCACCGGGCTATGGGTGGTGAAACTGGTGGGGCCCCCTTCTGGGGGGGCTCTCGGGGAACGGGGGTGCCTGTTGGAGTCAGCGGGGGAGCTGGCTCCCTGGGAGTGCAGCAGGCACCCCAGTCCTTTGCTCCCCATCCCCGAAATCCTCCCTCTGCCTGCTCCATCACTCGGCCACACATGTAGGTTTTTGGGGAGGGGGTCGTTACTGGAGGGCCACACCTTCTGATGACGTCCCCCACCCCAATTTTATTTTGCATTTTAGACACTTCCATCTACATCATTTTCACAACACACATCTATGTAGGGCATTTTCGGGGGGTGGGGGTCAGGGCCACCGGGGGGGGGCTTATTTTATGGGCCTCACCACGGTCGGCCTCCTCCATCCCCTCTCGCATCTAGACATTGAGGGTTGAGGGTTGTCGAAGGGGGAGGGTGTGCTGGCACCGTCTATCTCCTGGAGGGGGGGTGGAGTGTGCCGGACACCCCCTCTTGGTACTCCCAGTTTTAATTGCATCTGAGAGCAACACGCAACAACACCACATTCGAGCGGGCGCAGTGAGGATCGGGGTCTTCTCACACCCCTGTTCTCCGGCTGCCGCCTGGAGTCTGGGGCCTGGAGGAAGAGCGGGCCACCTGGTCCGTGGTTTTGGCTGGGGCTGGCTGCGGGGCCTAGGTGGCCTGCTGGTGGCGGGGCTGTCACCTCTGCTCTCCCCAAAGAAGGTTGGATGGAGGGGCATGAAGTGCCTGGTTGAAGGTTTTTTTTTTTTTTTTTTTTTTTTTTTTTTTTCGGGGGGGGGGGGCGGTTCTGGTTGGGTGGCCGGCGCGGGATGGGTGGGCCCCGGTCCCGGGGGGGGCTCTTGCGGGGGGTGGTCCGGTCCGTGTGCGGGGTGGGGGGCCGGGCTTGAAGCAGGAAAGAGATGGGTTGGTGTGGCGGTGTCGCCGCTCCCCTCCCCTCACATCCGGATTTTAGGTTCACTTATGGGGTCATCCGATAGTCCCGGGACCGACCACCGGTGTCACCGGGTTTTTGGTCCTGGTATTATTGGATGTGAGTGTTATGTGTGAATGTGTGTCTGCGTTGTTATTTTCTTTATTTATTATTATTATTATTTTATTCAATTTTTTTTTTTTTTTTTTTTTTTTTTTTCCTGTGGTACGAGTGGGGGCACTAGGGAGGGAAGGCATGATTGAGATGGTGTGTTTTTTTTTTTTTTTTTTTTTTTTCTTTCCCAGGTTGGGGTCTCAACCGCACCCTCTCCCAAATACATCTCAAGTCTCCGCTAAGTGCGGAGCCCATTCCCCCCGTCCTGCTCTCCCTCCGCTGGCTGGCGTCGGGGCTCACCGGTGCACTGGTGGAGCTGGGGGTGGATGCCCGGGGGACTGCTGGCTCATTCCTGGCGGCCTCTCAACTGGCCCTGGCCGGCCGGGGCTTTGCTGGGGCTCCTGTCTGGGGGTGGGGTGCCCTTGGGGCCTCGGATCCCTGGGGCCTGGGACTGGATCCGCTTCGGGGTGGGGCTGGGTGTGGTTCGGGGATTTTCGGGGTCGGTGCCGGTGCCTTCGCTACGATGCCGGTTCCTGGGCGGTGTTTCTTTCCTATGCCGGTTCTGTGGTATCGGTTCGGGGAGGGGGGGAGCTGCGCGGCATGGTGGGGTGCGGGTCTTGGGTCCTGTTTTGGGCTCCGGTTTTTCCGCTCGCACTTCTCCTCTTGCCTATTTATTTTAATTGTAATTATTAATTAATTTATTTATTTACCTATTTATTTGTTATTTTTTTTTTTTTTTTTTTTTTTTATTTTTTTTTTTCTCTTCCTCGGTGGGGGGGAGCGGTTGTGGGCGGGTCGGTGTCTGGTGTCCGCTGTCGCATTGTGGGGGCCCCCTTTTTTTTTTTTTTTTTTTTTTCTCTTTTTTTCTTTGGGGGGTTTGGCATGTCTGTTTTCTCGGGGGGCAGGCGGGCCTGCTGGGTGGGGGTCCTGCTGGCGGCGCGCCGCTGGTGTGTGGGGGTCCGGGCGGCTCCGGCGGGGGTAGTGTTGGGGGGCCGGTCTGGGCGGGCTGGCTGCGCTGGCTGGGTATTCGGGTGGGTTTTCCCTCCTGGAGGCATGGCGGGGCTGCTCTGTTCCCACTGATCACGGCGGGTGGGGCTGCGGGGCGGGTGTGGGCCTGGGGTGGCTATGACCGGCGCGTGGTGGGGGGCCGGAGCGGCGGAGCTGCTCTGGCCGCGTGTCGGGGCCTGGTGCGGGCTGCGGGGGGGGGTGGCGGACGTGGCTGGGCTGCTTTGGCATCGTCCGGTGGGGGGGCGGCGCGGTTCGCTCCGCTCTGGCTTTGTGCTGCCCCTCGGGCTGCTGGGGGGGGTGGTTGCGCCGGCTGCGGTCTGCTCCTCTTGCGGTTTTGCGCCGGGCGGCTTTTCTGCTCTCGGGCTGATTCTGTGCGCGGTGTGTTTCGTTGCGCGCTGTTGGCATCGGTCTTGGTGGGGTGGGGCTGCGCTTTTGGCCGGGGGGGCGTTTTGGGGGGGGTCCCGCGGCGCTCGTGGCCGGTTCGCGGCGGATGCGCATGGGCCCCGGCCGGGGGCGGGGCCGTCTTAGTGTTTTCCTGGGTGGTGCGGTCGCGGTGGGTGTTGCGGCCGGTCGCCGGGGCTTGGTGCTGGGGGGCGGGGCGTGTTTCGGTGCTCTGTGGGGCTGGGGCGTTTCGGTCGGCGCCGTGGGGGGGCTGGTGTTCGGCGCCCGGCCCTACTTCGGGGTGGCCGGCTGCCGGCGGGGCCCGCGGACTCGTCCCCGCGGCTCCCCGGGGCGCCGGCATGGCGGTGGCTGGGGGGCTTCCTCGTGGCTGTCTCTCCTCCTGCCTTGGTGGGGTCTGATTTCCGGGGCTGGCCCCGCCTTGGTGCCTTCGCTTCTGGGGTCCCCTTGGGCGCCTGGGGCTTTGGGTCTCCCGGCGCTGGACTCAGTGCTCTGGGGGGTGTGCCTCTCCGGCTCTCCACAACCACTATTGAGCATTTTTCTCTATGGTTAAAACTTTACATGCACAAGTTCACCCTCACAAACAACTACAGGTGCTAGGCTTCAGGTACTTAGAGATTCACTTCCAAACAGAAACCCCACATTCATATCTTCAGGTAACACAGAGTACATGTCAGACTTAATAATATTACTTTAGTGATAGTTTCAAGGTGTTTGCTTTATTGTATATCTCGTACCATGTTTTTTGGTTGTGCTGTTCTTTTTTCTTTTTTTTTCTCCATCTCATTACAGGTGTTGAAGCAGACTGAAAATGTTTTGTCATTGTCTCCTTCCTATCTCCTCTTTCTTTCATCTTTTGTCCTGTTTTTTTCTTTTTCTTTTTCCTTCTTCTTCTTCTGTTTTTCTGCTCTACTTACATTGCAGTGTCCATATGAACTGTAAAACTCCCTGCATAATTATAATAAAGCAATTTATATACATGAAACAAGTGGAGCGGTATGGCAATTGCGATACCGCTACACTTGTGAAAGTAAAATCTGTTGGGCTCCTTTTGGCATCAAGACAATTATTCTTATTGCCACCTTGCCAGACAGGACACTGTAAAAAAAAAAAAAAAAAAAAAAAAAAAAAAAAAAAAAAAAAAAAATTATCACAATGAAAAATAATTGGTGGGAGGTTCAAACCAAAGCGTTTGTCTTTTTGCACTGACAAAGATCCAGTTGCCACTCAGAATGTCTTTGTGATGCTAACAAAAGATTCATTCAGCAGAGACAGACAATCATTGCAGTTCAGTTTTCTGTTAGCTTAATTGCTTGACTTTGAACTCTTCAATGAACTACAGATTTTAGGGTACTTGCTAGATTTCTGAAAAGAAATCCTCTGTCAACATCTTGATAATGAATGAATTCCTACGGTTGACAACCATTTCTTGTTAAGTTGTGAAAGACACTGCATTTACTGCCTTTTAAGAGGAAAAGTACTATTTTTCTCCAGATTGAATTTGGCCATTTATATTTTTTGGAGCTTCCTATTTTACTTTGTAAGCCTACACCTAAAAAGTTTCCTATTATATGATAAATGTTTACAGATTCAGTAATTCAGCTTTAAATGTCTTACAAGTTGCAATATTTAGATTTTTATTATTAAATTAGAAGCACTGCAATACCTCCCAGAGCCTCAGTCTTTTGCCATGGCTAAATAAGAATTCAGTGCTGTCTTAAAATCCATCTTAGAGGACTTAAGTAGCAGCCAACAAAGGCTGGACATATATAGTAGATGGTACCAGTGGGACGGAGCCAGGGGTGGGCTTGCTGGGTTGGAACCTGTTCATAAATGCTTGCAAGTCTAGATAAATCTTAAAATGTTTTACTCAGCTAAATTATAGAAAAACTTGTCAGCTTTGTTGACTAGCTGCACCGACCAGCACAGTCTCGCTGTACTTGTTCTTTTGTACTGAACTTTATTTCAAAAATTTGTAAAATCATATCTCTAAATTTAATATATTCATATATTATACACATGGTAAAATATTGATGCTCTTTAGGTAAATGGCCTGTACTTATATAGCGCCCTTTTTCAAGTCAGGAGACTTGACCAAAGCACTTTACACTACATTCATTCACCCATTCACACACTGATGGTGGCAAGCTACATTGTAGCCACAGCTGCCCCGGGGCTCACTGACAGAAGCGTCAACCCTTCGATTTCAGGGCAAACTCCAACATCCAACGCCACTGTCGCCCTATAAAAATAGGGTAATAATAGGTAAAAATAATAATATTCTATTTTCAAAGCAATTTCTGCCATAGTGTCTTTTGCATCGCTTAAGTCATTAGGGAAGCAGAACAAAGTTGTTTCTTTGTTTTTTGTTTGTTTATACTAGTTTTGGTATCATTTTATTTTATTTTGTTTGTTTCCAGCTTTTTATTCTGATTGCACTGTCACAAGTACAGAGCAACGAATTGAACTATCTGCTTTTAACCCATCCCCTTGGGGAGCAGTGGGCTGCCATTGTACAGCGCCTGGGGAGCAGTGTGGGGTTAAGGGTCTTTGCTCAGGGCCCTAGAGTTGCAGTACGTGGGAGTGGGGTTTGAACTCAGAACCTCAGGATTCCCTAACCACTAGGCTGCATCTCCCTTAAATTGGGTTTAAAAACGTAATTTAAAACCACATTTGATGAGTTGCAAGGAACTTGGTTCTGTTATTACTGCAACCTCATTTTGGATTTTGGAAAAAACCTTTTTTCCTTTTGAGATTACATTTTTGTATGTTTTTCTTTCATTCATTCTGATGATACTCCACACCCCTGAAGCTTTATTTTTTGGTCCTAATTCTAAGAATTTCAATACCCATACAGATGCATGATTTAAGATGCTGCTTAGGAGACTCCTTCGTTATCTTAGCTGAATTTCACTTTTCACCTTTCTTCTCCAGATATTTGGCTTTATACGCCTACAAGCCCCAGAAAGCAGACGAGCTGGAGCTAAGGAAAGGGGAGATGTATCGAGTGACAGAGAAGTGTCAGGATGGATGGTTCAAAGGCACCTCACTAAGAACCGCTGCCTCTGGCGTCTTCCCAGGAAACTACGTCACTCCAGTGTCCAGGTTAGGTATACAGCAGTGATATTTGGTCTTTTCACATCAAGATAAAAAGGAAAAACAGATTTGATAATTGAAGACTAACAGTGGGTAGAAATTGTCACCTGCAAAGAAGTTTAGGAAAACATGTAATTTATACAATTCCTAAGTGTCCTTATATTCTATTTCACTCCTAATAAAAACTATACTACAAAAACTGTAAATCTAAATAGGTCAGTTTTTCTAAAAATAAGTGTTTTTTTTTCTTGAATTGAGGAGGTAAGTGAAACACTTTGACAATGGAACAAGACAATATACATTTAAAATAAGAAAAAATAATTGCATTCTTTTTTTCAAGTGCATATTATCTATTTATCTTATTTTAAGCATAAAAATACTAATTCCATTGGCAAATCCTTTTATTTACCTACTCAAATTAAGGGTAAATACACTTAATTTAAGAAATTTGTACTTATTTCTAGATTGTTTTTGCAGTGTAGATCGTACATATCAATGCAGTGCAAAGATCTAGCTAACAATTTCTGGTTCAAAATGAACTATTCATTGCCTTGTAAAGGTTTTTATGACCCTTAAACTGTTTTACATAATGTTGTGTTACAAACACAAACTCGATTGTGTTTTACTGGGATTTTATGTGATAGGCCAACACAGAGTAGTACATATTTTTAATTAGAAATAAAATTACTCCATGATTTTTGGTGTTTTAAGCATTTGAAAGTTAAAATTCCGATTTTGCATAGTCAGCTTACTTTGCTCCAATGCCTCTTAATAAAAGATCCATCTAATTAGTTAAAGGAGTCCAGCTGTGCGCAATCTAATCTCGCTATGAGTACAGCTGTTCTGTGAAAGGCTCTAAGAGAACATTGGTGAATTACACCATAAGGACAACCAAGTAACTCTGTTCAATCATCCAAAAAATGTCCAAATTATAAAACAGATGCATTTCAACAAAGACGTGGTACTTCTTTTAAACTGACAGGCTAAATTAGGAGATCAAAATCAGAGGAAAAGTAACAACAATCCACAGCTCAGCAGGAAGAATCTTAAAAGGAAACAAAATTATCCTTTTTGGAAGAATGCTAAGAAGCACTTCATTGTTGAGCGAAAGCCATTCTGTTCTCTTTGCCAAAGTCATGAAAAGAATAGAAGAAACATGGCACAGAAAGTGCTTTTGTCAGAGTCTAAAAATATCATTGAGTCCTGAACATACAGTACAGTATGTACATTGCAGATTTGAGTATTGTACCGATACAATATTTGCATGAATCATACCAGCTTTTATTACTTATTTTACAATGGAGAATGTTAGAAAGGCTTGAGCAGATAATTTTACTAAAACAGGAACCAAAAGTCAAAAGCAAAAGATATAACATCTGACCCATGCAAAATTAACCAATGAGTTACAGAAACTTCTATCAGAAGCAAATTGTTTCCTCATGAAAATATTTGAGATTTTAGATGCCAGCCAATTAGATCCGATATCAGTTTAATGGCAAATATTGGAACGATATCCGGTACTGATATCGGATGGGGACATCGCTAGTGTACATATTTGTGCTGATTCTTAGAATGTGTGGGACTACTCACATTTTGAAAAAGAATGAAGAAGATAGCAATAAGGCTGAATTGAAGCTATCACCTTCAATGTCATCACGAATTTTAAAATCCCCCAATATAATAACCTTGTCAGTATTTAACCCCTTGATGCCCATTGTTGCAAATATGCAACAAACCCTTTGTATTACGTACACAGTCAAAATAGTGTGTGCATTCCCACACTGCCAGTTATTACGCTTTCAATATGGGCCTAGGAACATTTGACAAGCTCCTTTTTTTATATTCACCTGGTCTATAACCTTGTATGTTATCATTGAACGTTATATTTGTTGTCAAAAATCTGTAATATTCCTACATTTATATTTATTCTTTAAATTATTAAAGTTAAAAAACTTTATGGAAATATATGGCTGATGAATGGCTTCATCACACATTAGAATAAAGTCCAGATTTAATGGCAGACTTATAAAAATAACCGTTCACTGATGCTTTTTAAGCACCCAGACCAATAAATTTTTTATAGCTTTTTCTGTTATGATTCTCCACTTTAAATTCCAATAAAAGATACTTGCATTAAAACCTAATATTTAAAAGAAGTTCAATGCTTCTGAATATGTTTGTAAGAAATTTGGGAATTTTCATGCTGGCAGGTTTTTCACAAACATTGTATGAAAAATCCAAGCATGTAGGGTGTTTAGATTTTAGGAGGACACATAATAAGTTTAGATGTAAAAAATTTGCTTGTGAAATCAAAACTTAAATATGAAAAAGAAAAAAAAACAATTTAGTTTGGAAAAAGGAGGAAAAAAAAAGATCATCCAAAGAGACAAAAGTGCTACCAAAACAGCAGGTTTACTTTTCAAGTGGGTATGAATGGCTGCTTCACATTCTGTGCTTATGCAATCACAGAGAGATGGAGAGAGAGTGAGAGAGAGGCGAGATGAACGCATAATCAAATGAGAGGCAATTTGTTATTTTTTACGCAAGCATACTCTCTTCTTCTCCTCCTCCCACTCCTCCTTACTACCCCCTCCTTTGTCTGCACTGCAGCTCAGAAATTTCCCTATATGATAATAAGAGGCTTTCAAAAATGCTCACACACTGGAAAAGGCTCAAGAACACATTAAAGTGTATGGCAGTTTAATTTTGTTAAAGGGAAGATGAATGCCTTTGAACTACTGGTAACCATAGTCTTACCCAGGAAAATAATTGCATTTTAGAGCTTCATCTTTATGGTCACAAACTCCAATAAAAGCATCTGTAGGCAACTTTAGAAACCTTTTGTGCCATGCATGCAGAAGAACCAGAGAAGTGAAGCGTTTTTCTGGGATATCTATGAAGAACCTCAAATCAGATAGCCTTTGAATAACTTGGTTGTGTCTTCTGTTAGAAATACACACACAGACACACACAGATTGTCATAACTCTGTATGTGTCTGACAGGAAGTCAATGGGAAGCCATAAGAGTGTGAATACCGCTGCGTCAATAATGTTCAGTTCACTGTTCTGCCATTCAGCACTCTGCAGACAGAAACATTAGCCGCCTGCAGCAGCATATATGATGCACCAGGACACTACATCATGCTGATCCACCAGTCAGACAATAATAGTGACATTACTCACCCTGACAGAGCTTACTAGTACTGTTTGCAGCGTCTGGTCTGCTACCATGAACTAAAAGTACAGTGTTAATATTTCGTGCCGAACAAGCCTGAGATTACCAAAACCCGTGCCAGTAGCTCATGGAAGCTGAATTTGGTGCATAGAGCTACATTTTAATATCACATGTGCATAGCTCTCTTCTAATGTCTTTAATTTTTTTAGGTTTCCTTTTTTCTTTCAAATAAGCCTGCGTATGCTCAGGCAGCCAGACTCAGATGATTCATTTTTGATGTACTCTTATTTTTTTATTTGTTGGTTAATTTATTTTCTGAACAGACGTCACATCCTTCCAAGAAATATCCTGGCTTTATAATAAAACATCTACGTCTAGCAACAAAAAAAGCCAAAGACTGAGTTTATAGATTAGCATTAACTGGAAGGAGAAGAGGTTGTTGAAGCTGGCAGTATGTCTTCATAATACCAAATGTAAGACCTGGGTGGAAAAGAAAAAGAAAACAAAATATATCCTCTATTCGTTTTAACCCATTTTGTATAAGACTTTTTTTTTCACATGTCAAGTAAAGCTCTAATTAAAAGAATGTAAAAAAAAAATCTTGGTGTTATTTAAATCCCATATCAAAGAAGTTTTATGAATTTTGTTATTTCTTCAGCGGAATATTGCATGAATTAGAAATCTCCTGTCCAGGGGTGATGCTGAGAAACTAGTCCATGCATTTGTTACTTCAAGGCTGGACTATTGTAATTCTTTACTATCAGGAAGTCCACTAACTGTAGTTAAAAGCCTTCAGCTGATCCAAAATGCTGCAGCCAGAGTTTTGATGAAAATTAAAAAGAGAGATCATATCTCTTCTATCCTGGCTTCTCTTCATTGGCTTCTGATTAAACCCAGAATAGAATTTAAAATCCTCCTTCTCACTTATAAAGCCTTAAATGGCCAAGCTCAATCTTATATCAGAGATCTGATTGTTCCTTATGTTCCTAAAAGAACACTTTTTTCTAAGTTTGCAGGTTTACTAGTGTTTCCTAGAATTTTTAAAAGTAGAATGGGAGGCAGATCTTTTAGTTATCAGCTTCATATAATGTGGAACCAACTACCAGTTTTAGTCCGTGAGGCAGACACCCTGTCTACTTTTAAGGCTACGCTTAAAACTTTCCTTTTTGATAAAGCTTATAGTTAGTGTGGCTCAGGTTTTCCTGAGCTGGTTCTGCTGGAGGTGTGTTCCTGTTAAAAGGGAGTTTTTCCTCTCCACTGTCACATGTGTTGTGAATTGGAGCTATATAAATAAACTGAATAGAATTGAATGAATGACATAGAATTTATCAGAATCAGAATTTTAAAAAAGCGAGTGATGATCCATTTTTTCATCTCTGTATGTTTGTACTCAAATAACTCCCTGTTGACCCTTTCCTGTTAAGCAAACTTAAAAACTTCAACAGAAGCTGTCTACACCTCTGCAATACCTGCCCATACATTTAGTATTAATATGTTAAAATTTTAGATAAACTTTCCCTGAATCCTCTACCCTCATGTTGCACTCACCACTTTGTTATTTTAGTTTTGCATAGATGGTTACTGTAATGAAGATGTGATATACATAATGCATTTGTAGTATCATGCTACACCACTGATACATCTCTCCACAGACTGCTGTAGGTGGGAACATGATGGAGTTAAAAGCAATAGAGGTTTTAAAGATGACTGTTGTCAACTCTGCTGTAGCAGAGTATAAATGTCTGTAAAATTATCTAAAAGCTTCTACACCCATCCTCTGTAACAAGCTTTTCTCCTGTTAATGCTCTTTATTATCCATAAAGAAAGCCATACCCATTGGTGTGAATTGAGAGAAGCTGCAACAAAGTTCAATTATTTAATCAATGCTTAAAAGATCTGTGGATTGTACTTTTAAAATTGTTTTAAGAACTTTTACTATCTATTAACACCTTTAGCACCATTAGCATGTCTAATTCCTCTTCATTTTATGCCTGGATTGCATAATGTTTACATTAAATCCTAGGCAGGCAACTACACAGGTAAAGTTCAAAAGTTCAAAAGCTAAAATAAAGTGACTTTTTTATTCCTCATAGCCTTCCTGTGTTTTTGCTGAAGCTCCTTTTTCGTTCCATAATTTTCACCATAGTTACCATTATTTTAACATTTAAAATTGCACAGAATTATACATGTTTAAATTGTACTTTCTCCTTTTTAACATAAAACTATCTCCGAAAAAGACTGCTGCATACTGACAGTGGGATTTTAGAACAGGCTTTGTTCTGATGTTTTATTCAGCTACATTTTTTGTTGAAAAAAATATTATAATTGTCCATTTTCAAATCTGCCATTTCAGGTGTTAATTTTAATATGTGCGGCTGTAGTTACTATTTCCATTATGGTGTCTAAGTTAAGCCAAAGTTAAGTTTGAAGTTTCAATGCTGTTTATCTTATCTGTGTTTTCAGTTGGTGTGCAGTTGGAGTGAAAATGTTTTTTATACGATGATCAAAAGCCACAACAGGAACAAAAATCAACTGATCTTTCTCTCTGCTGTTCAAAGGGCTCCGTTTGGACTTTTGTCTCCTCGAGGTTCAAGTTTGTCCAGTCCAGTGGGGGGAAGTGGGTGCAGTCAAGCGGCGGGTAAAATCTCAGACCCGTCTTCCCCGGGATCTCCAGGCCCCTCTTCATCTCGTCCCTCCACTCCCCTTGTGACCTCAGCAAACTGCGTCAACAGCATCAGCCCCGCTTCCTCTCCCCAAACGGCCGCCGCCCAGCTGAAGAACTGCCTGCGCTCCAGCCAGCATGTGGCCAACCAGGCCCGCACCTCAATGCAGCTGGGTAAGCAGACAGTTGCACACAGTAGGTTCATTTTTGAGTTATCAAAGCACCAAATTTTAGTCAGACCTTGTAAAATAATAGAATAAATTGATTTATTTGATATATTCTGATACTTCAAGGGAATAGAAATGAACACTTTTTTTATTTATTAACTGAACAACAAAGAACATGTAGGTTTGAAGTATATTTAAATTGTTTTATAGACAAAGGGACTCTTGCACCTGAAAAATTAATTAACAATAGGATTAAAAGACATTACTTCAAAAGTGTCCTTTTAATGTTTTGGTGCTGTTATAGCTCAGGGTACTGACTACAAGCAGCAGAGTCCTTATCATCTGGGACCTTGCAGCATTTTAGCCCTTTAGTTCTTGATTAGAAAATAATGGAATATCGAACCGTCATTAATTCAGGTATCCACTACAGGAGCCACAGATCTGCGGCTCTTTTTAATGTGCAGTTTCTCTATCACACCTTAGAATGTGCATTTATCTTTTTTTCACCCTTTTTATGTTTGCCATTTTTACTGTATTCAAACACAATGATGTATCGTGTAACACTTACAAAGGCTGAATGTGCAAACCACAGACTCCATTTATTCCGGTGTAATTAAGATTGAACTTCTACTAATGAGAAACATGGTCAAACTATGAATCTCATTAATGTATGAACTCTTGCTGGAACAAAGAAAAGGCACTTTATCATTGACTTTGACTCCTTATGAACTAAGGCTAAAATGTACCCCCAATATATGTGTAATCATAAAAAGAACTATTTAATTACCATAGCTGACATATTTCTGTCAAATTATTCTTTAGTTTCCGAAGTTTAGGCAGTAATTTTTACAAAGGAATGAATTGATTTGAGCTGATATTAATGTTGCTTCTATGCCCAATAACTGATATTATTCACAGATATAAATATTTATTTCCATTTTAACACAATTTAAAAATCATTGCACTGTTTTTTATTGTGCAGTTTACATATAAGTATCTAAAATGACACAAACAGAAGTAAAAAATAGAAACACTGAAGCAAAAAAAGTTACATTTATGAAATAAAAGTCGGTGATTCATGGGATGACGTTAAAATCACAGCTAGATTTAGCTGTAAACAGCTCTATTTACCACTGGCACCTCCTCACAACACCTGCATCACTCAAAGTATTGCAAACCAGGCTGTACTTTAACCCCTCTTTGCCCTCATCTTCCTGTATTAGCAGTCTGACATAAATTTCCTGTATTATGTATTATAAAACTTAAAAACAAAATTAATCTGCCTAAAACGGAACTGTAGGTAGCAACATAATTCAAAATCTGATCACCTTGTTGTAGTTTCTAATTGGTTGAAAAGTGTTTATTTTAGATTTCTTGTTCACATGTCCTAAAACGGAGGTCTTCAACAGGGGGTCCGTGATCCCTAGGGGGTCCATGGAGGTACTGCATGGGGGTCACGAAAGTTTTGGTTGATTTTATTTTATTTTTATATTCCCCCCTGCAATTTTTTTCACTAATTGAAATGTCGTTAAATCCACATTAACATGAATTTAACACACTGTAATAAACAGATAATGGAGGCAGAAGATGTCTTTCAGTCATCAATGAGCACATTCAGCGACACACAGGAGCTCTTTTAAGCTGAGCACCGTTTGATTCACAACACCTGTCCCATCAACCAGGAATCAGAATCAGAAATACAGAAATTACTTTTGTTGCATGAATCCATATGTAATAGAGTGACTATAGGACCAGGTTGATATAACATAATTTCATACAATATATATAATTAGGGGATCCATCTCGCCATCAGTTTGGGGGTCCTTGGCCTGAAAAGTGTTAAAGACCCCTGTCCTAAAATAAAATGGATTCTGCAGCTTAAGTAGGCTAGTTGGATGGCTTGCAAATGTCATAAATTTCCTGTATTTCCAAATCCACAACTTGATAGGTATGCGCATCATTTAATGAATTACGATATTTTTTTCAAAGACAATAAAATAACATTGAAGCTGGAAAACTCTCCCTTGACCATTTCTACAATGAATATTCTCTTATTAGTTGCTGTTTAGTTTTTTATAAACATGTTACAATATTTAAGTTCAGTCAGTTGTCTGCTGACACTCTGTGTTAAAGGAATAGTACACCCAAAACATGATTAGCCTTCATTTTCTACTCACCCCCATGCTGAACAACACTCTGGAGTACTTTTTTGATATCTCAAATGCATCTGGAGATCTGGGAGGCTTCTTGCTGTCTGCTGACATTCAAATAATGGAGGTCTATGGTGCCCGAGGCAGAAAGGTCCATAAAAGTCCACAAAAAACGTGTCAATATTCCTCCATACTGCTCGTCCAATGTATTCCAAGTGTCCTGAGTGGGTAGCATCCAGAATTTACTCGAAACGAAGTCATTTAGAATGTTTTTAGAGCATAAACAGTAGTGTATAGGATTTCCTGAAAGCGCGCGCCTGCGCGTTCACGACGCTACGGAAGCCGGCAGACCAACCAGATGAAAGTGCGCATTCAGTGTCTGCTCTGCCGATAATGCAAGCGTAGAAGAAGAAATGTGCTGTTTACCCGTGCAAAGAGAGAAACAACGAAAGAAAAATGTCTGAAGACTTCAGTGTTGAGGAAGAGCATGAGTTCTTTGCCGAGCTGAATGCGCACTTTCATCCGGTTTGGTCTGCCGCGGTTTCCGTTGGGTGTACTATTCCTTTAATCTGTGTTGACCTATTCTACTTTTATCATTTCTGAAAGTAAAAGTATATTCACATGCACACAGATAATAGTTTTGCTCAGGTTTGATCTTGGGAAAACGATCTGTAGATTCATTCAGGTACACCAACAAAAAAACATTTCTGTGTTCATGTAGACATGCGAATCACTATTCACCTTCTGTGAAAATCTGTTTTAATACATGCAAGTCTTTTGAAGATAAGGCCCTAAATGTGCACATAAACACTTGAATAATCAGGGACAACATGCATAATTATATGAAAATCTCAATTATAAGTAAAGGGAAATTTAACATGCTAAAACCAACAACAAAATATGGCAAGACCTATTCAGACATGATAGATGACAAGAACTTTAGAAAACGCAACAGAAAAAAGCTAACCTCAAATCATAATACTTTGTGCAAACTATAGGCTTCACATTTGTTTAGCTTTAAAGAGAATAAGTTTAAATTGTTGGAGGAACTGAGTTGAAGTTGTTCGATTTGGTTTGAAGAGCATTTCATTACTCAGGATGATTTAGCAACAGCGTCACTCTATCCATGCAAACATGCAAGCTAAGCCCACATGTAAAAAACACAAACACACCGTGCTCTGATCTTTACGTGTTACGGTTTGTGCTACAAGCCGTCATACGCACATGCACAGTGTTGCATCAGTGCAAGGTCTTCTAGATCATATCAACCTTGCTTTCCACTCGGAGTCTATTCATCTTTTCAATACCCCTTTCTCTCCTTCTCTTTGTGTCGTTTCTTTCTCCCTCTGAGAAAATAATGGTGAAGGTCTCTCTGGGAAGGCTGGAGAGTACACACTCAGAGAGCACTGCCAAGAATAACACACTCACACACAGACGTGTGCACACCGTCCGACAAGCACACAGCCGAATGACATCACTGTTCTTTTTGTTTTATGGAGCTGTAATGACAGAGATTCTCATTTCTCTCCCCACTTCTTTCCACTCTTTTCTTCCTTTTTCTCTTGTTTCTTTGTGTCTTCTCGAACAACACACTTACAGACACACACAGACTCACATCTGCTGTCAATTATAAAATAAAGTACGTGTACAGTTCGGGCATTTAGCGGTTTTATCACATGACCAGCTGACCTCTCTGAGGGATTTTTTTTATGTAGTCTACTGCTGTGGAGCAGGTGGCTGAAAAACCCAAGGCTTTGATTTAATGTTTATGTGGATTTTGTTTTTACAAATTTAAGCATTCAGAATAGTGCTTTAAACTCAGGATGCTTTATAATTCAGTTTTTTGTCTTCAATGGAATATTCAATTAAATTAATAAAGTTTTTTTTTTTTTTTTTTTTTTATAACTGCTCTAAGGCCCATATTACACCGATTCTAAAAACTCTTCAATGGCTCCCAGTCTCCTTTTGGTTCCAGTTTGAAATCCTGGTTCTGACCTTCAGGGTTTTTATGGTCAGCCTCCCTCCTACGTTAAAGACTTGTTGTTTCCCTATACCCCCCCACGGAGGCTGAGGCCTCAGGACCAGAACCTGCTCATGGTCCCTTGTACTCGTTACAGGACCAGAGGAGAACGCCCCTTTCAGGCGGTCGTGCCGGCGCTCGGGAACGATCTTCAGACTTCCTTGCGTTAACTTGATTCTGTTGATATTTTTAATAGTGAAGTGAAAATCTATTGGTTTAAGAAAAACATTTTAATTCCATTAGATAAAGATTCCATAAAAATTCAAAAAAATATCCACTGGACTTGGTTTCCAAGATTTGAAGACGTTTCGCTACCTCTCCAGGAAGCTTTCTCAATTCAAAAATTAGATTAAATCAAGAGTTGTTTTATGATCATGTCTTTTGTGACTGTAAATGTATTTTATTTGTATTTTAATTTTGTGAAGCACTTTGTGACCTCTATGTCTGTGAAAGGTGCTATATAAATAAACATTACTTACTTACTTGTTTATGTTGTTTGGGCCATTCAAAGTTAACTATAGCCATAAATATGTTGAAAATACCTTTGACAGTATTAGGCAGTATTCATTTGTTTTTATGATGGCTCTATTTTAATAAAAATGCACATAGCATCTGGTATCTGGAGTCATTTATGTAAAGCCTTATTGCCCTTTCCTGACTTAGGCAAATTGCAGCAGCAGCCATTCCTCAGTGACCCCCATATCTTAGCCATAATTTTTAACTCACCCTTTCTCTCACCTGTTATTTCATCAGGATAATTAGGATTCTTTAAAAAGGCCTGGACATTTTGGAATTGTATAGAACTTTGTATATTTTCTATAGGCAGTGAAGCTGCAGAGGGTATACATTTACACTTTTGTACTTTTTGTTTCTCTTGTTTGATGTGTGTCATTTCCATTTAAAAAAATACTCTCTGGTTGAATAAAGTAACTCTAAGTCAATATTTCCAAGAGTAATGAATAGTTTTGGCCTTGCCAGTATTTTCCTAGAAGTTCTGATAAGGAGCAAAGCAGAACTGAGTTTGGATTTTTGTTGCATGGCCAACCAACTCACATAGGGTTATTATGTGCTTCCTTTTTGTCTTTTTTACCAGAGCAAATAAACAAGAAATTATTTTTTCATTCTGCTGTTTAACTATTGACTTTCCTTCTTTGACTATTTAACAGTAGCTTTATTTTTATTTCTTACCAATGTGTCGCCAAACAACCATTTCCCTAAATGCATCTCTGTAAAGACAAACATTGTCTTAATAACGATTGCTGCAGTAAATTACAAAACAGATTATTTATGGTGATTGTTTCAAATAGTACAATCTAAACTCTGTCCATCTTAGTGAAACATTGTTTTATTTGTGTTTTAGTCCACAGTCCTCCTGCTGGGAGTCCAGAGCGTCCAGCTGTGGCCATCTCCCCTCTTCGTCCTCAGAGCTCCTCTCCCTCACGTTGCCCTGGCCAGTCGGGTCGTCCCCTCTCCATGGTGTCACCAGGACCCAGTTTAGGCCCCTCCCCACTGTCCTCCCCAGCTTCAAGACCCATCCTCCCCCTCTCTTCCCCTCTCTCCTGTCTCACACCTCCCAACGTCTCAGCGGTGTTCCTGAACGGGGAGCCAGCCAGTCCGCTGCAGCCGCCTTCTCCTGGTCCCTCCCACGCTTCACCCCAGGGTGCCCTGGCACCCAAAGTGGAGAAGGTAAGCCTTGTCCCACTTAAAATAAAAGAAAATCTTTTTCACCATACTTACATATTTAAAGTTCTTGATTTATTTATTTTTTTACCAGCAACTAAAGGAAAGACAATAAATAAATGAATTAATTCATATAATTGTTTATTTAACAGAAACCAGTAAAATTACACAGTTAACACATACTAAATGTATGTTTATGTGTATTAAATAGTGTTTCAAAATAAAAACAAAAATCTTTTCACCATATTGGCATGAATTTCTCAAAAATGATTTAAGCCTATGATATTTTTTAAAAAGGCAAGCACCTTGTGCTAATGTTTATTCTCCCAGTATTTCCTGTCCCTTTTGGTTTAATGAACCCGCCAACTGGAAGAGGTTTTTATCAAACCTCCTTGTGTTTGTAGGTCTGTATTGTGCAGGTCTCAGTCTGCATGTGTGCATGCACTGCCTGTGTAGACTTGCTTAGTGTCATTTGCCCAGGGATTCGGTACAACTGTTCAGCGGACCCTCGGGCAGCGGCAGTGAAGGATGCTGTGGAAAGCTTGCATTTGTCTCAGCTCCATTTGTTTCTCTGCTGGCTTCACTCTCTGGGACAGCTAATCTAACGACATGGCTGCCTGACAAACAGCTCATTGACTGTGGAACAGCATGCAGAGGCTTTGTTTACATCAGAGATAGCCTGGAATCCTCCTGTAAAAGCTGGAATCTGAGTTACAGTATGCCCCACATTTTGGTCATCTTACAAAATGTGAGGTCGGTAATTCTTGTATCTAACTGCTGAAATTCAACACAGGAGCCTGGAAAGGGCATATGTTTAAAAGGAATATGATAGCCTTTTAAAACCATATGTTTTTTATTTTTAACTCCTGTCTTAATTTCCTTGCTGCTGCTTTTACTTGGATTTGATTATGTTTATTATTTTATTGTTTAAAATTATGATGTTTTTGTTATTCATTTTACTGTTCTTGTTGCTCAGCACTTTGGTCGGTGGCTGCTTCTTTTTAAGTGCTTTTAAATAAAATTGGCTTAAATTAAATGTTTATTACAAGTAAATCTTGTTAAAATGTATACCCATCCATAGATGCATCTAGATGTCCCTCCTCACATCCATCAGCCTATTTGTTCATTTGTCCATCCATCTGTCCCTCTATCCTGCCCTCCACAAGTCCATTTATTACTGCAGAAGAAGTAATAATCCTTAAATGAAATAAATGTATCTCCTAAAACTATTACTATATGATTAAGTCAAAGTCTTACCACCATATTATGCTTTTACTGCTTTGAGCAGTTGAAAGTAGAGATAATGGGTCTGAGGCCCTCACACAGTCACTCTTTGCTTCAGCGGAAATGACAAAGCAGCTATGCTGACACAGTTTAGGTTAAATCAGTGTTTGACATGCTGTCTGGAGCACAGCTGCTCTTACAGACCATATTGGTCTGGATACAGGGTTTTTGGAAGCACCGGTTTCCAAAAAGTCTGTACTCACGGGGCAGCTGCCAAGGAAAAAAAGCTGTTGAGAGTGCTCAGAGGATTTAAGGACCTCTAAAAGGTTGATGCATGCCAGAAAACGTGGTGGAGATGGCTTAGATACTGCAGGCCTTAGTTTCCATTTAAACTAACCTGCTTTTTTCAAGTGTTTTGTTTTGTTCATTACTTTTTTTTAACAGTGTGTCCAGATTGGCTGGAAAGCAGTTACAAAATGCTGCCATCTTGGTTTTTAAGGCATGTTAAAGCATGAGGTTGGCATAATCCATCGAAATAGAACAGTTCTTCAGGTGTAATCCCAGTTTATTCCTGGATTTTACTTGGATTTCCTCTCTTTATCCAGCATCCGCTCCACTAATTGTATCAACCCTCAGCCGGTGACTCTTGATTTCCAAACATGGAGATGAAACTTCATCATATACAATCAAATATGAGATTTTCTTTCCGTATACTGTTTGCTTTCAAAACATTCTGCTTCAGTTATACATTAAAGGGAAAAAAAAGAGACAAAAACAAATGGATGAAGCAGAATGGTGGTTTGGAGGGTTACATGTGAGGGAATGCTGCTCTCTGGTGGTTGATTTAGAAACACCAGTGTGTGTCTGTGTGTGATCTATAAAGAAATAGCCATAAACAGACATTTATAGAGAAGCACATCTAATCACAGAAGGCGGATTAGACCTATAAGCGAGCAGATGAAAGAAGAGATGAAGTGATGAATCACTCTTTGTGTTGTCTTCAATCAACATCCCTTCTTCTTCTTCTATCTCTCTCAATAAAACGCCTTTTCTTTTTAATCTTGTTTTCCTTCCCTTTCTCCTCTTTACTGCTTTTCTTCCCTCTTCTTTTCCACCCCAAACCACTTCTCTCTTTTCTAAATTCTTCCTTTGTCTCACCACGTTCTCTTTGTTTTCTATTGTTTACCTGCCATCTCTGAAATTAGCATTCAGTCTGTTGTTTTTACAGGAAGCGAACATGTGCTGCCAAAGCTGGGAGTATTTTTTCTGTTTTTGCATGTTTTACTGTCGTGCCACTATTCAAGCATCTGTGCATTATTCTAACAGCAAGCAATAAATGCTTTGTGTTTGATGAGGGGACAGCAGGTAGGAAACATTAAAATGTCTGTATTTTGAGAAAAGGACATATTTTCAAAGCGAATGCTCTTCAAAGATAGCTTGCTCTGCTATCTTTGGAGAGCAGGGGATGCATTTGGCTTTTGGTTGTAATCCTGCTGAGTCAAAATGTTTTCACACTCTCTCTGAGTGCTTGCTGGGGCACTTGTTCCTGTGCCATCCCTCCTCTGTAAGGCTGCGTTTGAGGAATGTGGATCGTTTGCAGTGATGCTTTTTGTTTTGGTTTTCATCAGCTACGCTGTGTGGGTTGTTTTATTAGGATCTTGGGAAGAATGCCAAGTACTGACATCAGAGTAGTTGATTCGGTTGTTTGTTTTGCATTTGACAGATGAATATATCAGCTAATTATGCTTCAACAAACAATCATTACCATTACTGTGTAATGAATGTCAGTCAATGAAATGATCTGTAAAATGTTGTTTGGAAGATCATTAGGCTGAAATATTTCAGTAAAATTTCCCCTGGACTTTCTCCGCAGCCAGCATCAATAAACCTGCTTGTGTTTGCAAGGACATTTCACATTGCACGGTTCCCAGTTCTGCTTTCTTTAAAGAACAAGAAGAATTTATAAACCGGACAAGAATTCATCTGGGTTTCCAATGCGGTTCCTAAAACCTGCCGACACTGATGCTGCTTTTAGCCTATTCAAATAAACTATGAAGAATTATATAATGGTATTTTATTATTTTAACCAGAATTTAAAGGTGATGTTAAATCTTATGTAGAAAAGAACAGACACAATTAAACCTGGCTTTATGTTTGTAGAACAAAAAACATTTTTTGGAGTTGACCATTTAAATGGACATTATAAGCGAACCATCAGTTAGCACCAATAAAACTCTGTATTTTCTACAGAATCCAGATTACTTCCTTAGCATTCAGATTTTTCAAAGGCTGTCAGCATTTCCAAATCCACAGCAATCCATAATACAGGATGAAAGCATAAAAAAAGACAGATCATCTCCTTTTTACTTAGGGTAGCCATCCTGTTATCGACAGAAAACTTTGTTCTCTTTCCATTTCTCAAATTATTAATGATCCCAAGGCATGTAGTTGGAGAAGCTTTCTTTATTATTATTCGTATTATTCTTTATTATTAAAAAAACCTCACTAATGCTAAAAAAAATACACATATTAAAGCACAAAATTTGTTTCAATATATCCCAGTTCTTAATACATTACTTTCATTAGGCTCAAATTTCTGTATTAAAAACCCTTTTATCTAATTTCATTTTTATCTTCTGGGGATTTTACTAGATTTTATGATTGTCCTTCCTTCCTTCCTTCCTTCCTTCCTTCCTTCCTTCCTTCCTTCCTTCCTTCCTTCCTTCCTTCCTTCCTTCCTTCCTTCCTTCCTTCCTTCCTTCCTTCCTTGATATAATGAGGTGAACTTTTACCGTGTTTTTTTAATTGTTTTTAATCGCTTTAATCCATGTTTTTAATTTGATAGTTTTCTAACTTTCGTTCCCTTCTCTCTGTCCTTATCTGTCCATCTTTAGAAGGAGAGGAAAGCAGCAGGTTTGCTTAAGCTCTTGTCGGGGGCTGCAGCCAAAAAGAAAGCCCGCTCACCGCCGTCCTCTCCCCCCACACACGACCCCTCGCTGGGAGGCCAGGGCGCCGAGCCAACCCACCACCCTCACCACCTTCACTACCACGGCCGCTCGGGCTCCTGTCCATTGTCGTCACAGGGCCGAGCCGGCTCGTGCCCCATTGAGAGCGATATGCCAGGAGCAATAGGGCTGGAGCCGCTGCACAGGAAGTCCGGCTCCCTGGATACCAACTTCCCCATGTCGCCCCCTGCTACACGCGCAGGCAGCGCTTTAATGGTCCTCCGGCCTGAGCCCAAACCTTTGTCAAGAGAGAGGTGGGTCCCTTTAAAACATGCACACATGCACGGTAAAGCTTGTTACATACTCCATCAGAACCGAGAGAATTGTTGCTTTTCTTGAGTTGATAAGAACAAGAAGAGCTAATTTTGATGGGCTATTCATACTTCACAAAAAACTCAGCTGTAGAACCATTAAAAAGGCCCATCTGCTGTAGCTTATGTGACACCTGCAAAACACAACAAAATGGCAGTGGGGGCATTTTTCAGATTGATGAAGAAGGAGACCAACATGTGTAAAGCAGAGGAGGAAGAAGATTCCTTATTTGCAATTGCAGAACAAATAGGAGAAAAACGTTAACGTAGCTGACCTGTTTGATCTTTTAAAACAACAAGCATAATAGATTTCTGCACCTGTTAAAAAAAGTAGGAATATCAAACAAAAGGGGGAATCATTGCCACCTTCGGCCACCTAACTCCTGAACAATCACACTAAAGTTGATGATGAGTAGAGAACAAGCAGCAATAACCAAAAAGGCACATCTGCAACAAGGAGAGACGGATCGAAGTTGAGGGAAGTTGTAACCTTTGCAGAACGTATCATGTGATTGAAGCATGGGCTTTCTTCTCTGATGTTTTAAATGATATGTTACCCTTTTGCACATTTAGTCTGTCAGATCTGTTATGTAACACTAGAATACTATAGTAAAATCAGTGGGGTTGAGATAACTTTTATAATTTTACTCATAGCTCATACACAATGTTTCAGATTTGTTCAAACTGTACGCTCAACAAAAAAATAAAAATTTTTCCCATTTTTTATGATATGAGCTCAAAGAACTAAAATGTTTTCCACATACACAATATAACCATTTCCAAATATTGTTCACAAACCAGTCTAATAAGTTCTAATTTCCAGAACTGGAATTCATGGACTGGGTCTTCCAAAGACCTGGTCTACCTGGACCGGGTCCTTCGAAGTCCATGAAACTAAGGAGACTGGAAGAGTTTTGGCTGCAAATCCAAACAGGTCTAGCCTTCTGCGGCTAAACCATCGCCAGTACTCTCTGCCGCCTAGAGCCGTGAGAGCTGACACACAAAGCAGGAACAGAATGAATACTGAACTTTTAAAAATAAATAAATACATTTTTTTTTCCCTTGTTTTTATTGTAAAGTGAACAAAAAAAAGACTATAGTCATGAGAATACAGAGTGGAATAAAGGCGACAACCACCGGGAGCATGAACAAATAAAAGCAAATCTAAGGATATAAAAGGGGTAGGAAGATATAAGTCAATCTAAACAATGTATGTATAAAAAATATATCTGCAAAATCTCTTAAAGTCGTAGGGGAGTTATATTAAAATGTCAAATCATTCTGGCTTAAACATGTATATAAATGTAGTCTTTATCAGACGATATTGTCCTAAAATTTAGAACATTTCTATAAAAATAAAATCCTGTCTTAAAATCTGTGAGGTTTTTTTTTCCATTATTTTATGCAGGCCAGTTACTGTAGTTATACGTCAACTTGTACACCTAAATTCGGCCAATCATATATCAACGGTCATCTGTCCCAGTGTTCACGGGGATGGACGTCTGTGTCTTCGGCAGGCGTAGAGCTAACAGAACTGGCAGCGTAGCGAAGCAAGGGCTCAAACATGTACGACTGTAAACCTTCTACATCAAACCAAGCTTCTGCCGCCCTGGCGTCTTCTTCCACAACTTTGTACCCGCTTTCCTCCTCTAAATAAAAAATGTATGAAGGAGGAGACTCATCCACGACCTCCAACACTAAACTCTCCTCCTCTTGCATGTTTCCTCTGTCCATAGCGTTCCTTGATAGTGTTGTTGCTAGGTCACCAATTTAGTGCTACTTGGTCCCAATGGAATTTCCCATTGGGAACCTACCAGCACTAAGTTGCTAACTGGTTAGCAAGATGCTTCCAACAAACATGCCTCAACCAGATGTGCTGGTGAACCTTCTGCCACAATAATCCCGCTCTCTTGATAGTCGACCAATCACATTCACTTCATTGATTTGTGTAAAGTCGTGCACCGCTCGGGAGAATTCAGAAATGCAACGGTTGGAACAGCCGCTTCCCTACAACTTTAAATTACAGCCAAACCCATTTACAAAGTAAAAAATAAAACATTTAGATAAATCATTAAATAACCATTTAAAAAGCTATTTTCATACATTTCAGATGGATCTATTCACATACTTGTATTATATTAAACTGCACTTCCAATATTCACCACTGTTCGGCGCCAGGTACCTTTTTCCTCTGAGCACAGAGCAGCCGGTTTGCTTGGACACACAATGAATCACGGGATATCCACTGGATACACTGGACCCATCCTTCAAATCTGGCAAAAAGGACGACGCATTTGTTGGCTGCATAACGAGGAGTCTTGGAATCTCACCAGGCCTCGGCGCTGCGCTATTATGCAATCAGCCTATGAATCTGGCCTTCGGAGGACGCATCCCATGAATTCGAATTCTGCCCAAATCTATTATAGGGAGCACCTCTCCTTTGCTGAGATGATCCATCCCACCTCACAGCTGTGCCATATCAAGATGCTGATTAGACACCATGATTAGTGCACAGGTGTACCTTAAACCTTTGTTGAGAGTATATTTGTAGTGTTTTTGCCCTGAGTATCTTGTTCCATTGTTAGCAAATCAGAACATTTATACAACCCTTTTTTGTCAAAATGATTTCATTTATGGCTTTTTCCAATTCATCATAATAATACTTTTAGCAGATATTAAAGGCAGATTGGAAATTGTATAAACTCTTTTGTTATGTAACTGAGCATCTGTGAAACTAATGAGATATACAGCAGGATGAGAAACTAAGCAGACATTTAATAAACAATTGAAACTAAACTTACTGAATCTGTGGGTGGTGGCATAACATATGGATCATGTTTTACTTATTTTCATAGCCACTTGAAATTTGAGTCAATTATTTTGATTATGGCTAGAGTTACATTTGCTCTATTCAATGTGAAATACCAAGTTCTTAATGTAGCAGAGCATTACCCCTATTAACATCATCCTGCCTTGTAAGTGCTGAAAGATAGAAAAAGAGGGAAAATGGACCTAAAAAGATAAGTGTTTAAACAGGACAACAGAACTACAGGGAGTGGCAGTCTATGGGTTTGGGCAAATAGCTTGGAATCCTGAGGTTCTGAGTTTGAGCCCCACTCTCACAGACTGACACTCTGGGTCTCTGAGCAAGACCCTTAAACCCACACTGCTCCACAGGCCCCGCACTATGGCAGCCCACAGCTCCCCAAGCTGATGGGTTAAATGCAGAGGTAAATTTCTCCAATGTGAGATCAATAAAGTTCAATTATTATATTATTATTAACTAACAAATCAAGTTTTTAGTCAAACAAAGCCCCTACACCATCAGCTCTCTCACACTCTGCAGATCAACCCTTATCAGGATTACTCAAGACAGGGCTGCAAGAACCTGGTGGTTTTGTTAGCGCAGCTGTGGAGGCGAGAAGACATTCCTTGCGTCTTATGGAGTATGTAACGGCCTTTACTGTGCAGCTGCAGACAAACAAAGATATTTCTAGCTCAGTAACAGCATATTTAAAAGCTTATACATGAGTCTACATCTGCAAATGACAGGAAATATCTTTAAACAGCTTTGTAAAATATTTGGTTGGAGGAATTTGGCAGCAAGGTTTAAAACAGTCCTTAGAGGGAAAGTGATAACTAAAGCATGAGCACCCAGAGGCACTTTAATAAACAATAACCCTTTTCTGTCTAGATCAGATTTCTGTATTGGACACATTTAAATATAAAAGTATGAATATTTGTCCTTATTGCTGCACCAACGGATCTTTACAAATGCCTCCTCTACTCCTTTTGCTTTTCATTTATCTCAAGTTCCAACCACAAGCTTCTATGTGTTTTTGTTCTATTTTATGTGAAACAGTAAAAATAACTACTGTGAAGAGAAAATGTAAAGATTTAAGATTCTAAATGAATAAAAATCTAAAACGTTCAACTTCACCCTCTTACCTGTTGCTTTGTAGCAAGACCATCCATCTTCTGTCACTCTTATCCGAAGCGGGGTAACGAGGGATGCTGGTGCCTATCTCCAGCTGTCTACTGACCAGAGGCAGGATACACCCTGGACAGGTCGCCAGTCCATTGCAGGGCAACAAAGAGACAAATAACCATTCACTCACACATTCACACCTAAGTTCAATTTGGGACTGTGGTAGGAAGCTGGAGTACCTGGAGAGAACCCACACATGCTCAGGGAGAACATGCAAACTCCATGCAGAAAGAACCGGGCTGGAAAATGAACCCGGATCTTCTTGCTGCGAGGCCGCAGTGCTACCCACTGCACAGCGCTTGTAGTAACATCTTTTGTTGTAATTATCATGTTCTTTGCTTACCTGTAGGTACATTAAACATTCTGCAGCCTTGAACACAGTTCCTTCCAATACTAACCAATATTTAGTGATGCTTAAATAATTTTTTTATTCTTTCCTACAAGCTTCCTTGTTTTGCTGCTGTAGGCTTAGGCTGCCGGAGGACATACAGTATGGTCCATTTTTCATCATTCTGCTTTATTCTACTTCAATTGTGAATTTTTGTTTTTTCAACCCCCAACTCTATGTTCTTTCTGATCTGGCACTCTGTTTTGCTTTGACACCATTCAGAGGAAGGTATCAGCTAGGCTACTGTCAACAGCTTCATATCATTATAGATAATAAATTTCAGTGTTCTGTCCCCTTTCACTCCTAGACATAGTAATGGGCTTAGTTTTTTACTGAGAGTAACTATATGTGCTCCCATTTGTCCAAATAAATTGCATAAATATGAACTCTAATATTTTATTCGGTGGAGCCAGTTGGTTTATTAAAATTAATAACCACCACTTTGATAAAGGGAACTAAAAACAAAGGCATGCTGTATTTTTTAGATTGTTCTTTATAAAACCAAAGTAAAGAATATCTTAGAATTTACAAATTATGCTCTGCTTTGTGCTCTGCTGTACACATGACATTTCTGCCCATTATACTTCTTTTTAAAATCTCTTACCATGACCAAAATAATCTGTAACGCTAACATAAAACAATAAACCATGCATTGCTTTTATGGAGCTCCTACACATGATCTTACACACAGGGGCACAATTAGAGGGACAGTTATGTCGCAGAACATTGGGGGGGAATGAAGCATTTAATTGTAGAATATATCATTACTGTCAGCTATATGCACTTGAAAGAAGAGCTTAAGAGTTACTTATTCTAAAAAGAATTAAAACAGCTTTATCTACTGCATGTTAAAAACTACAAGTGTGTACAGAAATACACAAGCCGATTTCATTAGAATGTGCAGTTGCAATCACAAAAATAAAGATCATTGTTTTTATTTAGCATAGGTGCTAGGAATGTAACCTCATGCCAGTGTCATGATAAGCTATTTATTTCCTAAACTCATTAACACATCTTAATTGTAATAAAAACGAAACATAACTGTGGTTAAAAGGTGTGATGATGTCTTGGCAGGTTTCGCGTGGTCGTTCCGTACCCGCCTCAGAGTGAGGCAGAGATCGAACTCCGAGAAGGGGACGTGGTGTTCGTTCATAAGAAGAGGGAGGACGGGTGGTACAAAGGCACCCTGCAGAGGACGGGACAGACCGGCTTGTTTCCCGGTAGCTTTGTCGAGAGCTTCTGAGCTGGGAGGAGGAGAGCAAAAGAGTTTGTTCCTTCCTCTGAGCCACACACACAAAAACAAGCCACACAAACACAGGCAGCATCTACACACGAGGTTGGGCTCATATCGGTTTCTCCGATTATTTTTCCTTTCCTTATTTAACATTCATACAGATGTACATTTTATTTTTTAACCTGCCTTAAGAAACTAACTCTTTACGATGAAAGGAGAGGAATCATTTTCTAATTTTCTTTCTTTTTTTTTTTTTAAACATGTCAAGCAATACACAGATTTCAGATCAATACATCTTTGGAACAACCATAAATGATCATTACTGTCAAAAACTTTCAGAAATCAATATTAGTCCAACTAAATCACACACACGTCAATTAGCACATCTGGCTCCCTCCACAGCGTCCGGGATCCCTGGTGTAATGTGTATCAATCCTTGGAATCAATCTATTGTTTATTGCAGTGGCAGCATCTCAAATTGAACTATTTAGATAAATTCAACCCCAAATTTAAGCACTGAGCATAAGGCTGCAGATATCAAAAATAGCAATGGCAGCCTTGGCAGGGTACAGTTTTCCCAAAAAAGGATAATGTTTTTCTTCGGTTTTCTTTGTGTTTTTGAATTCTTTCTTACAAGCTTCCTTGTTTTGCTGCTGTAGGCTTAGGCTGCCGGAGGACATAGGGACCACTTTTCATCATTCTGCTTCATTCGACTTCAATTGTTAATTTTTGCTTTTCCAACCTCCAACTTAATGTTCTTTCTGATCTGGTACTGTTTAGCTGTGACACCATTCAGAGGATTTTCTGCATTTTCTTTGCAGAGTTTGCGCATGTTAAGTTTTAAAGCACGTACGTGTGGTGGGGAAGGGAAATTACAAAATTTCTATCTGCCGGCAGTTGCAATGTGTTTGGAAAACAAACATTTTTTTTTTTTTTATCTAAAAAGGGCCAAAGGAGTTATTTGCAACAGACACTTGAGGTTGGTATATATATATGTAAGCTCTGTACACCTCATTTGCAGCATTTCCAAACGCATCTATTTGTTACATCATTAAGGGGCATGACACCATGATTGCTTTAAGATAACAGAATGTTTTAGATAAAAAAAAATGTTTTTTAAATAACAAATATCCAAAATATAATGCCAAATAAAGACAGAAAGTGAAGCATTTTTCTTCATATCACAATACCAAGACCTAATTACCAGTCATTGAGACTGATGGAATTTCTTCTACTCTCTAAAATCATATGCTCAAAGTAACGGTTGTTTTTTTCCCAGAATATTTTATCGTGAGATGATGCCACTGCTATAGAAAACGATATTATCCAAAGTTTCCATACACATTTCTACCAGTGATGCTGATCATTTTGGAGGGCGCCCTGGGACAGACCGTCCCAGCTTTAAAACCAGCCCGGCCTCCTGGATGGAGTTTACCTTCAACTTGTGCTCCGAAGCTACTGAAGGCGCAGACTTAAAGAGCACAGGACAATGAGCTATGCCTCCCAGATCTCCTGTTTGGCGTCGTCCACCAGCAAACATTAGCACAAAAATGATTAGCTCTGTTTTTCCACTGAGACCTCAGAAACTTGAATCCGGGTGCTTTCTTCATTTGAGGAGTAAACATTTCCAGCCAGGCGATGAGTGAAGCGCGTCAGGCTGCGCTCCAGGATCTTTTCTGTGACACCGAGCACATGTTTGGTTTCAGCCCAGTATATGTTGACAATGCATGTAGCATTATTATGTTTCTTTTTATATGTTGTAATAGGTGTTTGTGTTGTCCTGCTGTGATGATCTGTCACAACATTTTATTTAATAGAAAAAATGCCGGGATAGGACGTCCATTTTTCTATTTATATGTCTTAAATGACTGAGGAAAAAATATTTAACTTTTATTACATTTGCAATTTTTGACTCACAAACCCAAATTTAATTTGAAATACTTGGCTTGTTGAATGTACAAAGAAACAGAAAGTCACACAGAAGCTCCTCTACAGACTTTAATTGTATTTTAAAGTTGTTTTAGAACTTTGTTATCAGAAAAGACACAAGAAATGCACTTGGTAATATTTGTTACAAGCTGCCTCTTATCTACATATACAGTATTTGAAAGAAATTTTTACATGTTGAGGAAATTTTCAACATGGCTTTTCTCAACCATTTTTTATACACTTTTTTTCTACAAGCAGGCACAAAGGAGATGGGAACAACAAGAAAAGTTTAAAATCTTTGAATTTAAAATTCTTTGAAAACTTAAAAATGAAATCATTGCAAAGTTGATTTGTTTTGGAAGTAAATTTTTGGATTTATATGGATTCATTATCTCTGGAATGATGTATTTCAAATGTTTGATTAGCTAACAAAAATCCAAAGTTCAATTTGTCAAAAAAAAATATCCCAATACTGTATGAATTCTTCAGATATAGCTGATACTATTATAAAGAAGACTAAGTTAGCAGTTCCCCAGCAGACAGACACAAGGTTACGAAGAGGCTGGACGCTCACAATGATATTAAAAGAAAGTTAAGTGAAAGGAAAAAGTCCAGTTTCACACATAGGTTTGTTTTAAAATCTTAAAAATTATTCAAGAAATATCTAAAATAATAAATAAAGTTTGGTCAGGACATGCAAGTGATGAGTCCATGACTCTGTTAAGGTGTTAAGGAAGCTCTCCAATAACAGACAAATTTCTTTGACGTTTAGGTGAGGTCCTTCCAATCAACCTTCACACTGCAGACCTGTTTAGTTGCGATTATCTGTGGCCCGTTGTGCTTTTTGAAGGGTGTTAATAACTAACCGCAGGGATACTCATCAATCTTCGTTCTGATTGTGAGGACCAGCTTTTCCCGACAGGGGCTACGTGTCCCCCTAGTGCTCCGTGAGTGCATTGCAAGGGGTACATGAAAATTTCTTATTTTTTTGGGAGTAAAATGAAATAGGGCTGGGATCTGTTCTGCTTCTAAGGACCTAATTAAAAAATTAAACAAGCTTTTATCAACCAAAAAGTAAGTTTAAGTTTTTCTTTCATGTTTGAGTTCACCTGCAGCTTTGACACACATCCAAACCAAGCAGAGGAACAGACTGGATGTAGAGAACAGCCTGATATCAGCTGTTTTTCACACTGAGCCATTAGGGCTCATGGAAGCAGCTCAGGTGTCTTAATTAAAAAACCAAGCAAAACTAATTAAGTTAGCCTGACTATAATTTTTGTTCTGCATTTTGTTCCCAATTCAATTTTAAATGTGATTAAAAAGGAGTTACTCAGAGGAGGCCAGTTTTATAAATAGAGATTCATATTATCATTTAATTTTGTATTTATTTCGATTCCTTACTTACTTCCAGGCAACATATTTATGTTGTTTTATTTTCATTTGAGATGCAAAGCATTAAGTAAAATAGTCTTTATTTTATAATCCGTTATTGTACGTTCCACTTTTGGACAATCATCAATACTTTTGACCGAGAGGGGATATTCATGGTATGAAAAAATGCCCAAAGAGGCACACAAGTCAAAAAAAGGTGGGGACACACTGGTGTGGACCATAATATATCAAAACAAAAGATTTCTGTTCACAGAATCATTACTATTTCTGGTCTTATGTATTATTTTACTTGTTCGATAAACTGAATTTGATTTAATATGAATTTTCCACAGTTGTAAGCAATAATCATCCAAATGAAACTAAATAAAAGAAAATACATCACTCTCTAATGAATCCATATAAGACTCTGACTGTATATGATTAAAACAAGTAAGGCACAAATCTTTTTACACAACGAGAGAAGAGCCTGCGTCTGGTCTTTTCTTCCTGATAGTGAAAGCGTTCCCAAGCTGTTACAAAAACAGCTCTGAAACGTCAGCAGTGAAAGATTTTTTTAATTATTTTCATTTGAACAGAAGCACAAACAGCTGTAAGATAAATGCACACATGATAAGACAGGTTAGGCACACAAGTGGTTGATACATAACTGACAACCAGCTTGGTTAAGCACTGTTGTTTAGGTCATATTAGACAGAAAGTGGTCTTTGATTATTCTTATGGTTTTTTTTATTAGTCATTTCCATCTTTTTTAAGGATATTTGAACTGTTTTAATTATAAATTGTAGAACTGACCAAACTTTTAAGACCTTTTTTTGCAGTTTTGTTGTAATTATAGTTTTAAAACATATGATGACTTGAGTCCACAGCCTCCAGCTTTTGCCTACAGCTCATTAAGCTATCTGACTAAGTTAACTTTTAACTGCATGTACGTGATTTGTCAGCGGCTTTGTTTCACTCGTTAGCATATTTATTGAATTTATCGGCTAAAATCCTGATTATATTTCCCCTCCAAACGGATTCAAGGATTCTTTGTAAGTTTCAGCGATAATACAACAAATGAACAAAGACACAGCTTCCTTTAATCCTTCACAATAAGAGCCTTAAACTTGCCTTCTTAACTTATCACATGAAGTACGTTCAAATAGTTTACAGGTTTTTGTTATAAAATTTGCTCTTGTTTATCTGTTTATCTTACTGTTACTTTCCATGAGATGTGAGATAAATGTGACTCTTGGAGTGTTTTTAATAGGGGCTGTGAAAAAGTTGGATGCATCTAAATGATTGTGGTCTCTGTGCATCTTACTGATAAAGTTAGGTACAGTAAGTTTATAGGGAACAAATTTATAAAACGGGAAACCAGCTTACAGGTCTTGAACAAGCCTTAGAAAACAAGCACAGAACAAAAACAACGGCACAGATCAAAAACACAAAAAAATAACAAGTTGAACTTTATTTTCACAGCAAAGCCCAATAGTTGTGAATCCACAAGGAAAAAAATTACTTAAATGCTCCTATGCAGAGCTGCTGAGTGTCATCATGTTCTGGTCAGCGAAGCATGAGAGGAAAAAGGCGCCGTAGATTGGATCATTTTCCGACAACTAGGTACGGACAGTATATGGTACTAGAGTATGCCTGTGTTTTCAAAAAGGATTTAAAAAATATCCCTTATCCATCCATTGTGTTCTACTTATCCAAAACCAGTAATGCAGTAATGTATGATTGATTTTTCTATAATAATGAAGTTTCATAACTGAAGTAGAAAGAAAATGATTTAAATGTGTGGGCAAAAGCTGTGGTGTTAAAACTCAAAGCTGTCCTACTGTCAGAATTTCAATGCCGAACAGATTCCTGACTCACACGTCTGGGCTGGGTTCAGTTTTTAATTCAGAATTACCCGTTTTAAATCCAGTCTGATCTGTCTTTAATTCAAAAGCTCAGTTTATTTTGTCTGTCTGGATGTCAGAAAGGCTTTTAGGATCTGGAAGTAGAAAAATGCTTCATGGATTTTCTTGAAAAGGGGCAAAGAGGGCGTCACTATGAAACTTTGGGTATCAGTCGAACCTCAGTGCCTATAAATTTCACACAAAAACACAGTATTTATTCTAGGTAGCCCTCTTTTAATGCTTCTTTGTATATAGGTGTCAACATGATGCACCTGTAGGTTAAATTTCTAGTCCTCTCTGTTTTGTTGGGCCCGATTGACAAGCAACCAGCAGATCACAGAACAGCTCTGCACTGGTCTCAAGCGAGGTTTTCTTTATCTCTCTGTGAGCTTAATGTCTCTCAAATATATATCATTTCCACTTTAAACACAGCCTCCTGTCTGCTTTGGAGATCACCCAATCTCAAAAATGTTTTTTTTATTATTATTATTATTTTGGTTTAATCTGATTATCTATGGGTGGACAAAAAAAGTTTACAACAGTCAAAATGTCAGGAATATTACCACTGCACAGTGGTCACTTTAGATTTAATAACTTGAAGCGGCAGTTTTTTAACGTGTTTTTTTTTTTTTTTTTGTGCGTGTCGCTGTGTTTGTATTTTAATTACTTGACCTAAGGTTGTCTTTTGCTTCAGCTTCATGGTCGTATAATTGAACTGTATCACAAAATTTGCAGTTAAAAGCTTAAAAAGGTTCTAAAAACGGTCAAAGATGGTGGCAGTTCTTTCCACATGTGATGAGAGCATTCTGACCAATACGGTACTGGCACTTCTGAGTGTCTGCTAACATTATTCTACATTTTTTTACATTTTGTTTTCACATGCTTTGTATATTATGGGGTTTTTATGATAGACCAACATAAAATAGTTCATGATTTTGAAGCAGAAGGAGAATTACACATTGTATTCAGCATTCTTAGCAAATGCAAACCAGAAAAGTACAGGTTGCATTTATGAACCAGGCCTCTAAGGCTTTACTGCATAAAAAAAAAAAAAAATTTTTTTTTTTTTTTTTGCAATTATAGAAACAGCTGTATTTGGATTTTCATTTGTTGAAAGAAAATAAAGACAAAATTATTTTTCTTCTACTAACTTCAGAATTATGTGCTACTTCTGTTGGTCCTCATAACAACCTGAGAAGAAATAAAGTTTATAGGTGTAAATGCCTGAATACTTTTGCGATGCGCAAAAGATTTGAGCCGTTTTTGTTGTCAATTTATCTACCAGGAATCTTGATTTGTCTCTTTGCCATTTTGAATTAAATGTCAGCCATATTTGTTCTTACAGGTACCTGAGTGAGCCTATGGTGTGTGTGTGTGTGTGTGTGTGTTTGAGTGTGAGTGAAAGACGGGGACGGAGGCTTCAGTATGTAGCTCTTCACACTAAAAAGAAACTCTATGACAAAGCACGGTGCAACATGGACGCTCATGCCTCTTCGGGACTGACTGGTGGTGAAAACTGTTGGTACTGTGGATGAAACAGAGAGAACAAAAAAAAAATATTATATATAGATATATGATTCTATATTGTGCAGAATATTTATAGGCCTTTTGTGCCATTTGAAGTCATGCTCTGGGCTGGCACCGTCCAGCGCTTTCTACCATGTGATCATTATACATCGTCTTGTACTGATGACCCGTGGTTGATATGATTGTTTTTTCATGTCAAGTGCATTTTCCGCAATAAATGCCTTTGTTTTCAAATTTAACTCCTCTTGTGTTTGTGTTTTGCTCTCCTAACCGCCGGCAGCTTTTAAAAGGACGGTGCAAATGCAATATGATTTAAAGCAAAGCACATTTGTGTGCTCTGATATAAAACAAACACATTACCTGTTTTGCCGCGCTTGGGTTTCCCTCAGAGGATTCATCCTGAGAATCATATCCTGCCCTAATTAGAATCATCCCTGCTTACAATGAGCTTGTTATGAGAGACGCTGCAGGGATAGTTGTTTCACAGAGTGATATTGTCCTCATCAGAGCAGACATGCTAGAGATGGATGTCTGTTTTCACCCCCCTCCCTACGATCTTCTCTCATCCTTATCCTCCTCCCATCTTATCAGTCTTCCTTTTTCTCCAACCAAACACTGGCATGAATGAGGTGTGTAATTTGTAATATCAGAGCATCTCCTGCAGCCCCCCCACCCCACCAAAATCCATCTCATGACATGACAACCTTATCTATCCAAAAGTCAAGGCCGTCTTTGATCATTACCTTCATTTGCATTTAGAGTGACCGGCAAAACTGTTGCCAGGAAGTGTGTGTTGGAATGTGCACAACACAGAATTAAGAAAAACTCAACTTTAATGCTTAAAGGTTACATTAAGGATGAGCAAGCGGCTATGTTAGGTTTTTTTTACAGGGCTTAGATAGTGTTTCACCTCCTGCAGGTAATAAATTGTTTTCCTACCCTTAAACAAGCATTTGTTGTGTTTTGGATCAGAGAAAAGCTTCTCCTCTGGGTGTCCTCCTCCCTGCCTAACAATAATAGCAGGGCTGCTGCAGGCTCCTGCAGGGAATCAATCAGCAATCCTCAGCTTTGCGCCAGACCCGTCTGTCCACCTGTCTGTGCATCGGCATTTAAGTCACTTGAAGGGCAATGGAGCTGGAGGGGTGAGACACTGCAGGGTACAAACCTACCACACAGAACAAGATAATCTTTCTGTTACTGTGTGTCCTCGAGAAAAGAAAAATAAAAAAAGCAAGAAGATGAGAGCCTCTGCAGCTCTTTGGAGCAAAAGGAAAACCAAGAAACCTTCTAACACATGCTGGAAATACCAGAAAGGAAATACATTGTTTGGAGATAAATACCATGTAACTTAATTTGTTTGCAGTTAGGATTTTATTACATTTAAAAAAAAAATTACTTTGCATCATAGTTTCACTCTAATTTAGATTTTTTTTTAGCCTTTGTTAAAGGTTTTGGGTATAGATTGTACCCTTAAAAAACGCATTCACAGTTGTCGAGTTTTACCATGTTTGGACAGAAGACAGCTGATCTTAGTTTCTAATGTAGGAGTAGATAAGTTTCATTTTCATGGCTGATAAAAATATTTGTTATTTCAAATAAAAATCTCCAAGCAGGTTAATCCAATAACAGTGGTTCTGTTACTTTTTCTACAGAACACCTAAAATATCTTTAGATTTCAATGTTTTGGCTTCCATAACTCAGTCAGGTTTTAATTTCTTAAATGCATACCATAACTGATAAACTAGCTCACTCTGTTACTACTAACGATGTCTTCATCATATGCTTGAATTGAGTCGCACTTTGACTCCTACCAGAGGAAAAGTTTGGAATAAAAGCTTTTTTTTTTTTTTAAGTAATGCATGTCATCCATTTTCCGTCACGCTTGTCCCAGCTGGGGTTGCGATGGGTGCTGGTGACCATCTCCAGCTGTGAATGGCAGAGGCATAGCTAGAACATTTTAATAAGGGTGGCCAAAAGCAGATAGGCGCCAGAACCTCAGGGTCCATTTACACCGTTCCAACAGGAAAACGTACAAGCAAAACATCCATATTTTCTAAATAAAGACTAACTATACTTTCCTACAGCCTTTTCTAACAAATAGATGCATATATTTAAACATCCATGCTGTCTTAATTTAAGTTGTAGTGGAGAAAATTCTTTCAGGTTCGAGTTCTGGGGCGAACAACTTATTCATTGTCATTACCAACATACTTTCATCAATAATTGTTCTGCATAAGATTATTTACATGTACTAATATCTACATTAAATGGATTATTATTAAAATGGTTATTTATATTTCACTGAAGACTCAGAGATCACTTGCAGAGACATAATTTTCTCTTTAACCCATATAAGACAAAATCTAGTTCTGAACAGAGCATGAATTTCATTATTTATCATCTTTAATGATTGTATTTTAATGAGCGTAATTAATTATGGGGTTTTGGTTTTCAAGTAATTGTTAATATATGTAGAATTAAGATATTAAATAAGTTACAATATTCCACTTGAGAGTATTATTCATGCCAATGTCTGTATTAGAGGGAAAAAATGGTAGGGCTGGCCAATGATTGGCTAAAGGCCCCCATCTAGCTCCGCCCCTGGTCAATGGTCAAGTGGCGGGGTGCATCCTACACAGGTTGCCAGTCTATTGCAGGGCGCGTGTCTTTCGTCGTTTTTAATTATGAAATTCAAGCAGCAGACCAACACAATGTGTTGAGACAAAAATACAAGGATTTATTTAAAAAGAACAAAACCAAATAATACTGTTTATTCCTTATAAACAAATGTAGTAAAACTAGAGTATTTGTGGCAGTGTGTGGGTAGTGTATTTATAAGTGTCATACACTTAAGGCACTAAGATGTCAGAATAAAAAGTCTTAAAGTTTAGTTAAACCATACTTTGTTGGAAACCAGCACCAAAGTGTTTTAGCTCTACAGTAAAATGAAAATCAAATTTTGAACGAAAAAGAAAAAAAAAAAATCCTTCTGTTACTTTTGCTCCCTCAACATTGATAATATAATGCATAGTTTTCCCATGATTTGCAGCAAAGATTCATCATTTGTGGCAGTAAAAATAAAAAGGGAGTGAGAGAAACATTTTTATAAATAGGTCCTGTAACATCTTCCATTTCCAAAACAAATAAACTAACACTAGTTTCAGAAATCCTATCTATAAATGCACAGTTCCCTTTGGAAACAATTACAGAAGGAACAACAAAAAAAATAAAGGTTTGCATATAAAACAAACTGCAATAAGAAAACAAAAGAAAGCATATAATGCCCTTAGAATAATTTTCAAACTTGAAAGCGCTATGATGACTTAAAGAAAAGGTAAAGAAGGCAGTTTGAACCCTTTTTAAACACATTTCAAAGACGAGGGGGAAAACAAGCTGGTGAATTTCAAACCACCCTGAGACCGAATTCAGCGTTTAAATGATTCTACAAAACTTACCTTAAAGTCTTGTATAAAAAGGCTAACTTACAAAAATGATATGGTTGTATTGTAGTGGATTGGCAACACATTAGAACAAGCAAAAACAGGTCTGAAAAAGGACAGTAACATGAAGAAGCAGTCGGCTAACATAATCAAAGATGTCACCAAAGGTGGAGTTTTGTACCTGTCTATGTAATGTGATTTGTAAACATTTAAATTTTTAGTATGGCGAAAGTAAAAAAGTCATAAAAGAGGATAAATACAAATAAAATAACAAGAAACACAAAATCCCTCGGAAAATCTTACAAAAGAGATTAAAAAGACATCAGAGGATAGTGTAGACAAGTTTTTGGAAGCAGTATTAAACTTTGGCAACCCAAATGTGCTGGTTTTTCTTTTTTTTTTCAAGGTAGTGTTGTGGACTGGCTGGAAGGAATGGCAAAGGGCCACTGGTTACACTGGTCATAATGAGGTGCACTTCCGATCTTCAAAGTCTTCACATGAAAGCTGAACTAAGAGAGAATGGAAAAGGACGGGTTAACATAAAAACAGCAGAGGTTCCTTTTAATTATCCAACTAAACAGACTACATGCGACATTATCACCTACTTCTTACGGTCCTTGTCTTTCTTGCCGTTGACCGCGAGGCTCTGGCCCTGCAGCAGCTGAGCTGCAGTTTTTCTCTTACTGAAAGAACTCAGGTCTTCGTCCAAAAGGCGCCTCTTCTCCTCCAGAGCTGCTTTCTCATCGGCATGCAGACGCTTCAGCTGCTCAAAACGACTCTGCAGCTAAAATAGAAGAAAAACTAAAGTTTTAGAAAACAAGTAATATGGAAATGGCTTTTCTTTCCTTCATGCAGAGAGCATAAAATGCCAATTCAGCAGTTATACATTGTCAGCCACTTTATTTAGATGGTTTCCTTGTCTATGGAGTAGTATACAGGTGCTGGTCATAAAATTAGAATATCATGAAAAAGTAGATTGATTTCAGTAATTCCATTTAAAAAGTGAAACTTGTATATTATATTCATACATTACATACAAACTCATATATTTCAGATGTTTATTTTGTTTAATTTTGATGATTACAAATGACAACAAATGAAAATCTCAAATTCATCATATCAGAAAATTAGAATATTGTGAAAAGGTTCAAAATTGATGGCCCCTGGTGCCACACTCTAATCAGCTAATTAACTCAAACCACCTGCAAAAGCCTTTAAATGGTCTTTCAGTCTAGTTCTATAGGCTACACAATCATGGGGAAGACTGCTGACTTGACAGTTGTCCAAAAGACGACCATCGACACCTTGCACAAGGAGGGCAAGACACAAAAGGTCATCGCTAAAGAGGCTGGCTGTTCACAGAGCTCAGTGTCCAAGCACATTAATAGAGAGGCGAAGGGAAGGAAAAGATGTGGTCGAAAAAAGTGTACAAGCTAGAGAGATAACCGCACCCTGGAGAGGATTGTGAAACAAAACCCATTCAAAAATGTGGGGGAGATTCACAAAGAGTGGACTGCAGCTGGAGTGAGTGCTTCAAGAACCACCACACACAGACGTATGAAAGACATGGGTTTCTGCTGTCGCATTCCTTGTGTCAAGCCACTCTTGAACCACAGACAGCGTCAGAAGCGTCTAAAGAGAAACAGGACTGGACTGCTGGTGAGTGGTCCAAAGTCATGTTCTCTGATGAAAGTAAATTTTGCATTTCCTTTGGAAATCAAGGTCCCAGAGTCTGGAGGAAAAGAAGAGAGGCACTTCATCCACGTTGCTTGAAGTCCAGTGTAAAGTTTCCACAGTCAGTGAGGGTTTGGGGTGCCATGTCATCTGCTGGTGTTGGTCCATTGTGTTTTCTGAGGTCCAGGGTCAACGCAGCCACATACCAGGAAGTTTTAGAGCACTTCATGCTTCCTGCAGCTGACCAACTTTTTGGAGATGCAGATTTCATTTTCCAACAGGACTTGGCACCTGCACACAGTGCCAAAGCTACCAGTACCTGGTTGAAGGACTGTGGTATCCCTGTTCTTAATTGGCCAGCAAACTCTCCTGACCTTAACCCCATAGAAAATCTATGGGGTATTGTGAAGAAGAAGATGCAATACACCAGACCCAACAATTCAGAAGAGCTAAAAGCCACTATTAGAGCAACCTGGGCTATCATAACACCTGAGCAGTGCCACAGACTGATCGACTCCATGCCACGCCGCATTGCTGCAGTAATACAGGCCAAAGGAGGCCCAACTAAATACTGAGTGCTGTACATGCTCATACTTTTCATGTTCATACTTTTCAGTTGGCCAACATTTCTATAAATCCTTTGTTTTTATTGGTCTTCAGTAATATTCTAATTTTCTGATATGATGAATTTGAGATTTTCATTTGTTGTCATTTGTAATCATCAAAATTAAACAAAATAAACATCTGAAATATATGAGTTTGTATGTAATGTATGAATATAATATACAAGTTTCACTTTTTAAATGGAATTACTGAAATCAATCTACTTTTTCATGATATTCTAATTTTATGACCAGCACCTGTACATACATACTGTCGGTTAGAAAATACAGCAACCCACCTCTCTTTCAGCCTCCTTCAGCTCTGCTTCCTTCTCCTTCACCCTCTGAACAAAAACCTGCCGCATTTCATCCTCTCTCTTCTGCAGCTCAGCCAGGAACTCCTGACGCTTGGCCTCATACGTCTGCTGCAAACTGTGGATACAAAATGCGTCAAGGAAGTTGGCAACGTCCGCCAGGTGCTGGGGTGTTCGTGTGTGTCAGAGCATGTGAAATATGGTGGAGCGCAGAGCAGTTTTCAATTCAAAGGCTGGAGCGAGGATTTTGCTCCGCCCCAGTTCGCTCCGATGCGCTCATAACATCAATTAAAATTGTTGGATTGTAAAATTTGTAAAACAACATTTATTTGATTGAGGTGTGATTTTGTTCAACAATAATTAAATAGGCAACACGGGGCAACATGAAGGGAGCGAGGTGTTAAATAAGGCAATACACATGTATCGTCACATCATTAAATCAAACGCCGTTTGTCCGGGGCCCTGGCATCATTACATGGAGGAATAAAATCAGAAAATGCCTTCTCCTGAAATTTGAGCGAGCTTGGAGCGATTTTGCCGGAGTGGCAGGAAGATTAAGGTGAGCGCGGAGCGGATTTTGAGCGGAGCGTTCTGGGACAACTTTGAGTGGCAGAGCGAATGAGCGAACATCCTCCTGAGCGGGGAGCGGGAATTGTGCGGCGCTCCGCTCCGTTCACATGCTCTGGTTTGTGTGTGTGGATTGTTTACCTGACAGGTTTGCACTCGGGGTCGGTGTCCTTAAAGCCCATCTCCTCCAACTTGCAGCGCCGGTAAAGTTCGTAATGGCGTGTGTGGGTTTGCTCTCTCAGGTCCTCCATGTTTACACAAATGAGCATCTCCCTCAGCTTCACGAAGTCGCAGTGCTGCTCGTTTTCCACTAGGAGATCATTTGTGAACAATCAGGTTGTTTCAGCTGCCTTAATACAGTAGAATCACCACAGCTTAGTGTTACGGTAAATCCAAACAGTCTACCTTGAACAACTCCCCACGGATACTGGCGAGCTTTCACCATCTTATTGCCAACACACACCTCCTCTGTGCTGCCTACGACAGCAAACGGGAGATGGCCCTAAAAATGTAGAGAAATTACTTAGTTATGGCAAATAAAAGTAAATTATTCCAAAGTTTTACAGCATAACAGATGAGGTCATTTAAAAACTATAAAACTTGTTTATTTCTAATCTATTAATTGTTCAAAATATGAAAGCACAGAATGGGTCTTTAATTACATTAAAGCTTCAAAAAGGAACTTTTTTATGCTAAAGCAAAAGTTGCGTGTTATTTATCAGGTATTCTGTATTTATCAGCTTTAAACCTCCTGAGTCTTTAATAGAAACCTATGAATCCTGGTCAATATTCCTTACATTCATGGTGGTGTTGACTTTGGCCACGGTTTCGTCGTCCAGAGGAAACTGGTAGATCTGCACACCGTTGCTGACCAGTTCGCTCATGATTTTGATCTTGAATTTGTGCAGCTCGCTCTTACTGATGGTGTCGGCCTTGGCAATAACTGGAATTATGTTCACCTGAGAGAGGAGGGGGGAGAGTCACTGCTGATTAAAAGACAACATAATAATAAGAAATCGCTCCATGGAGTCAGAAAACGAAATCAAAGCAACACATCAGTGCTAGCAGAGTCCACAATGCTGATTGGTGAGGCGTTAAAATCAAGGAGTCGTTGCTAATCAAAGAGGAACGATCAAACAATTAAACAACCAGTGTTAAAACTACCGCATTTATTGAGCACTATTAAACTGTAATCTGCTAAATTAAATATTTTCTCATATCTAATTTTCTTCTGCTTAAAAACCCTGTTAGATCCAGAAGTGATCACACCTCATAGAAAGTAATCTTTCTGTTACCAACAGCAAATATAAATAAAACATGAAAAAAAAAAACCTGATTTGAATTTGTTTAAAAGGAGTCTGGGCCTGCAACTACAAATTATTTACTAATTAATTATTCTGTGGGCATTTTTATAAAGATCTGTTAATAATCAGTTAGTTTACATATAGTGTTTTAAGTCCCCATGTTTGAATCCCAGTTGAAACGGGAACATTTTTGCTTGTTCTAATGAGTAAATCATAATGACTGTGAGGTGGTGACCCTTGAATAACGAAGCAGCTGAAAGGACACAAACTACAAAACACATTTACAAACTTAGGTTCTTATTTTAAATGTGTGAAATGCTTAGGGCTGCAGCTAAATATTATTTTGCTAATCAGTTAACCTGTTGATTATTTTTTCGATTAATCAATTAACAATGGGACAGAAAAACATTCCTTCAGGAAGATTTTTTACAGAATTAAAGCAGGTGAAGCTAAAATTTTCCACTTGAGTTCTAGATGGAGCATATCGACAAAGATTAAAAAAAATTGTATCTAAATTTTGGTATAATTACTGCTCTAAGTGGGTTCCTCTGTGAGCTAAAGACATGTTTTAGAGGCTATATACTCTAATTAATTAATTAGATGATTAATTCAATAATTGATTAAATAGGATTATTATGATTTTTTCCACTCTAGAAATGTTTATATATATTTTATACCATTCTGGCTTCATTACATCTTTCAGCTAATATCCTTTCTTGGAGTCTATTCACTCCAGTGGACAACAATTCAGCTACTAAATTGGTTGACAATTGATTCAGTTATTGATTCATTTAGTTTATAGTCTCAGCCCCAAAGGAGATCCCCTTAACGATAATATAAGAGGCTTAATTTACCTATAATTTAACTTTAACTATAAGAGGCTTAATTTAACTTCTTTGATTTAAACAACCTGAACCTTCTTTCTGAAACTAAAACTGTTTTCAGATGTTTGTTATATAAACCATCTTTCCTGTGTTGTTTCAGGCCTACCAGTTCAATCTGGTGCCAAAGTCATCCCACATTCCTCCCTGTCATCTCACCGTCCCACAGAGGAGCATTGGAATGAGCTGCTGCCACTGGGTCAGACCACACAAACACACACACACACACACACACACACACACACACCAACACACACACACTGATCGTGGTGGCGAAACTAAACGATGCAGGGAGATCTATTCCAACAGCTGCCTGAGCGACTGACTGTCCGTCACTACGGTGGACCCAACAATTGGCTCTGTGTGTATCCGTACAGTGACACAAAAGGACAACTTGAGTGTGTGTGTGAGGTGGTTACAGCACCCCCACCCCCCTTCTAATCCTTTCATACGCAAATCCAGAGTTATTGCCACTGCAGAGCAACAAAACCACACAGAAACACACTCAAACAGGACAACACACAGAGAGAGCATGGGAAAGTTTCTGACCACTTCAAGACGGGTGAGGTGGGGTGGGGGGGGCTGATAGAGATGCTCTCCAAACATTCACACCATAAAACCACCACAGCATAGTTTTATTATGCTCTCATTGGTTCCCCTTTTCTCCAAGACCCGTTGGTTTGATGCAGTTTTATTTATCTGAAAATTTGTTTATTCACTAGAAATCTTAACATTTCACTTTTGATCAAAAACAAAAATGAGGTTCCTCTTGGATGCATGTTTCCAACTTCTTTAAACATGGAGAATGTTTGATAAACGTCTGAGGATTAATTAAAGCCTATTCAAGCAGCACTGTCCGCTAAAGTCTGATCAATTTTTATACCTTACATGTCTTTATCTTTTTTTCTATAAAACATGTCTGGCTAAGTGGATAGCTTTATTAACATTCCGAAAGAGTCAGCGTAGGACGTTAAAGGGCAGATTATACTTCTGTAACCGCACACATCAAATGTCGCTTGAATCTGGTCGTGAACCAGTTTTGCTGGTATGCTTCTGCACCGTCGGTCTGGAATTTCTAGGGATGCACAGCAGTTTCCTGCTAAACACAAGGGGGAGCCTATTTGGGAAGTCGCGAAAACTTTGGCGGATGGTCATGAGAACATTGGCGGTGCTGGCGGGAGTGTTTATCTTTCAAAAAAACAATAGCGCATCTGCAAGATATCAAGGTCACGGAGATGGATCTAGAGTTGCTAGACATCGAAGAGGAACAGGTTCTGTTGATGGAGATGGTAAAAAGACAAAGGAGGATGCGTAGGTTGTCCATTGTAGTTGTTCCTCGGTTTTTAAAAATGGCGCACCCCAGCACTGAATCGAGAAGGACGACCACACAGACAGCCGGAACGGCATACCAAGTACCAACCACAGCTGCTTTTTGTCTGCATACTTCCGCTTGAGGTCTGTGCGAGTTTGCAACCGTCCGACACATAGTCAGGATTTTTTTGAGGTGCGCAACGCTGGTTGCAGATCCTCTGCACAGGAGGAGTGGTCGAGCACAGAGACAGATTTGACGGCTGCAGAGGCTATGCATCAGAAGCATAAATTGGCCTTAGGAGACAAAAACCATGAAGCTGCATTTACCTGCAGCTTCAATGTGAATTGTCCGGTCTGCTCCAAGTGTTCTGGAGCAGAAACCATGAATCTCTGAGTGACAGCGGAGATGTTGCTCTTCTCTTTTCAAACAGAGTTTAATGTCGATCCAAAGGCTAAATAATCAGTGGGTTATTTCTTTCCATCTCAGCACCACCAAGTTTGTGGAAGTTCTGCATAAACACAAAGGCTGGAAGGATTCCAGGATTTCCACGTTTCTGATTCCAAATGTTATATTTTTAAACCCTAAGATTTGGGATGATTACTTTTCTGATTTTTATGGGAAAATTGTATAAAAAGTCTGAAACATTAGAAGAATAACATTTTTTTACAGTTATTTAAATGACAGATTATCTTCTTTAGAAAGCAGGAGAGAACATTTAATCCTGCAACACAACAACAAACACTTTTCCTCTTCTATCCAAACTACTATATATGACTTCTAAGCGCTTTTGGTGAGTCCCATACTCTAGAGATTCATGTAAAAATAAAGAACCCTGAATAATTGAACTGAAATCATCAGAATGTGTTCATAGTGAAGCCTAACAGCTTGCTTAACTTTCCGATAAATCGTCAACAATTTCTTAATTCTCATCCAAAGGATAATTTGGTCAGGCCAAGTTTTCTTTTTGTTGCATTTGCAAGATAAAATCTGCCCACAAGGGGGGGGGGGGGGGGGGGTTCTGATGAACACACATATGCTGACAAAGAATAAGGCCACTAAACTGAGTAAGGCTATAATAGGAAGACAGGTATCAAACAAAGTCCAAATCCAGCTGACTGCAACATTTAACCAGCTTAAAAAAACTATAAATATCAAAACAACCACAAAGTGATTTCTAAAGTATCTGCAGACTTTTATGGAAGTTTCAAAAAAAGAAAAAAAAAACTGTACATTTTCCAGTGGTTCTATTGTCCGTTCATCATGTCCGCTTCTCTTTTATTCATTCACAAAAAACAAACTAAATAACCTTTCTGTTCCATAGTGTGCACTTTATAATTTCACTCCAGACGTGTGAACCTTAAATCAAGGTATGGATATGTGTATCATTACACCCTTAAACCTGAGTTATTTTATCCCCAGTTTGTTTTTGTTTTTATCGCATTCCCTCATCAAGGGTGTAGATTGGGTTTGTGTTTACTAATGCCAGCTGATCAGCTCAGCTCCTCTGCCTTTTTTGATGTCATCGACCCAAACATGCATACATTACAAGTTTTCTTTTGTCACTGTTTAAACATTTTCTGAATTCTTGCACTAGAAATTCAAACTTTGTCACCTTTTCTGCTTAAAGTGATCAGTAATCTTTCCTAAAAACAAATAATGCAGGTTTATTTCCTACCTTGCTGTCCAGCTTCTTCATTGTTACAAGGTCCAGAGATTTGAGTGAATGGCCCGAGGGGGAGATAAAGTACAGACAGGCGTGCACTCGGGAGTCATGGTAGTTGTGCAGAGAGCGTTTGATTTTTAGCTCCTCCTGAAGGTAAGTCTCAAATTGCTTGTCAATGTAGTCCACCACTGGCTGATAGCTACAGGAAATAAAAAGTTAAATCACGTTGTCACTACGTTGTAAAAAAAAAAAAGTTACTTTTACTGTATGACAAAGACCCCCCCACCCCTTCGCTGACAAACCTTTCTTGTTTGTTCATCTGGTCCCCAAAGCCAACAGTGTTGACCACAGTGAGACGAAGTCTGACGTTGCTTTCCTGCAGGTCGTAGGTTTGGGCCCGCAGCTTCACTTGAGGTTCAAAATGGGATGACTCAAAGTTCTCAAAGTTGGTGTTAAATAGGGTGTCCATCAGTGTAGACTTGCCGATACCGGTCTCACCTGAAGGGAGGAAAAAAAACATCTGAATATTTCAGAGATTTCTCTCATGTGCCAACTGGTTTTTTTTTTCTGTTTTCTTTCCTTTTGGAATGAAAACTGAATGCAGCACTTTTGAAATTCAATAACAAACTTCTTAATTCTGATATACATGTTGAATTTTGTATTTATTGGAACAACATTAGATAAAGATAAAATTAATAGTAATATTATGAAGTAGATGTGTGTGATATAGTACCGATGCAGAGAATATTGAAGCAGAAGCCCTGTGTGATGGACTTGTTGACAAGCTGATCTGGAAGACTGTCAAAGCCTACATGGCCAGCGAGGGACAAAGGCCGGGTTCCTTGATCCTGTCGAGGAAATTACACAGGAAAAAGATTAATTTAATTATTTTGAAAATCAGACAATTTTTCAGTTCATGTTTTTCTAACGTCTGTGACAAAATGCCAAAGATAACAGTTTGACATTTTGAAAAGTTGTTTCTATTTTAATATTTCACAATCCATTCATCGTCAAACTAAGAGAAAAGGGAGGGAAATGACAGGTCAAATATGGGATCTGCAAATACTTGGCAAGTATGTTTGGAGGAAATTAAGATATTTCCTGTAAAGTCAAACTCTGTCCTCTCTGACATTTTAGTGAACTAACAGAAAACATACTTTGGGCTGCCAGTAGCAAAACACCAAAACACACTTAGTAAGTAAACACATTAACCTGTCTTTAGTGCATATAACTGATTCATTTTAAAGCTTTGAAGGGCTTTGATTTAACACAATTATCTGATGTTTTTCTTACAGCAAAAAAAAAAAACAGTACCCCCAAAAAAGGCAACGTTCAACTTTTATTGTCAAAACCTTGTTTCATTGCATAGAACCTAAAGCAATTTTTCAAATTACAACAATATCATGTATTTAAGAAAAAAAAAAAAAAAACAGTTAAAAAAATTCTCAAAACAGTTCTTAAGGTTTTAAAGTACAGGTGCTGGTCATAAAATTAGAATATCATGAAAAAGTAGATTGATTTCAGTAATTCCATTTAAAAAGTGAAACTTGTATATTATATTCATACATTACATACAAACTCATATATTTCAGATGTTTATTTTGCTTAATTTTGATGATTACAAATGACAACAAATGAAAATCTCAAATTCATCATATCAGAAAATTAGAATATTACTGAAGACCAATAAAAACAAAGGATTCATAGAAATGTTGGCCAACTGAAAAGTATGAACATGAAAAGTATGAGCATGTACAGCACTCAGTATTTAGTTGGGCCTCCTTTGGCCTGTATTACTGCAGCAATGCGGCGTGGCATGGAGTCGATCAGTCTGTGGCACTGCTCAGGTGTTATGATAGCCCAGGTTGCTCTAATAGTGGCTTTTAGCTCTTCTGAATTGTTGGGTCTGGTGTATTGCATCTTCTTCTTCACAATACCCCATAGATTTTCTATGGGGTTAAGGTCAGGAGAGTTTGCTGGCCAATTAAGAACAGGGATACCATGGTCCTTCAACCAGGTACTGGTAGCTTTGGCACTGTGTGCAGGTGCCAAGTCCTGTTGGAAAATGAAATCTGCATCTCCAAAAAGTTGGTCAGCTGCAGGAAGCATGAAGTGCTCTAAAACTTCCTGGTATGTGGCTGCGTTGACCCTGGACCTCAGAAAACACAATGGACCAACACCAGCAGATGACATGGCACCCCAAACCATCACTGACTGTGGAAACTTTACACTGGACTTCAAGCAACGTGGATGAAGTGCCTCTCTTCTTTTCCTCCAGACTCTGGGACCTTGATTTCCAAAGGAAATGCAAAATTTACTTTCATCAGAGAACATGACTTTGGACCACTCACCAGCAGTCCAGTCCTGTTTCTCTTTAGCCCAGGCAAGACGCTTCTGACGCTGTCTGTGGTTCAAGAGTGGCTTGACACAAGGAATGCGACAGCAGAAACCCATGTCTTTCATACGTCTGTGTGTGGTGGTTCTTGAAGCACTCACTCCAGCTGCAGTCCACTCTTTGTGAATCTCCCCCACATTTTTGAAGGGGTTTTGTTTCACAATCCTCTCCAGGGTGCGGTTATCTCTCTTGCTTGTACACTTTTTTCGACCACATCTTTTCCTTCCCTTCGCCTCTCTATTAATGTGCTTGGACACTGAGCTCTGTGAACAGCCAGCCTCTTTAGCGATGACCTTTTGTGTCTTGCCCTCCTTGTGCAAGGTGTCGATGGTCGTCTTTTGGACAACTGTCAAGTCAGCAGTCTTCCCCATGATTGTGTAGCCTATAGAACTAGACTGAAAGACCATTTAAAGGCTTTTGCAGGTGGTTTGAGTTAATTAGCTGATTAGAGTGTGGCACCAGGGGCCATCAATTTTGAACCTTTTCACAATATTCTAATTTTCTGATATGATGAATTTGAGATTTTCATTTGTTGTCATTTGTAATCATCAAAATTAAACAAAATAAACATCTGAAATATATGAGTTTGTATGTAATGTATGAATATAATATACAAGTTTCACTTTTTAAATGGAATTACTGAAATCAATCTACTTTTTCATGATATTCTAATTTTATGACCAGCACCTGTATATATTGCCAATCACATTAGTCTAAATCTGATACATAAGTGATTAAAATAAGATAAAATTGCACACTACATGTCAGAGCAATATACAACAGTAAATGCTTGTTAAATTAAAAACAGATCTTTTTCACTCCTGCAGGTTCCAGTTTTATGAATCCCATATACAAAGCGCTATTATCTTTTTTCTCCCATTACTGGATCTTTGGTCAAAGAAAATGTTTTGCTGACAGTAACAGAGTTTTAATGCAATAAAGCCATATTAGATTTTGTGATTGGGGTCGATGAATTTCTGAATTCAATTACTTTTTTGGTTAATAATTAATCTCTGAACATGAAATCAACTTTTTAGACAGTGTACATGTTTAGTATTTTATCAACGCCCTGAAATAGTCTAATAGAAGTTGCCACTCTACATTTTATCTTATTCAAATAATGGTGGTTTAATGCAGTGCAAGACCCTCTGCCCTTATCAACTGTCTTTAGCTAAGATGCCTCTAAATGGCTAATTTTATTCTAACCTGTTTCATTTAGACGGTTCTCTTTACTTACAAGATGTAACTAACTTTTAAACAAGTATGGGAATATTAACGTTTCTTAACAACAGTACTTCTATTAAATAAAGCTCAGCTTAAAATTCTAATATCTAAAAATAAGGATTTCCTGACACTTCAGTGTTATGCTAACAAGCTAGCTCTTTGTTTTGTTAAAGGAATATCAACTGCATCTTTATTGTCAAATAAAGATAAGTAAATTGGTCAAAAATAATATGTATAAGTCCGTGTGTAGTTTAGCTGCGTTGTTATGAGCTACTTTAAACTTTTATTATTTCCTGGGACGATTTAATGCTAACGTTAGCTAACTTAATTAGCCACAGGACACTCCCTGTTCGAATGTCAAGAACATTCCTCTTTAAAACACAAAATAAAATAATCCTCACCGGCTGACGAGCAACATCCGAGGAAGCCATGTTTAAAGGACTTCAATACCCTAAAGAAATAAAAGAATATATTAATATAAAAACTGAAAGAAAGAAACTTTCACCCCTCAGATTCTTTCCAGGACTGCCTATGCATCTACCGTCGACAACTAGACAGACGAGACCAATCCAAACAATGGGGGGGATTAAGGAATATTGTGCTTCTTCTAAAGTTGTCTTGAAAATGCGGTTGCCCTTTAATATTTCTAACCAGATGCCGTATGTTATTTAACATATATTAACATTACATGTACCGGAGTATAAGTCCCGAAAACGCGAAATCCCTGTGTCAAACCAAACACAACTCAAACCTGCGCACACCTTTTTGTAAAGTGGTACAGACCGGTTAGTTTTCCCAGGCGCTCCCCATTCCTGTGACATGTTGCAGGTTCAATGAAAAAAATAAGGAGAGTAAGGAAAAGGATTAGGGCCACTAAAAAAACAAAAAAGTTATCTGATTTTTAAATTTTATTTCAGTTCAATATAAGAAAAAAAAGTCAGAATTCCGACTTAATCTCAGAAATCTGACTTTAATCTCAGAAATCTGACTTTAATCTCAGAATTCTGATATTTTTTCTTAGAATTCTGACTTTTTTCTTTTACTAAAATTAAATATAATTTTAAAATCATTTTTTTTTTTTTTTTCAGTGGCCCTAATCCTCTTCCTTAGGAGAGCAAGCGGTGTCCCTCTTCATTGCTGATATTCGATGTCTGATGAATATTAGTACTTCCTTCATAATAGTACATCGGCATTTTTGCAAGCTATGTACCAAGTATAATTTATCTTAACTTATTTTCTTTATGATTTTTTTTTCTGTTTTCTTCATTTGACACTTTGTTTAATGTCATGCCTTAAAAAAATAAAGATGGTTTGATAGTATTAAATATTATTTTATATGATAAGATGATTAACATTCGTATCTTTTATGTTTGTATACTGTCAGGTTTGTCTGCTAATAAATGAATGTCTGTTTTACGAGGGGGTACAAACGCAACATATTCCTTGCATGCTCGAGCGCGCCCTCTATTGACCAAACCTTGATATACATATTTTAGCAAACGAAAGAAGGCAGGGGAAGGGATGCTGTCATCCACTGATTCCATCGAGGAACCCAGTGAGAACATGTGTTTATTTGGGAAATCCGTAATGCCGATTATCCATCCATAACTGCTGTCACCCGGAGGCGTTCATGAGGATGATGGCGTCCCAACGGTGCACGGAGAAAGCCGTGCACGAGTTCCTGTTAGAGAAAGGAGGGAGGGTCCGACAGATGGAGCTGATCGATCATTTCGCATCTCCTTGTAACGAGCAGCAGAAAGAAGGAGCGGGATGGGAGCTGCTGAGAGGTATTGTTGACAGCGTGGGGTTCGTAAAGGTGGAGGACGGGGAGAAATTTGTGTGTTTAAACGGAGACGGCAGCAGGGAGTCGGTGGTGCGTAAGGACGCAAACGGCCACGTTAACGCAGAGTGCAACGGGAACATCCAAGCAGTGCAGGACAGCAAGCAGGTGAATGGAAACCCTGATGATGACGGAGGACAAACAGGTTAGGGGGGATGCGACCATCCACATGATTTCAATGAGTTTTTATTGTTCTGCTCTATTTGAGATATATATACATATATATTTGGTGATTATTTACTGAACTTTGATCATTCACAATAAGTGGCCCAGAATAATGTACAAGTTTTTATGTAGTATATTTTTCCTAAAGTTTATTTATCCTAAAAAGCACATTTTTAATGGCATGACAATTGAGAATGCAGTATATGAAGAAAAGGGAAACCAAAAACTACATCACCGTGGGATACATTTCACTGAATGGATAATTAGAGAGAATAAAAAGGGAATATTAAAAAAGATTATTAAAAAAAATTATATTTAAAATGATTAAAAATAAAATAAATTAAAGTTGGACTAATTTTAATTGGGTTTTAAGTGTGCTAAAGGACCAGAAGGGTAAGGAAATGTTAAATAGAACAGTTAGGCTCATGCAAAATTTCAATTCAATTCAGTTTATTTCTATAGCGCCGGTTTACAACACGTCATCTCCTGGCACTTTACAGTTCACCAGATCATAGAGTCAAATTAATTCAAAGTTTTCTATCTAAGAAAAACCAGTTGATTGTATCGACTCATTGACTCCAATGTAATCCCTCAAGCATTCTTGTAGCGACAGTGGAAAGGAAAAACTCCCTTTTAACCGGAAGAAACCTCCACCAGAACCAGGCTCAGTGTGAGCGGCCATCTGCTGAGGCCGACTGGGGTTCAAGGAGACAGAAGCAGAGATAAAAGGCGGCCCCGTCCAGGAAACACACAGCCAGGCAGACGAGCTCCGAGCCAGCTCCCATGTCAGAGAACGAAGAGAGCACATCCAGCCAGCCACAGTCAGAGAAACAGGACTACACTGGAAAACAGGCTGATCTCCAACATCTATAATTAAAGTGCAAAAAGAAAATTTATTTTCAAAAAGGATTTGAAAATGCAGGTTGGAAAAAGAAATTGGATAGAAGGGTTTTAAATGTGTGATTATGAAACTTATTTCTAGTCAGATTTATGAATTTTGTATTATAAATCTCTAATTAAAGATATGGTTTAAAAATAAAATTTTAAATTACAGTATTTAATAATGGATTCATAAATACCATTTGCAATTCATCTTTACTGATACAATTCTAAATGTGGAATTAGAAAATAATTTTCAAATTGGATTTCAAATTGCATGGTTTAAAATTTGAATTTAAAATTGATGATATTATTTTTCAGTGACTCTTTAGGTCCTTTATACTGGAGATGTTCTTTAGATGGTAGGAGCAGCCATAACAAACAACAACATCTGAATAAAAAGAGGCCTTTCTTTATAATTATGGAGCAATGACATCAGAGTCCATTTTGTTGATAACTTAGAGAACTGGTTGCTGCACAGTATCACATTTCTGTATATTACCCTATGTGGCATAATGAATTTGCAGGGACGAAATTTTGATTTCAGAAGTGGTGGTGGGGGGGTTGTATTTTTTAATATAAATAACTTCAATGTGTTTGACAGCCAATCACACAAGAAAAGCCAATCAGGAGCTTGTGGGCGGTCTTAACTCAGGGAAGCAGGCTTCAGCTTGGGCTGCGGTTTTCAGCTTGGTCCTAGTGCTCGACAAATATCTGTGTGCTGTAGCATAACATTGTTTTTGGAAAGTAAAATGTGCAGGGGACCAAACACACATTTGAAAAAGTGTAAGGGACATGTCCCAAAAATTACGTCCATGCTCCAGGGTTAGTTTTTAATTCAGATCATTAACCCAATGCTTGAATGAGGATGGAGATTTGTCCTTCTATTTCCTAAAGAATAAGTCGCCATCATGGTAGCAAAAACTAACATAATTTTACCCGCTGCGTTTAAACCTAATCTAGGTGCCGCTATTTGAAAAATTATTGAAATTGCAAATGCTTAATGTGAGTTTTTAATACCTTGAACAAGAACATGAAAACATACTTCCAAAATTCAGCCAATTGTAGACAAAACATACGTGATAAAGTCCGGATGCTGTGACAACGAAGATGTAGAATCTTATTTACTGGTAATTGTTTTGTTGTAGTAACATGTTCATTGGTTTAATAACAATGCTTGAAATGTGTGTTGGTTCTACAGGAGCCCGTCCAGACAATGACAAGCAGTCAAATGGTAACAACCAATCTGTGGCCCAGTCCCAGAGTAACGCTGATTCACGAACCCCTACCACTGCTGGGGGAGGGGAGGTGAGGCTGAGGGACAGGAGGAGGAGAGAGTCGGCTCCGACTATCGGGATGCTGGACCTGGATCCGGCCCATCCTGGTGGCTCCCACAGCCATGCGGTGAGAGGAGCACGCAGAGTGTCCAAAGGATCCCAGCGGGCCGCGCTGATTAGCTGCCTGTCTGAAGACAGCGCGCTGGAGGGGCTGGAGTCTGTGGGGGAAATACAAACACCGAAAGGAAGCCGCAGGAACTTCATAGAGCTGATGATGAGCAGTTCTCCTCAGGTGAGATCTTGTCACAGTCAGAATTGTGTAGTGTCTCTTTGAGACACTCTGGTATTGCTATGTGCCACTGCTACTCTGTAGAGAGAGCAGGAAACGTGATGCAGAGAGATACATGTACTCAGACGGACATGTTTATTTCCTATTTTCCTATTTGCTTTGTAAGGTTGGTAAAGAGTGTGTTTATTAAAAGACAGCACTGTGGAATTCCCAGTACCAGTGTGGTTGTGAGTTTTTGACCGTCCTCTCCTTACTTAAACGCAACCCTAAACATTACAATCTCCACAAATGTCTCCATTAGTTATTGTCATGGAAGTATTTTTGATTTCAGATGAATATAAATAACTTCGGCATGTTTGACCGTCCAATCACAGACCCGATTCAGTGGCGCATCAGATTTTTGTAAAGTGAGTTTATCAGGAGTGACAGTGGTGACAGCCATTCACACAAGAAAAGACAGTGGACCAATCAGGAGCTTTTGGGCGGTCTAAACTCAGGGAAGCAGGCTTCAGCTTGAGCTGCAGTTTTCTGCTTGGTCCTAGTGCTCGACGAATGTCTGCGTACTGTAAAGTAACTGTTTTTGGACAGTCAAACGTGCAGGGGACCAAAACGCAAATTTGAAAAAGTGCAGGGGATCCCCCCTAAAAATGACCTCCATGGTTATTATCCAATGTATTAGCTTGAGTAGAGAACAAAAACGCATCTAAGTTGAATTTCTTTGTACGCAGGTTCGCAGGTCTCTAATCAACCGCGGGTCACGCAAACGAGACTCTGTGAGGAGCGACGGCGACTCCTCATCCGTCCTCTCTTCAGCCACGGACGACGAAAGCTCCTCCGTAACTCTAGACCCTCTGGAGCACGAGTGGATGCTCTGCTCCTCAGAGGGGCTGTGGGAGAGCCTGCAGGCCCTGCTGGCTGTGGAACCGAGCCTGGTAGCTAAACGAGACTTTGTGACCGGCTTCACCTGCCTCCACTGGGCCGCCAAGCAGGGCAAGGCTGAGCTGCTCGCCCAGCTGCTGGCCTTTGCCAGAGAGAACACGATCCCCGTCAATGTGAACGCCAGATCGAGCGCTGGGTACACGCCCCTACACCTGGCCGCCATGCATGGACACACTCAGGTGGGTAGCAGGCAGCGAAGTGTCATGAACTGCACTTGAAGCTTTTGAGTAAAGGATACATAAAAACAGAGAAGCATAAAAAATATCTGATATGAACTTTAGGTTGTAAAGATTCATAAAAAAGAAGAACATTTTATTTCCTTTTTATCATTTTGTTCAAAAATAACTCAGAGATTTTGAGATACCAGCTTAGTTTCCATCTTGTCTTCTCAAATATATTGTCTTTTTCCACCTTGTCACCTTTAAATCTTGGTGATCTGGTGTGAAAAGCAAACACAAAGTTGTCGATAATCTATAAGGGCAAAGAAATATGTATAAAGTTCATCGTTCATTTATTACCAGTCCTGAGCAACATGAGGAAGTGATTCAACCCTTTGAGCTTCATGGTGGGATGATGTCAGGGTTTTTCAGACACTGATGCCATGCATCCTTGGCAGGTGGTCCGTGCGCTGCTCTCAGACTGGGAAGCAGATCCAGAAGCGCGGGATTACAGCGGGAGGCGAGCCCTCCAGTACCTGTCGCCGCTCCTGGCCACCGAGCTGGAAAGGCAGGGGGTGGTCTCCTCTCCCGGAGCCGAGTCGGACGTCGAAAACAGCAACGGCGGCAGCAGCAGGACGCGCGGCTGGAGGTTCCCCAAAGTCCTCCAGGGAAACCTGAAATCCCTGCGGCTGCTGACCTCACCAACAGAGTCGTCAGAGGAATCGCCCGAGAAAACCAAGGGGGGCCTGCAGAGGAAGTCGTCCCTCGGCCGGCTGAACGCTCGGCTGCATCGAGGGCGCCACCGAGCACAGATCATCCACAGCGCCTCGTTCAGGGACAGCGGGGAGGTGGGGAGAGACGAGGAGCTACCTAGGAGTCCTCTGAGAACCAGACCTCTGTCTAACCTGTTTGGATAAAGCAACACAGACAGAGTTGGACATATATTTATAATTTAGACGCATATTTCCCATCCGACAGATCAGATCGCAACATATTACAACTCCGAGCATTTTTGTATATAATGTAGAAGTGAAGAGAAATACCAGCATGGAGTTTGATCCTCATGCAGTGGTTTCTGTTAAGCACAGAGAACATTTACAATTTTTTTTGTTTCTGACTAAAACAGTTTCATGTTCCTTTGTTTTTAAGGACTTTTCAGAACCAAACCTTTTACAAACAGAACATTTTATACTGAAATGATTTTCCAACAATAGTTCCAAATTCTAATAAAAACCTCAGCCATAGTGTCCAAAAATCCACCTCTCTGTTTGGATGATATTTGTAGGCTGGAGTTTCTCCGTTTCACCGGATGGTGCTCATTTTTCCTGTACGTCTCTGTAATGTTTTTAACGTAGCAAATTTTAAAAATTCAAACCAATCAGCCTTTTACAGTCACCTTGTTTGCACTCGTCACTTTGAAGTTTTTTTTAGGACAAGCTGACGTGATGTTTCTGGTTTCATGTTTTCGTTTAAACGATACCTTCGTTCCACCGACAGACTAAAAACTGCACAACTGATTATGTAGCTTTTCCACATTTTCTTCCCTCACTTTAAGTTTACCAGAGTAATAATAGTTTACACCAAATAAAACGGCAAGCAGAGATTAACCTTTTCTTTTTATTTTTCCTGTTGGCACACAGAGCTCCTGTAACTTTTTCTCCTGATGATGATGATGCAAAACATTCACTGATTTTTATTGTTTCACTTTTGTGTGCTAATGGTTATTTTAAGTTTTTTCTTAGGTGCTATAAATGGTCACTCTCCACACACTTTTTGGGGACCTTAAGTTCTTTACATGTCATCATTTTTATTCCAGAAATGTATTATTGTCCTATTATGGAACCTGCTGGTAGTTTAATGCTGGACGTTTTCTGAGGTTCAGATGATTCCAACTATCCAGCTGATCATAGATCAGTAACAGGCAGAACGAACCAGAGACTTCATGATCTCCTCAGATTTATACAATCGTTTGATTCTTGTGTATTTATTTGCTGTATATTGATGTAAGTAGAACTCAGAAGACCTCCTGATTGGTTTCCCACATATGTGAACGTGAATGGCTCAGTGATGCAACCCAGATTTCTTAAATGTTATTCCTGTGTTTTGTAGCATTTGAACTTAAATCATAGGAAGATGCATTCTTGATTTTTTTTCTTTTTCTTTTTTTTTTCCGCATGAGGGTGAAGTGCTGCTCACTTTTTTTTTTTTGACTGTGAATAGTTGTGTTACTGTTTTTGGTGAAAACTGTGAAGTCATTAAACACCATTGGGGTTAAAGAGCCACTTTTATCTTTTTTGTCATGTTTCACTGACAAATGTTTAATAAAGCAATATTTGTTTATACCGAAACACCAGTTTGGACTCCTCTCACTATTTACTATTTACTATTAGACGACACTAAGCAGTTGCCTCGGGCCCCAATTTACCAGGGGCCCATAAAACTCTGTTTACATGTATAGTTAATACAACTCGCTAAGATGTCATCAGGGGCCTGTTTCAATAAGGAAGTTCAACCAACTCTGAGTTAAAACTTGAACTCTGAGTTGACTTATCCTGAGATTGGAAACTCTGAGTTTTGGGTTTCAGAACAGCTGAAACGAGTTAGTTCAATCAACTCTAAATTGACTGACTCTGAGTTAAGCGCGTGCACCACAACTATAAAAAGCCATTATCAATGGAGCACAGATAATACGAGTCACCATGGCAACAGCGTCAGACAAAAAAAGGTGTGCATATTTCTCACCAGCAGAACTGGATGTGCTTATGCAAGCATATGCAGAATTTGAACATGTATTTAAAAAAAAAAGCAACACGGCTGCAGCGGCGAAGGAGAGAGAGTTAGCTTGGGTGAAAATAGCTGCTCGAGTCAATGTGTAAGTTTACATTTTAATTACTTTTATACAGTGTTGGGTGTAATGAATTAAGTTACTTAAGTCATATAAATACTGTAATTAAATTAAAGACTATAAAAAAATAGTGGATTTAATATCAAATTTTTAAAAGGTATATTTTGATTTGAACTTTCTCCCTCTAGTTACACACTTTGGTCAATTTAAGATTAATTCATGCAATTGAATATTGTTTATTTGAAAGCATTAGAAGTGCAGTTTCTTGTCTCTCCTTGTATTGTTCAAGTGGTTGAGGTTGATTTGGGATTTAGAAAGTAATTAATAAGTAAGTAACACAAATTAGTAAGTAGACCAATACTTTCTAGAGACAGTAATTATTACATTAATCTAATTAGACTTGTTTAAGATAAAATTTGTAGTTAGTAATTAAGAACTATTTTAGAGTAACTTACCCAACTGTTATAATATCAGAGGTGAAACTGGAAGAACAGTATTTTATTAAACCTAATTTAGTTTTCATGGCTAGGTGCAATCCTGCATCAAAAGAACATGGCAGCAGCTGAAAATGAAATATAAAAACATACTTCAAGCAGGTAAGCCTTGAGCACATCATGAGAGTAGAGTAGCTTCCTGGCTTTATAAAAGGACATGCCATTTCATTCCCTTTGATGCGCTCTACGTGACTGAAATGTGTGCAATGAATACTGTATGTCCCCAAAGAATCAATGAGGTGTTTAAACATCACTTCCTCTTTAAAAAAGGGGAGGACACCAAAATAAACTCTGGATTTTCTGAAGAAAACCTGCTCCCGACCAGGTTAGGTTCACAGAGTAAATTGCCATGGTAACTGACTCTGAGTATAAGTTACCTCTGTTTCAGAAACGGGCTTGACTTACTCTGCTTTCTCAGGTTTAACTTACCTCCCTTTCTGAAACAGAAAACCCAGAGTTTCCCTCATTTCAGGGTTAACGAACTCAGAGTTTTCACTTAACCTCCTTTCTGAAACAGGCCCCAGAACGCTTAATACCCCCCTGTGTCCACCACATTGTATCTGTCCAATGTGCTGCACATGTTCAGGTCCAAAACAGACAACAGCAAACTATTTGAAAACAAATGATGTGAAGAGCAGTGTTGGCAACTTAGTGTGTTTGTCGCCGTATTTAGCAACTTTTAAGGCCCTTCTAGTGCCTTTATTTCAAAAAAGCTCCTAGCGCCAAATCTAGCAACTTTCTTCTGGTAGTGGAGACTTTAGCGACAACATATAAAAGCACCGAACTCTGCTCTCACGAGCAAATAGATTCATAACCCCGCCTCCTGCTCTCCTCTATCTTGTCTGCTGTCATGATTCATGCAGATATTATTTCATCCAAATGAAAAATGAAGAACAGATAAGTAGATCATGGATTGTCTGCACTGAAAAGAAGGACTGGGTTATTTCCTTTTGCCGTTGCCTTTTTGGAAACACAGGAATGAGCAATCAGGTAAGTGAGTTTAGCGCTTGGAAAAAATCTGAAAAAAAAAATCTTTCATTCCTTTTGAGACAGCATGAAAAGTCAGCTAAGTACAAAACATAGAGAGGAAAACAACAAGAAAGGGGACAAGAAGAGAGGGACACAACGTATAACAAATAATGTATGTATATGCTTAAGTATAGTTTCTGTGTCTGTTTTATGTGTTGCCTTCTCAATTCAGAGGGCCCCCTGCCTGTTTTTGCCTAGGGCTCCAAATTTCCTAAATCCGCCCCTGGGAGTACTCAAGTACCACAGGGCTGGGTGCTAGGCCCCCTCCTAAACTTCCCCTTCGTGCCGTGAATCCTTTTATAATTCAACTTTTAAGGTTTTAGGTCTGGAGTCAAACAACAATTGGTCTGAAAAAAGAATGTTTGGAAATTGAACCATGGTCGGTTCTAGCCAGGGGCCAGTGCCCCCTCTGGACATCATTTAAACCAGACTCTACCCAAGGACGCCATTTTGCTTATTGGAAATTCCAGCTTGTTCAAAACCCCTTTGTGCATTTTATATCTTTAGATATTCAGTATTTTTTTGTCTTTGATTGATGCTCTGGTTTTATTCTAAACCTCTGTCTGTCTGTCTGTCTGTCTGTCTGTCTGTCTGTCTGTCTGTCTGTCTGTCTGTCTGTCTGTCTGTCTGTCTGTCTGTCTGTCTGTCTATCTATCTATCTATCTATCTATCTATCTATCTATCTATCTATCTCTTCTAAAGGTTTACATAAGTCCCCTGAAATGTGATGGAGGAACTGGTTTTAGCTGACAGTGAGCAGAGATGAGGCATGGAAAAGCCCTTCATCTCCAACGACATGACCTATTTCATCCGTTTTTACTGCTGGCTGCCACCGATTGTGTTTGTGTTTTGATGCTGAAGAATTGATGATCTGATGACCCGGTGCTGAGGCTGTAGTCACACTAAATCCGCCGTTTCCTGCCTGCAAGCTTCTCAACAGACATTTTCAAAGCAATCTTTACTCTGCATCTGCTTACATCAGTCTACATTTCTATTTTTACAATTTAATGTCATTGTAGTTGTTTTAATGCTTTGCAATGGAGATCCTGTTATTTTAGTTTTGCAGATCAGGGATGAGGAGAATCGTCTGTGGAATCCAGAGTAACCCTGGGCAGCCTATCTATTCAGTGTGACTGCTGATCGGGGCAGAACAGAGAGGCTGTCTGACTGCAGCCACTGACCTACATACACGCCAAAGAGAACTAATGCTGTTATGTAAATTCCTCTGCCATCTTTTCAGGGAAACTGTGCCAACTTTTTTTGCCAGGGGCATTTGCCGGACTAATCCATGTTCAGCACATCCACAACTTTCTGGTTTTCAACTACAAAATTCATCAAAGGGATCATAACATTCATGTATCGCTTAATGTATGAAGAGAAACGAATGGACGCTGTGGCTCCGATATTCCTTCGTCACAGCGCCTTCAAATAATTTGACATTTGTGAAAAAGTATTTTCTAAAGTTGGTCTGAATGATGCAGAAACCACACAGGAATGTATGTGCTTTGCAAAGGTCTAGTATTTAGTACATGATAAAGTTGATCTACTGATGGGATAACTAATAGATCTATATATAAGAAAACAACAAGTGTATGATGATGGTGATGTCATTAATTTTAGGTTTATTGTAATAAACTTTAAACTGAATGGGATCAAAGAGAAAAGAGTGTGTGAGTGGCACTTTTCCACAACAGACCAGTGAGGGTCCAGATCTGAAGTAAAATCAGCAAGCTTTAAAAATTGTTTTTCAACGATGCTTCTGATCCACTCTGACTGGCAGTCTCATGTTTGCTCCATAGTGAATATTTTCATGCTGTGTTCTTTCATTTTTCACAGCAGTACCCCTGATTGTGAATAACAGGGTAGTCTTTACTCACATTATTTAAATGATATGGTCATTTTTATGCAACTTCCTGAAACAAAGGTGAATCAGTCGATAGTATATATATATATATATACACTATATTGCCAAAAGTATTTGCTCACCCATCCAAATTATTGGAATCAGGTGTTCCAATCACTTCCATGGCCACAGGTGTATAAATTCAAGCACCTAGGCATGCAGACTGTTTTTACAAACATTTGTGAAAGAATGGGTCGCTCTCAGGAGCTCAGTGAATTCCAGCGTGGAACTGTGATAGGATGCCACCTGTGCAACAAATCCAGTCGTGAAATTTCCTCGCTCCTAAATATTCCACAGTCAACTGTCAGCTGTATTATAAGAAAATGGAAGTGTTTGGGAACGACAGCAACTCAGCCACGAAGTGGTAGGCCACGTAAACTGACGGAGCGGGGTCAGCGGATGCTGAAGCGCATAGTGCGAAGAGGTCACCAACTTTCTGCAGAGTCAATCACTACAGACCTCCAAACTTCATGTGGCCTTCAGATTAGCTCAAGAACAGTGCGCAGAGAGCTTCATGGAATGGGTTTCCATGGTCGAGCAGCTGCATCCAAGCCATACATCACCAAGTGCAATGCAAAGCGTCGGATGCGGTGGTGTAAAGCACGCCGCCACTGGACTCTAGAGCAGTGGAGACGCGTTCTCTGGAGTGACGAATCGCGCTTCTCCATCTGGCAATCTGATGGACGGGTCTGGGTTTGGCGGTTGCCAGGAGAACGGTACTTGTCTGACTGCATTGTGCCAAGTGTAAAGTTTGGTGGAGGGGGGATTATGGTGTGGGGTTGTTTTTCAGGAGCTGGGCTTGGCCCCTTAGTTCCAGTGAAAGGAACTCTGAATGCTTCAGCATACCAAGACATTTTGGACAATTCCATGCTCCCAACTTTGTGGGAACAGTTTGGAGCTGGCCCCTTCCTCTTCCAACATGACTGTGCACCAGTGCACAAAGCAAGGTCCATAAAGACATGGATGACAGAGTCTGGTGTGGATGAACTTGACTGGCCTGCACAGAGTCCTGACCTCAACCCGATAGAACACCTTTGGGATGAATTAGAGCGGAGACTGAGAGCCAGGCCTTCTCGTCCAACATCAGTGTGCGACCTCACAAATGCGCTTCTGGAAGAATGGTCAAAAATTCCCATAAACACACTCCTAAACCTTGTGGACAGCCTTCCCAGAAGAGTTGAAGCTGTTCTAGCTGCAAAGGGTGGACCGACGTCATATTGAACCCTATGGATTAGGAACGGGATGTCACTTAAGCTCATATGTGAGTCAAGGCAGGTGAGCAAATACTTTTGGCAATATAGTGTATATATATATAATTGAACTTTATTGATCTCACTTTGGAGAAATTTACCTCTTCATTTAACCCATCCCCTTGGGGAACAGTGGGCTGCCAGAGACCCAGAGTGGCAGTCTGTGGGAGTGGGGCTCGAACTCAGAACCTCAGGATTCGAAGCTCTATGCCCTAATTCTGGTTTTAACAGCAAATAATAATAAATAACGAACATACAGCTATTTTTACAGTGATGGTCTGGATATGAAATAACATAATATAGCATATATACATATATATATATAGTAACAGGTATATATATGCTAGTAACGGGTTGGACCCCCTTTTGCCTTCAGAACTGATTCACTTTTTCGTGGCATAGATTCAACAAGGTGCTGGAAGCATTCCTCAGGGAGTTTGGTCCATATTGACATGATGGCATCACACAGTTGCCGCAGATTTGTCGGCTGCACATCCATGATGCGAATCTCCCGTTCCACCACATCCCAAAGATGCTCTATTGGATTGAGATCCGGTGACTGTGGAGGCCATTTGAGTACAGTGAACTCATTGTCATGTTCAAGAAACCAGTCTGAGATGATTCCAGCTTTATGACATGGCGCATTATCCTGCTGAAAGTAGCCATCAGAAGTTGGGTACATTGTGGTCATAAAGGGATGGACATGGACAGCAACAATACTCAGGTAGGCTGTGGCGTTGCAACGATGCTCAATTGGTACCAAGGGGCCCGAAGAGTGCCAAGAAATTATTCCCCACACCATGACACCACCACCACCAGCCTGAACCGTTGATACAAGGCAGGATGGATCCATGCTTTCATGTTGTAGACGCCAAATTCTGACCCTGCCATCCGAATGTCGCAGCAGAAATAGAGACTCATCAGACCAGGCAACGTTTTTCCAATCTTCTATTGTCCAATTTCGATGAGCTTGTGCAAATTGTAGCCTCAGTTTCCTGTTCTTAGCTGAAAGGAGTGGCACCCGGTGTGGTCTTCTGCTGCTGTAGCTCATCTGCCTCAAAGTTCGACGTACTGTGCGTTCAAAGATGCTCTTCTGCCCACCTTGGTTGTAACGGGTTATTTGAGTCACTGTTGCCCTTCTATCAGCTCAAACCAGTCTGGCCATTCTCCTCTGACCTCTTAACCTGACAACAGCCAGATGCATGTGGCGGAGCGAGACATGCATCTGGCTGTTGTCAGGTTACTACTGACCTCTGGCATCAACAAGACATTTCCGCCCACAGAACTGCCGCTCACTGGATGTTTTTTTCTTTTTCGGACCATTCTCTGTAAACCCTAGAGATGGTTGTGCGTGAAAATCCCAGAAGATCAGCAGTTTCTGAAATACTCAGACCTGCCCTTCTGGCACATATATATATATATATATATATATATATATATATATATATATATATATATATATATATATATATATATATATATATATATATATATATATATATATATATATATATATATATATATATATATATATATATATATATATATATATATATGTATGTATGTTTAAAATGCGCTTCTTATATGTTCAGACGTCTCACTCTTTCCACAGTTCTCAGCTCCACCAGAATGTGCCGCTGTTTCTAAACGCAGCGGCTGTAGCAGCGGCGCTGTTAGACGTTGTTTCAGCGGAAGGTTAAAGTGCACTTCATGCATTTCGGTGCTGTGTTTGTGTCTCTATGGATCATTTGTGCTCTGCGGTGTTTGGCTTTTTGTGCCCTATTACAGTAACATCGCCGCTGTTTTAGCAGGAGTGTTGCTGATGTTCGGTAGGTTGTAAAGTGTCATTTTATTGCTGATGCTAACGCGCCGTGATATCGAAGCAAACTGAAGGTGTTTGAGTACTCGAGCTAGTTAGCCAACACTAAGCTAGCTTGCTAGCTAGCTCACCGGCGGCAGTTGGTAGCATCTCTTTTTGTTAAAACATTAACAGTATCCACAACTAAACAACAACGTTTAAAGTTTTCAAGTATTTTTTAATGAATTATCACACAAGGAGTCAAACCCATGAGTTTTTCTCTCTGTTTTTGCCACAACGACACGTTAACTAACTGTTAGAACAAATGCATGCTAGAAAATAGGGGTTAGCCTGGTTTTCTTGCTTCGCCTGACTCGTTTTTAATATTTTATGACAAGCAATTTTCTTTAGTGGTTGTTTTGTAGCAAGCTGGAGCCTTTTTTATTTAGAATCTGAAAATCAACATTTGCAGCTACCCACAGCCATGACCACCATCGTGCATGACACCACAGAGGCGGTGAGTCTGTCTGCTGAGCACAACTTGTACCTGAAGCCCATCGCCAAAATGACCATCAGCGTGGCTCTGCCGCAGCTCAAGCTGCCAGGCAAGAGCATCTCTAACTGGGAGGTGATGGAAAGAGTGAAGGCCATGGTGGCCCCGGAGCTGTTCTCAGCCCTGCGGATCTCCAAGAGCACCCTGGATTACATTCGCTTTGAGGGGGAGGTGGAAAACAAAACCGTGGTAAAGAGTCTGTTGGCCCGTCTGGATGGAAAGAGCATAAAGCTGAGTGGATTTACAGATGTGCTCAAGGTAAAGCTCAAACCCTCTGAATTCATACATATGGTATAATTTGGATAGTATATTTTTTTAGTCAACTTCAATGTTAATGCATTTAAAAACTGTCTGGAATACTCTACTGTTAAAACAATCCTGATGTCAATTTGTTTAAAACGTTTTCTTTGACCTGTCTTATTTTCTATATAAAGTTTTTCTACTTACTGACTTAAATTTAGAACTGCTTTACTCGCCTCCATCTGTTAATCAATCCACCATTAATCATTTTATTTTGCATGTCTGTCATCTGTTTATTCATTCTTCTGTAGATAAAACGATCCATCTTTTATTTGCTATCCATCCATCCACTTCTTCAAGCTTCAGACTGTCTATCAATCCCCCCCATCTGTTTGTTTCTCTGTGCTTTTTCTCCCTCTATCTGTCACTCCATTCTACCCGACCAATCATTCAGCCGTATATTGGTTCATATCATATCATCCGCCCAGTTGTCCACCCATCGGTTTCTCAATCTGTGCATGTCAGTCTATTAGAAAACAGTAGATGGGTTAGTAACTCTAGAAACACATCCATCACAAATATATAAAAACAAAAAAAATCATAAAACTTTAAATCTGAGTCTGCAAAAGAAGGACATGTGTTAAATCGCTGATTGTCTGTATTTGCTTCTTTTTCCTCAGGTTCGTGCGGTAGAGAATAAAGTGGATTTTCCCACGCGTCATGATTGGGACTCCTTTTTTCGTGATGCTAAAGATATGAATGAGACTCTGCCAGGGGAGAGGCCTGATACGATCCACCTCGAGGGGCTTCCTTGTCGCTGGTTTAGCCTGAAAGACAGCCAGTTTCCTGACCGTCCTTCTGAGGAGGTTCTGATTGCTGTGTTCCAGACATTTGGCAAGGTGGTGATTTCTTTGATTTTTTGTTTGTTTTAAAAGCACTTAAAAAAATATATATTTTTGTTTTATTTGTTTATGAAATTCATATGGTTTTCATTCTTTGCAATATGGTCAAATCTCTTAAACTGTCCACTTTATTTATGGTGTTCTGGCATACAAAGTATCATTCTTATTGAAGTTATAAATTTTTACCATTTCATTCCTAAATGTGTTTTGTTTTTTTCTTTGTTTTAAGGTCCGGAATGTTGACATCCCCATGCTGGATCCATATAGGGAGGATATGCTGGACAAGAACTTCAGCACTTTCAGCTTTGGGGGTCATCTGAACTTTGAGGCTTATGTTCAGTATCAGGAATATGGCGGTTTTACAAAGGCTATGGACTCCCTGCGTGGCATGAAGCTAATGCTGAAAGGAGACGATGGAAAAGCTGTGGCATGCAACATTAAGGTATGAATTTCCAGATAAGCAGTTTTTCTATTTACCTTTGTCCCCACATGTTTGTGTTGGGCACTGTTTGGGAAGCAAAGAGAGACCAGTCACTGTAAAGCAAGGATTTATTGTTATTTTCAAGCAAAAATATTTGTGAAGTCAATATGAATGCAGTTTTGCATCTTGTAATAGCGTTTTTCATCTAAGTTGTATCGAGCATTACTTCAACAGCATAATGTTAAAAGAACTAACTATGTAACACATCTGCCCAAATTCAGCATTTAACATTAGAGACGTGTTTGAATCTTCCTGCGACTAAACAGCTGGAAATCATCCGGATAGGTGTTAAAGCCTGTGGAAGCTGTAATAATGTTGCTACTTAAAGGTATAGTGGAGGATGTTCTTTTTCAAAGTGGATCATCAAAATAAGTGGTCCTCCTAGTTGTCAATTGTCATGATGATATGTTTACGTAAGGCGGTCCTACGTGCTCCTCCCTATTTTCACTTACTGGTGGTGAGTCTGACATGGTGGAAATATTGCAAATCTTCTTGCTTGTATGAGTGATGCAGCAACTTTAAAATAGAGCGTGCACAAGGAGAAATGTACTCCTGTTTAATAGGCGTTCAGTCGTGCATTTCTTATTTTTATTTTTTTTAAGTGGAGACTGCGTGTCTTTTCAAAGATTTGCGAAAATCCTCCACTATACCTATAAGATTACTATATTGATCATTATTTTTGTCTCCTTGCATTCTTTAAATTGCAGTCACAGAGAAAACACGCAAAGGGGATCTGAGAGGCAGAAGAGTGGAGATCTAGAAGAGGGTTTTTTTTTCTTCTGAGCATTCATTTCTTCTGGCTCTTTTCTTCTTTTTAGTGTTCAGTGAGAATCTCCCTGTTGAGCCCAAATCCAGATTGATTCCGTGTCTGTCCACTGCTGCAGTGCTGACCCAGGTCTCTGTGTGGGAGAGAGGCTTTATTCACTAAAAGAACACAATCAAACTTTAGCCATCCCCTCTGCCACAGTGACTACACCTCATTGCTTTTAGATCCGACCATCCGTCCATCTATTGTCTCATCCCTGCAGGGTCGCAGGTGGGCTGTTATCTTCAGAGCACTCCCCAGATAGACCAGCAGTCTAATGCATGGTAGGCCAGATAAAAGAAATAACCTAGGTCCTTGGAAAAACAGCTCAAGCTTCTTCTTCAATCAGGGTTCCTTTATAATAAAGGGAACCCTGTTTAGAAAATAAAAGTGATGGTAGCCGGGTTAGTGAATCAACAGAATCAAACCAGCATTTATTCACCCTCTAAAAGAATATAACCCTCCAAAATGTTTGGATTTAAGGAAAAGTTTCGTTGGCATATTATTTCCTGCATGTCTTTAACATCTGACAGTAATTTATTGATAAAAATGTCTGCTTTGCAGCTAGTTATTTAGTCTTTTTGTATGAGATACCGCCATTTTGATGCCCCTTGTTCCTGGACTCAGCCATCCTTGACTTAATAAACTAAGAGAACGCTGAATGTTTATTCTCTGCTAAAAGCATTTAATCTCTCTCAAGGGCGCCGATGTGACCTGCTTGTCTTTTTCCACGTGATAAACTTTTACTGATTTAAAAGTGCTGTGATAACATCAGCGGTAAGTAGGGATTAACAGTGTGCCTTTGCTGGTCGGCTTTAGAGTGGCTTTGAGAACTTTTAAGGCAATGAGACGTGAAGCTGGATCATCAGTATTTCCCGGTTGATGATCACTGGGATGGTTTGGAAGTCTTCTAATCCAACCTGAAGTATGAGAGAAAAGAAAGTCCACCTCATCTAATGATGATGGTGTTTAATTCTTTGTGTATCATTATTGAGCTTCAATAGATTTTAAGTTTTGGCTCTCACCCTAATAAATTTCCTGTCAGTTAAACTGAGGAAAAATGTGTAAAAGTTTCATAAATTAGTTGCTAACGCAGAGTTTCAGATCGAAAAACACTAATTTCAGGGCTCGATGTTAACCATTGCCCGATTGCCCAGGGCAAGTACTTTTTATTGTCGGGAGAGTACAAATTTCATTGCATTTTCCCGCCGGGCAAGTGCAGTGATCGCAAAAAAAATGTATCACTCAAAATTACTTAAAAATCAGCAACATTAGCTGAAAACAACCCAGCGGGCGCCATTTTTGTTGTTTTGTACACATTCTCGCGTGATTTGAAAAAGACGCGTGATTTTAAAAAGCTGCGAGATTTTCCGTCAGGTGGCGTGATTTCTGTCAACCTAGCGATAATTTTGATGTAGTTACCAAAACGACAAACAAGCTAGAAAGCGCTATCATATGGCAGTCTGCTGTACAGTGGTCATACATTAAAACATTTTCATTATTTTCTTTTCTCTCAGACATTGGAGAGGTGCATTTACATTTTATAGAGCTAAACAAGTTTAAATTGGTGACCTGTTATGTTATTATTATTGTCTTGTTGCTGCATTTATTTTGTCAGGGAAAACTAATCCTGAGTCAGTTAAAAGTCAGAGAATTCTGAAATTATGTAAGAGTGTGGAAACCCTGTATAAAATAACTATAATGATTCTCTAGAAAAGTCACATTATATTAATACCGGTAGTATTATCTTGTATAAACATACTGTGACTCTAAAATAAGTTATTCATTTGTGACATTGACTTCTGTCTTGTGATTTATCTTAGGTTTTTAACCTGTCAAGTTTTTTTTTTTAGATTTTTAACATTACAATTTGTATTTTTCCAAGCACAGAACAGTTAAAGCAAAGTTTAGTTTGAAAAGAATGTGGAGGAAGGATTGAAAGGCATGTTAACACGGTAATGTAGGCTTGAGTTCATTATCTGAAGCATGCATATACACACCAGGAACCTGTAAAATAAAAAAATACTGAATTACAAAAAACATTTAAAAAACAAACATGTTTCATTGATATATATATATATATATATATATATATATATATATATATATATATATATATATATATATATATATATATATATATTAACGTCAACCCCTGAATTTAGTTATTCAGCTTCCTTATTTTCTTGTTTTGTTTTTTTTTTAATTAGGTTACCTTTGACGCCAGCAAGCACCTCAGCGACGCGTCCATCAAGAGAAGAATCCAGGAGAGACTGAAGCTGCAGGAGCTGGAGAAGCAGAGGGAGGAGCAGAAGAGGAGGGAGAAGGAAGAGGAGGAGCGGCGGAAGGAGGAGGAGAGGTATGGTAGAAATGAGCTGGAGTTGATCAAAAGAAACGATTTAAAAACAAAAAAAAGTGCAATTATTTATTCTGTTACAGATGCTGCAGAATTGAGTATGAGAGGAATACATACATTTGTTAGCATTCGATTTAAGACAGCAGGTGTGGATAAAATTCAATTTTTTTAATTTATGGATTGCAGAAACTAAGTAAAAAAAAATAAAATAAATATATATACGGAAATATTGAACCCTGTCTCTGAAAGGTGTTACAAACATTATTTTTAAATTCATAGTATTAAGAGAGGAGTTGTTGATGTTTCGGATTTACTTTGATTGGGTCACAACAAAAATCCTTCCTGTTTGGATTTGTTTTCAATGAGAGGAATAACATTTGATCTTCTGTCCAGGAGACAGAAGGAGATGGAAGAGGAGGAGAAAGAGAGGAAGAAGGAGGAGAGGATCCGGAAACGGGAGCAGAAGCTTCGGGAGAAGGAGGAGAGGAGGAATCTGAAGAAGGTGAAGAGGCAACAGGAGCAGGAGCAGAAGAAGCTACAAGTGAAGATTGCCATGGAGGAGCGAAGGCTGCTGCTGGCTCAGCGCAATCTGGAATCAATACGGCTCATTGCCGAGCTGCTCGCTCGAGCAAAGGTATTAAATCAACACAGTGAAACGAAGCAAAGCTCTGAATTACTCTCCACATTGTCCACTGTTGTTACTGAAGCATGGAACATCGTAATTAACCTTAGAAAGGACAAAAAGTTCATGTTTTAAAGCTCCACTGGAGTAATCTATGTCCCGTATGGGCAGACATTATATACAATATGGAAAGGATTAAAGGAGCAGTTCCTCTGTGTATTCACAGACCTGCAAGGCTTTACATTCTATCCACAGCTTGGTGATGGTCTCTGCATTTAAAAGACGCTTAAGTTTAACATATTTTATCACATGAAACAATGAATTCCACTGTGTTTTATTCAGAATTTACAAGGCAGATTAAGAAAAGGATCTCTGGATAATATCCCCATTTAAATCCTCACACTGGCTGCCCAAATGCAGACAGCATCGCAGTACAAACTCTGTTCACCATCCGGGCAGTCAGGTAGCTCCACTTTACTTTGCATTCAGAGGCGAGTAGTAACTACCTACGTTTACTTGAATAACATTTTGAAAAAGAATGTACTTTTAGGAATAGTTGTATTGGACTGTACTTTTTAATTTTACTTGAGTAAATATATGGGAAACAATCATTACTCTTGAGTAAAATTTCTGGCAACTCCAACTATTGTGAGGAACTTCACTTAATGAAAAGAATCTTGTTCTAAACAAATATTCACCATTAAGAGAAAAACTTTCCACTTTTTTAGGGCTTATTGGTTAAATCTGCTGAGTCTGTCGTGTCATTAGGTTGAGTTACAATACAGTCAACAGTAGACTAAGTTAACCTTATTCAGACACACTGTGTGTTTAATAACTGCGTAATTACTCTATATTATATATTTTATCCCTTTCTCTGAAACACTTGCATATCCATATAGTTTAATATTTTGTTAAATTTTACATCAATTTCTAAAATATCAAATCCATTATGATCACTGGTAGTAGTTGGACCAGTTAGTAATGGAATAGCCTTTTTACCAAATACTTTTTTACTCTCACTAGAGTGGTTTCATTAGAGGCTACTTTTTAGTTTTACATGAATAAAAACATGATAAAGTAGTGCTACCTTTACTTAAGTTCAAATTTGGGGTTTTCTGCCCCCTCTGTTTCCATTTCACGTACCAGTAGCTCAGTGTTCACCCACAGACTGCTGCTGGCTTTGCTGTGTAGCTTATTTTCAACATCAATCTCAATCTGGGATCCCATTTTAGCATTAAAGCTCACTAGCTTCATGGCGTCTGATCACCCCCTCAGGGGCGGGTTAGCTGCGACCAAAACATTGCAGTATTTCTACAGTTTGATGGACTGAGCATTACTCTGACAAATTTAAAGCTTTAGATGCTGTTTTACAACCTACTCCTCCCTTAAACAACAGTTTAACATCTCCAGAGCTATTCTTTAAATTAATTATGCCGTTTGCTTTGTCTTTTTTTAAGTGTTATCTAGATAAAAAGGCTCAGGGGGAAAACCGCTGTGACTTTATTTATTTGCTCTTACCAAACACACCCACACAGCTGTGCTTTCATGACATATGCTGACGTTTCATTGACTTGAATCATTTTATATGGCTTAACCCAGACCCTAACTCTAACTACTACCAACATAACCCGAACCCCAACTCAAAGAACGGAACTTAACCATATGGGGACCAGGATTGTGGTCCCCATAAGGAAATAGGTCCCCATGACGTGACTGTGTAAACAGATTAAAATCCCCACACCGTAGTTAAAACGAGTCCAAACACACATCTACACCCTGCTGAGGGAAACCCAACAACTCTATTTTGTCTGTACGTCACTCCGCCTAATGAATTCAACAGCTTTACAAGATATAGTTCTAACAAAAATAGAACAAACATCTTTACCCTTTATTGTCCAATTTACTGTTTTCTAGTAACTTTAATAAAAACACCTTTTTCAGAAAAATGCTGAGGTCAAATGTGGTCCACCTCGGTCTTAAAGCTGATGGTAACTGATTTATAAAAAATACCACCATTAATCTAATGTTGTCTACTGTAAGTTAAGATAAACAAAAAGTTAAAGCTACATTGTGTAATAATTACAGGGATATACAGTCAGAAATGTAATATATTATACATAACTATGTTATTTATCATCATCTACAATCTCAGCCTCTTAACCTTAATATTTGCGTTGCCTTAGAATTCGTTATTTATAATTACATAGGAGCGGGTCTCGCAGCCATGGAGGCAGACATCTTTGCGCTACGGCAGCGCAGAGCCAACAAACTAGCGATTGCGAGATCGCCCATTACGCTCGAAAGTAACTACGGCAAGTTGAGAGAGATGAACTGAGACGGTACTGAACACACAGACTAATGAAATACTATCTGTAAAATTATCTATGTAAACAAACCTCATCACTTGAGAAGGTAGGTGATGCGATGTCGTGGAAGACTTTTTGTCCCGTAACGCTCGCCGTACTGTTGAAGGGGAGAAGCGGTGGGGGGGAGGTGTTCATGTTGCTGCGGTCTGCAGTCTGGACGTTAGATGTCGCTGAAAATTACACACTGTAGCTTTAAATGTAAGTTTCTGTATCAGCATTAATGTTCTGATGGTTTTATTGTATTTCTTTCTTTCTGAAAGTGTTTTTCATAAATTTCTTATAGAAGTATTCTTTGGAGTTTGTTTTTATACCAGATTAGGTCACATTAATGTTCATGGTAATTACTTTAACCTTCATCTTTTCCCTTGAAAAGATAATTTTTATGTGACAAAAGTAATACGGTTTTGTTCTGTCCAACAATAAAACCGTTAGTGAAATACTCTAAAATTCAAAATCTTAGGCTGAGTGTCTAAAAAAGGTTTATGTGAATAATGTATCCTCAGGATTTAGTTGTGTTAAAAAATCTCATCTTACAATGATATTCTTTCAGCTCTGAGGGTTTCTCAGAACAGCTGGATCTTTACTGACATCTATGCTGACTTCCAAAGGTTATCGATATAAACAGATTTGATTTAACTATCATATAAGGTTAGCTTTGGAGATGTCTAACAGCAAAAATTCCTCCTTTTTCACAATTAAACATTTAAGCTTTTTTTTTTTTTTATATTCAGTCATAAAATCCCAACAGAATTCACTGAAGTTGGTTGTTGCCACATAAGATGAAATGTACGGTAACTAAAATTCTTGACTTTACCAAATGCACACTATAAACATCAGCTTTCATATTCTTCTGTTTTCTTTGTGCGTTTCTGATTTGTTTTTTTTTTTCTTCCTTTTTTTCCACCAGATGTTGAAGCAGCAGCAGCAGGAGAAGGAGTTGGCTGAACGCAGGGAGCAGGAGATGCAGGAAGAAGCTCGTCAGAAGGAGGAACTGAACCGTCTTCAGCAGCTGGAGGCCTGTCGACGAAAGCAGGAGGAGGAGCTTCGGAGGGTTGAGGTGGAGAAGCAGCGAGCGCTGGAGCTCCAGCGGAAAGAGAAGGAGCTGAGGGAGAAGCTGCTGTGCAACCTGATCAAGAAGAGCACTGAGAAGAGCACAGCAGGAGCAGACCTGGGCGGCCCGCCAACCAAAGAAGCAGCTCCGGATCTTAGCGATATGATGCTCGGGGTTCTGGGTCGGGTCAATGGGGTGAAGAAGGATGATGGTAAAGAACTGCAAAAATCTAGATCTGTGCATCCTGCAGCTTTGGTGAAAATTAAATCAAAGGAGAGACGAGGAGTGGACAATAAAAAAGAGCTTGTCAGGAGCGTACACAGCAGGGATCGGGGGGATCATGGGAGCTCGCGCAGTCGAGAGAGAAGGAGGCGCTCCCAGAGTTCAAGTAGACGGAGGAGGAGTTCGAGGAGCCGAAGGAGGAATCACAGGAGGAGCGAAAGCCGTCACAGGGGAAGGAGGTGCAGCTCCAGCAGCAGAAGCTCCAGCAGGGATAGGAGCCTAAGCCACAGAGGGAGGAGCTACAGCAGGGGGAGGAGCCAAAGACAAAGTCATCGCAGGTACAGCAGAAAGAGGAGCAAAAGCCACAGGAGTCACAGTCATCACAGGCGAAGGTACCACAGATACAGCAACAGCAGAGACCGGAGCCACTCCAGGGGCGCTGAAGGCAGCAGAGCCACTGACTGATGTTCTGTCTGAGGAGATCCTACAGTTCTCCACAGACGCAGAGAGAACGGTTCTCTGCTCAACCAGACCTACAGAACATGGAGCTGATTTAACAGGAAAACCAAACCATTTCCATTTAATACCTTCCGTTTGTTGTTCACATAGTTCTGATTTAACAGTCAGTGTCAGAGAATTAGAGGTTCGCTTTAACCCTCAGTTGGTTTTTATTGAAACTCCAACCTTCAAAACATGACGTCATTGCTGTATTATTTCATTTCTTATCTGTAGATGAATTATTTTATATCGGGAATAATTCATCCTTTTAGAAATTCCACCTCTGGATTCATAAGATTCCACGTTTAGAATCCTTTTTGTTTGTTTGTTTTGTTTTAAGTAAGCAGTATTTCCAGGCGTTTAACCTCCTGTAAGTTTGTGGACTTCTGGATCATCACTGACTGATTCTGCTCTACAAAAACAACAAAGTGTCCAGAAATTACAAAGTTCGGTTTTAATTGTCAGCATTAGCGTTTATGTTTGAGTGGAGCCTGAGTGATTTGTTTTCTTATTGATGTAAGCTTAAAAAAAGTCAAACGCAGTCATAAAGCATATTTGTTTAGTAACAAGTTTAGTTAATTCATTTTTTGTTAAAACTCATTCAGTAACTTTAGTTTTCACCAAATTAAAGCAGGTTCAGTTTTACCTGGTTATATATACTCATTAGCTCTGCGACGCATTTGATAGATTTCGAGTGGCTGCCTTTCATTAAAATAAAGATCTTATACAGAATGAAATCATTTACTTTGGGCTTTTTTCCACCGTTAAACGCAGAATGTGATGAATGCTTCACTTTATTGACTCTTATTTAAACTGAACTTGATGAAACTGACTCTGGTTCTGTCTACAGGGACATGGCTTTTAATGGCAAAGACATTTCTGTATGTACTTGTGGTCCGCTCAGAACATGCCTTGCACACACAATAATAAAGATCGGAATCTGAAACAACTTTAATACAAGTTATCTGTTTTTATTTGTTTTGTTTTTTTCTTTTCAAAGCCTAGGAATGTTTGAGTGTCTGAAAATGTAGATAAACTCTTGATCTACTGATACAGAGGTTTTGGCATGAAAGACCCGAAGAAGGCGTGCGTCTTTGGAATCATTGCCCCTCATCCTCTAGTGTCCAAAATGCAGCCCTCTGACTGCATATCAGAAAGTAGCACAGGTTTAAACCTCCAGCAAAGGCAGATGGACTTTTTATTTAGTTTAGGATGAGACTTTCAGTGTTCAAATTATATCCTTAATAATAATTCTGATCTAACATCTAGAGAATATCTCCAAGACAGACTGAGGTACATTAATTAAACTTGGTTGAGTAAAGGATTTTTAAAGAAAATTTAATTTAGGAAAGACAAAGATTTTAGATTATAGAACCATTTTTATTATAGCAAAAAAAATGGATGTTTATTACTAATAAGGTAAAAAAAATAGCAAGATTATTAAGTTTAGTTTTTTTTCATTATGGGGAAACATGTAATATCCTACTATTTCCTATGTGGTGGTTTTGGCTTGCAGTGAAAATAAAGTAATTTCAGGTCTAACAATACTGCCAGTTCTTTCCAATACATGTGTTGCTTGGTTGAAATGGATTAAGATCTCGGAGGCAGCTCTTAAATCAGACTGCCATTTTAGTTTTTCAAATCATTATGTTGCTGCAGCGTCTGTCCTTAGCATGATCCTTCTAGAAATCTTGGAGGTTTATCTAAAGATAGCCCGTATTCAGCTCCATCCATATTAACATTTGTCATATATCAATACATTAAAGTCATAGGGGAATCATATTTAAATGTCAAATAATTCTAGCTTAAACATGTACATAAATGTACTCTATCAAACGATACATTCCCTAAATTTATAACATTTCTATAAAAAAACAAAGTCCTGTCTTAAATCTGTTTTTTTTTTTCTTTATCTTATGCAGGCCAGTTAGTTCGGCCAATCATATGTCAGCGGTCATCTGTCAATCAAAATTTTTGGTCATAGCATTTTAATTCATGTCACAGCTAATATACGCAACAGTCCTCTTCCACAGCATCTTCATCCCCGCTTTCCTCTTCTAAATAAAAAATGTATGATGGAGGAGACTCGTTCAGGACTTCCGACACAAACTCTCCTCCTCTTGCATGTTTCCACTGTCCATAGCGTTCCTTGACAGTGTCGTTGCTAAGTCACCAATTTAATGCTACCTAGTCCCAATGTAATTTCCCAATGGGAACCTACTAGCACTAAGTTGCTAACTGGTTAGAAAGGTTGCTTCCCAGACACCGGCCACAACCAAACTTGCTGGCGAACCTTCCGCCACAACAATCCCGCCCCCTTAATAATCGACCAATCGCATTCATTTATTCACTCATGTAAAGTCTGGCACCACTCGAGAGAATTCGGAAATGCAACGGTTGGAATTAACCTAACTCCGCCAGATACATTTGCTCCGCATATCCATCTGGAAACCTTCCGTTGAAGTAATTTTGGGAAGGGGCGAAAATACTGGTTAGCTGATTGGCCTATGTTGGTGATAGACGGGCCAAATAAACCAATCAGATCAACGAAGCATATGACGTACTAACAGAGCGACGACGAAGAGGAGCCAATTGATAGATCAAACCTTGCCGAAACCAGTCGGGAGAAGAGCAAAAACCTCTTTCTCTGAGAAAAGCCTCCAGAGCAGTGTTTTGCTCTTCTTTCAGTGAAGAAATACTCTGTAATTCCGATAAAACTTGCTCGATAGCCACGCTAACACTAGTTTCATCGGCTGAAGCCGCCATGTTCTTTAGACTGAACTGTCGCACTTCTCGTTGCGTCACACCTCAACCCGCCTCAAAGCCAACGCTGATTGGACGTTCATTTGGTGAACGGCTCCAAATTTTCTTTAACGGAGAGTCTCCAGACTGATCTGCGAGTGAAACCTTGAAAGCTTGCGAGATCAGGATGGTCTCACGAGGCTAGGTTGGAACAGCCGTTTCCCTACGAAGTTAACTGAATCCCCACAGCATGGTACTACCACCACCATGTTTTATGGTTGGGATGGGGTCTTTAAACTGTAAATCAGATGTATTGTCTTTGTTCCAACACCTATTTTTTCACTATATATTTTTTCTTGTCCACATTTAATGAAAAAGCAAACAAAAAACTAACCATTATCTGATCAACAGAGTGTCCCTTCTGAGCTTTGAAAGATTTAACTTGGGGCCCTTTTGTTTATCTCTCTTTGCCTTGTCTGTGCAGCCATGCCTTATATCATGAATATTACATTATTAATTCAAAGGTTTGGGGAATGTGAGTTTACAGGATTGTTTTCAAACCTATTTACTAGAAGAGGAGCTTGTATTTTTTAAGAAGTTCTGACACCCTGTTTCAATCAGGTTCATATGAAATGAGTAAAAAGCTTCTGGTATGTGAATGCAGTGGGTGAGTGATAATCAACAAGGGACCAGTGTTTCCACAGAGTTGTTTCTTTGTCTACCCAACTGAACCCATGTTCTAATCTAGGTTATCTGGCTGTAATCAGCTTAGCCCACTGCTACTCTCCCTGCTGTTGCTGCAGGGTGGGCACTTTGATTTGCTTTCAGTCCTCTTCAGCCGTCGCCGCCGCTCACATAAACATCTGCAGAGGAGCAAAGCAGTGAATTATCATCTAACCTGCAGAGACGTACAGCCTGAGGTCTTCCTGGAGGGGGTTTCTGCACCAACAATGGCTGAGCGTGAAGATGTAGGTTCAATCAAAGGGGAACCAGCCACACTTGCTACAGACATGTACCCTAGAAAAATACTGGAGTACATGGAAGGCTTTCTAATCTCCAAGGTAACTTTTATGATTTAATTTAATGACTGTCAAATAAATTATGAGATGCATTTGTATCAATGGCAGAAGCATTATATATATGTATATTATTTAGCGCATAATCAACATCTACAGTTACTTTTCCCTGCAAAAGTATTAATTCCACCTAAACATTTTAACATTTTATCACATAACTGCTACTTACATCTATTATATAAGGCTTTATTGAAAATTACACAATATAGATTTTAGGTTGAAGGAAACATGATCGTTTTTTAACACATAATCTGAAAAAACATACAAAAAACATGTATGGTCACTTCCCCTCCATAATGGAAGAACATCAGACTGACCAAGCAGGAAATCACAACTTGCACAGATTTCAGTTATGTGCGATTATTTAGACATTTTATGAATTCAATCTGAGTGAAATATGATTCCAAAAATACGCAGCAGAATCTCTTTATTTGTCTTCAAAGACACTAATTTGATGTTTTATATTCCACTGAGTTCTGCTTCATATTATCAGCGTCTCGCCGGTTTCCCCTCTCTGACCTAGACTGTGTTCACCTCCTGTGAACTGGGTGTGTTTGATGTGCTGCTGGCTGCAAAGCGTCCGCTGTCAGCGGAGGAGATCAGTCAGGCGGTGGGAGCCAGTTTGGATGGGATGCAACGGCTGCTGGCTGCCTGCACAGGCCTGCAGCTCCTCAAAACACACCAGGACCAAGGACAAGGTCAGGACTCGCTGAAAAATGGTTCTTATCTCCCCATAAATCTGAGTTTACATGTTCGATGTTGATGTAGAATGAATAGCAACAATAATTCGCACTCTGTAAGCTTTTACACATTCTGTCTAAATATAATTTCAAGCTTTAATGTATTAATGGAGGCTTTGTATGGGGCCTGGGAAGGACATTTTTCTAACAAATAGATATCTGAAAAGTGTGGTCTGAATTTGCAGCTTTATGCTATGCTTTGTAGAATCACCTTTTGCTGCAGTTACACCTGCACATTGTTCTTCCTTTATTTATTCATCTTTCTTCCTCATCTTCAGTTTTTTACAGCAACACAGAGCAATCCAGAGTCTTCCTCACTCGTTCCAGTCCTTTGTCCCTCTACCAGTCCATCCAGTACAGCTCCAGGACCATCTACCTCTGCTGGCACTATCTTACAGATGCTGTTAGGTCAGCAGATACAGAAAATATCTCTGTTTTTTTTTTTTTGTTTCTCAGCAAAGTGTTGCCTTTCAGAATTACAAATAGTGTTGCACTGATACTGATACCAGTATCGGACGGGGCCCTGATCCAGCAGTAAATGGTAGTATCGGTATCGGCGAGTACAGACAAATAGGGCACCGATTCCATTTTGAGAGCCAAAAGTTTATTCAACTATTGTCACCCATTCCAGGTAGGCAATAAAAAGTTCTACTAGATTCACTTTATATTAGTATTTTTCCTGCTTCACAAAGGTAGGCAGCAGCTTGACAAAGCCATGATGGCAATTATTTTATATCCAAGTAGTATGCAGTTCTTCATATATATATATATATATATATATATATATATATATATATATATATATATATATATATATATATATATATATATATATATATATACACATCAATTTCAAACAGATGATATCGGTATTGGCTGATACTGCACAGCCAGGTATCTGGTATCAGTATTGGGGCCACAAAATGGCATCGGCACAACACTAATTACAATACAGCAATAAAATCCAAGAAGTCGGCCACACTTTCCATTATATCTAACTACTGTTACATGTAGAAACATTAGGTTAGGATTAATGTATTAGTCCGTTAGGTGTCCATGGGCACTTGAAATAGTTACCATCAAATTCCTACCAAACCTATTTTCAGCAGATGATGTCACAGATACCAAACTTATGATTGTTCTCAGAAAATCAGGACTGTCCAACGTAAAGTGTGGCCCTTTCGAGAGTATTAATTTGATTTGGATTTGGAGTAATAAATCTTATGTAGCTTGAGGACAATTATAATGAGGATCAGAGGAGAATCGAATTCTCCAAAAACTCAGGAATAGACAAAAGTGCAGACTGTATTTCAAAGGATCGAAGAATATTTGGGAAATGATTGGAACTAAATGGTTGCCCTGTGACAGACTGGCGACTTATCCAGGGTGTACCCCGCCTCTCACCCATAGACTGCTGGAGATTGGCACTGGGACCCTGATGGAATAAGCAGGAGAAGATGGAGGATTTCCAGTACATAAATTCATTAGAATAATGCCTTTGTTCCTGATCTGCTGGACTGGACAATCTAAAATCTTCAATACTTTGGGAAAACTACAGTTTTTATTCTCCTTTGGGTTATTTTTACATTTGGTCACATATTCATAGAAAGTCGTTTGCATTTGGATTTTAAGTTATACAAACCAACACGGAGTAGAGGAAAGTTATGAATTTTAAAAGACGTGACGCATAATTTTCAACACTTTTGTCCTGCTTTTGTATTCTGCTCTTGTATTCTGGCTCTTGTATTCAGGGCTCTCTCTGACATCCCAGCTTAAATCCAGTGCAACCAAATACCTTTAGAAGTAATGAGCAGCAGAGTCCAGCAGTGTGCAACTAATTTTCAGTATAAATCCAGCTTTTCTTTGATGGGTTAGGGGATTTATTGGAGACCTCCAGTGAGCTATAATGAACAAACAACGTGGTGACAAAGGAACACAAGAAAAAGGACAAAGTTGTTTAGGAGTTTAAAGCAAAGAAAAGGCTAAATGAACTGACTTTAGGGCTGAGAAGCTGCAGGGAGCAACTGCTCAGGCAAGCGAAACTAATGAAAACTAATACTGAAGCAGAAATCTGGTTATCATAAAGATGTGGATGAAAAAAAATTAAATAAAGCAATCAGAAGTCATCAACAGAGAAGAAGCATTCTTAAACCAAATCAAATCTGCATACTGTATGTGACCATGAAACACTCTTTCTTTCCACTTTAGTTACAAATGATTGCACGATCAGACAGAATCCACGTTAAACACATTGACATTTCTGATCGTAAAATGAGAAAATGTAAAAAGAAATGTCCTGAAAAAGTGCAGATTTTATTCATGTGGAGAAGAGGAAGTCAGCCACAGGTAGGCAGTGAAGAGCTGTGAGGGAAGCAGCTTCAGCATCCAGTCTGGATACAGACTTTGGTCTTCCTTCTCCGTTTGAACTCTGTCCTTTGATGTTGTGTTTCTTAGTGATTCTGACCACAGAAAGCTGAGAGGAAAATAAAACTGAAACCAAATACCATCAAAGATGATACTAATTTTATCTGCATGTCTCCGTTACTGTTATTAATTTCTATTTTCCCTTTCTTTACGTTTCCTCAGAGAGGGAAGAAATCAGTATGAAAAAGCTTTTGGAGTCAGTTCAAAGGACCTGTTTGAAGCTCTCTACAGGTAAAAAAAACAAAAAACAAAAAAAAACTGCTGCACAATCACAGCCATGAAATATGTTGGCATATTTATAATGCATTGCCTTCTCTTTGTTCTTAACATGTTCTTAAAAATTTCCTTCCAAAAATAATCTGACTTGTTGGATTAATTAGGAGGGAGAACATGCGAAATGAAATGAGGCAGAGAGAGAAAGTGAGAGGGCAAGGCTGGTGATGTGAGGAAGCTACAGGCAAAGAAAAAATAATAATAACCCACCATTGTCCTAAAGGGTCTGGTATGTTTATAGCATCCGGTGCCCACAGTTTTAACGCTTCGCTGATCTGCTGGTCAGCAATTTTAGGGGTCATCACACACACAGCACAGTGTGTTAGCTAAAAGATTTTGATCAGCCTGCCTGAGGGCCTGTTACAATAACACCAGCAGACCCAGGGGACGAGAATCCATCCAAAGTGAGAGACACAAAGGAATAAAGCACAAAAACATCCTTCTTTCTTACTGGTAGTTCCGTCCTCAAGTGAAACGGGAAGGAAATTTCTGCCTTAGAGGTTTCATTGTTATTCTACATCTAAGGGACTAGACTTTGTCCTCTTTGCAATCATTTAAAAAAAAGGATTCATCCCCTACATTATTTTATAGAAGGCAGCTGACAGTTTTAATAGAGGCTGCTTCATTGCTTTAGATTAATGCAAAAAAAAAATATATATATACTATATCAGTGATGAGATACATTTGCAAATCAGTGTCAATGCATTGTAATGAAAGTGCTGTACAAAGAACAATCTGGGCACCTGTGCTCAACTGATTTGCTGTGGAGAAGCAGTTGTTGGTGCCTGCTGATTTCCCCTGTGAATGCGGAGGGGAAATTAGCAAGGGAAAACAAGCGTCGAAGTCATTCGCTGCATTCTTGGAGCTCTGCAGCAGGAAGACTCAAGGGTGCCTGGATGACTCAGACTCCTGTTTACCCATCGCCATTTAACCAGCCATGTTCTGCACCTGAATAATTTACAGCCACATCGCTTTTTTTAAGCTCCAGTTCTCAACGTTGAGGAATCAGGAGTTTGAGAGGGATAAAAAAAGCAGAGGAAAGTGAAATTCGAACATGCAGCTTTATGTCAGAGAGGGATTTTAATAACTTTAAATCCTGAGTACTTGAAATTATCTGGTTCAATTAAGCAATGAAATCGATTAGATAAAAAAAAAAAAACAGAGTTTAAGAACCTCTACAATATAAAAACATGAACTTTGATGTAATCTCAACCGAATGCTTTAGTCATCAGTCCAGACCTTCCACACAAAAGCTTGGCCATCCATGGATCTTTATGCACTGGTTGTACACCATGTGAGAGAAATAGCAAACAATATACGAATCGATGTCTCAGCATCAACCCATGTAGTTAGGAGATTTCAGCCAAGATATAAAGTATTTAGAATATGAATAGATTGTAAAACAAACAAAAAAACAAACAAACAAAACCTTGGCCTCCTCTAGAATAAAAATGATCTTTCAACAGGTCTTTAACCAGATTAATGAATCCAAGCATGTAACAAAACTACAAGGAAATAGTTAAATAGCCTCTATATATAGAAAGAGACACAACTGAACAGGATAATGTTTGTCATAGTCCAAACTTCTACAGTTAAACAATAAGTGATGTCCTGTTGGCAAAGGGAGGCTGTAAATAGTAACTTATAACAGCCAGGGTAGCAATGAATGTGATGTTCAACCTGGAAAGATTCACACAGAAGAAAAGCAACAATTAGGGAGTTTTCCTGCTCAGGCCCCGGTGGAAATTGCAAGCATAGAGAATCATGATGTCATGACTGAGCAGAGGAATTATAGGTACGTCTTTAGCCCCAGGAACCAGAGACTGATGGTGGAATAGAGGCTGGAGGAAAATGTGGACGGCCCTTTTTTTAAAGCAGTGTCCTAGATGATGATTGGCTATGGCGGACATGTGAAATGGGCTGATAGGATTGCAGTATCAGAGATCAGAGGGTATTTTTTCTTAAGCTTCATTAGGTAATTTTGGAAAATGCAGCATAGTTTTAATTAGACAATGAATGGATGCTGGAAACCGTTTAAAATAAGTTTTATACAGTAAAAGAGTTTACCTGGCTAAATCTGGATGTTTTAGCTTGGAAATAAACATTTCCACTACACTGCAACAATAAAAAAAATGAATAAACATTTATTAAAATAACTGTATTTGCACTTAATTTGAGAAGGCAAATAAGAACATCAGCCAATGGAGTATTTCTACCCTTGTAATAAGATAATTAGATATTATCCACTTATTTTTCTTATTTGAAATGTAAATAGTCTTATTCTATCGGCAAGTATCTCATTTACCTGCTAAATTCAGGAAAAAAGGCAATTATTTTTAAGCAAAATGAACTTAAATAGTTTTCAATTCTTTGCAGCGTATACAGTTGAAAGAAAGAGAAGGAACACATTTGACTTTTAACGATGCTTTATTTACACAATTCAAAACATATGGAACACATGTGGAAGTGAAACTCCAGCCTTATTCTTGCTTTAACGTTGCACCTCCACAGAGCCACGGTATCAAGGTGAGGTCCCACCTGCAGTCTGTCTCTATGGGACAGGTAAACGGCCATCTTTGTTTTGCTGTTTAAAAAATTGAAAAGTCGGGCCTTTGGCTCGTTTCTTCTGTTTTAGCAAACTCCTCCTATAAAAACAATTTTTGTAAAAACAGTCCCAATTAAAACACACTAATTAAAATGCTAAAAATTGTCTTTAGTCTTGTGCATTCCATAAAAACGTGGAACACGTTTTCAGACAGACCTCAGAAAGGACAGTCGTTTAAAACACCCCAGGAGTGAACCAGTGGCCAAGAAAGAAAGATTACAGAGCTTTTAATGTAATTTGCTCTTGACACTTTCAGTCTTCTGTTTGGCCCTGGAGTCATTTGTTTTCTCTTTTCTCATCCTCTGTAATCACCGTCTAAGGGCCAACAATGACTCAACTTCTTTTGGATGTCTTTGTGTCATATCAAGTTGCTCTGAGTGCTGGATGGCTGCTCCACTACAGAGATTTTAGACAAGTAGAAACCAGAAGAAAGAGGATGTATGTGTGTATGTGGGCCTTATGGTGGTGCTGCTTGATGAGGTGGAGATTTCTCAGAGCAGCAGCTCTCACCACAGGCTCTTCTGTTCTGCCGCACCCTGTCTGTCTCACAGAGACACACGGAGCGGGCGCTGGGAGAAACTTTCTAAATGAGAAGCGTTTCTGTTTGCACTTCGCTCCTTCGGGTGACAGTTTAGTAAAGATGATAAAGACGCTTCTGCTTCCATGAGAGGAGACATGAGGGGAAAGGGATTAATAAAAAATAACTTGTCTGTTCAGGTCAGACGAGGAAATGGTGAAATTCATGCACCTGATGAATTCCATCTGGAACATCTGTGGCAAAGACGTGGTCACGGCCTTCGATCTTACACCTTTTAAGGTCATCTGTGACCTTGGAGGTACGTTTTCCAGCATCTTACATTTTCCAGTAAAGAGCTCAGACCTTTCCGAGCACTGAATTTGCAGGTCAGCTTAAGATGAAGCGCATTTAGGGGATAAAATCTAATATGCTCAAAGCCATAAAGAAAATTTATTTTCCCCCTTGAGACACTGTAAGCAAAGTCATACAGCTTGTAACTGGGGAATAAAAATACTGATAGTTAAATTCTAAGATGATGGTTTAATGTGGTAGATGAGGCAAAATATAACATTATGACAATGTCAACTTAAACAGGATTAAGTCTAAAACAATTCTACTCTTTATGTTTCATCTGATCTACTATCTATGAGCCCTGAGTATTTAAATGTGCATAAATGTACAAAGATGCTGATAATTGCAAGAGAAAGAGTAAATTTATATTACCGGAGTGGTCTCCTCTTTGATATGAAATCAAAAGTTTTATGTATACATCTGCAATGAGCCCTTTAAAAGACTTGGTGAAGCGATGTGGCCTGATGTTAAAATTAGTTTGAAATCCTTGAATTAGAATTTAAAATGAATTTTTTTTCTTTGCCTGTATTAGTTTTTTTCTAGTTGTTTAAAGGTCACTTAGTTTTTCTTAAATCTTTACAATATATTCAGCAGAAATGAATGCAGACCCACTCGTCTATCAGCTTTAACAGAGAAGTAAGTTTAATATTTCATGCGCAATATGATATTCAGTATTATAATTGAATTATTTAAAGTTTGTGAGGATTACTTGGTAAGGCAAACATAAATTAGTTAGTTTCAGTTGTTCTTTTTTAGAGTTGTGCCTCAGACTTTTCTGCAACCTGACAAACTTCCTCAGCCAAATTTAGGGAAGCAACTGAAAGAAACAATTGACTACAGCACAATGCAATGTCAGCTTAAGGCAAACTGAGTTTCTAATAATTTAGATTGTTATTTGCCCTCTGAAGAAGTCAGGAGATTTTTTCTTAACAGGAACTTAGAGACCTAACCAACCCGCAGTGGTAGAATTTAAAAGTCCTTGTCATGTTTCAAGAAGAAAGACTCTGAATGAGTGCAATCACGGAGGCAAATGATCAGTTAAAGAGTTTTATTGAAGGTTGTGGTCTGGACTGAGATTATATCGGCTGCCTGGGTAATCTGGGCACTGCTGGAAAAGGAGAGGCGACAGGTGAGCAACTGGAAGGTGCTCGTTTGAAGGATGAGGAGCGCTAGAACTCACTGAGAGGGAGCCTTGGCGTCGGTTTTGGAGGATGATGTCCAGTGGTCCGGAAGGTGCAGGTTGATGATTTCCTGAGTTTGTGTCAGAGGCTGGACAAGCAGGTGAGCTCAGGCAGGAGGGCTTAAGCAGAGAAGGGATCCGAGGCTTCACGGATTCCAGGAGGCAAACTGAGAGCATCTCAGGCGAGTATCCAGAGTGAAGTGGTTTCTGAGGAGTGTTCTTGGGCTTGGGATCCAGAGTTATAAGAAGGAGGAAACAGAGAGCGGGGGTTAGGTTCAGGTTTCGCGAGGAAGCAAGGCTAGGAAGAAGATCAGTCTGTACCACATAGAAGCACTAATGAACTGACACCCTCCTCCTGGTTCCAGCTCCTTATAAAGGGCGGTAATCAGCTCACAAGTAAAGCACCTGCCCATCCAGCCCTGCTGAGGAGAGAGAGAAGGAAAACCAGACCTGCACCCAGACCTAGGAGTAAGACAGGTCTGTGTTGACCTGACTCTTCTATTAGCTGGCAATAGTGCTAATAACTGCTTTGGATAGAAACTAAACTTAAAATCAAAATATTAAAACAAAACAAAAACACAATGTCCTAGCTCCTTCCTAGCCGCCAGTACAATCCAATTAGAAGTCATTATGAAAACCATTGACCCACTTAAGTGGCTTTAATTTCCTTACAGATTTGGATTGAGCTTCTGTATATCATATGAGATTCAAGACAGAGGAAACCCTGCTGATAAGAGGGTGTTTAGGTACATTTGCTTTGGTGTAAACAGTTTGTATGAATTTAAAAAATATACCTTGTTTACCACAGTGAAAAAAATCCATCCATCCATTTTCCTTCATCCCTGCTGGGGTGGCGAGGGGTGCTGGTGCCTTTTTCCAGCGGTCAATGGGTGAGAGGTGGGGTAAAACCCTGGACAGGTCGCCAGTCTATCTCAGGGCAACACGAGATAAAGGGTACAAACTACAGGTGCTGGTCATAAAATTAGAATATCATGAAAAAGTAGATTGATTTCAGTAATTCCATTTAAAAAGTGAAACTTGTATATTATATTCATACATTACATACAAACTCATATATTTCAGATGTTTATTTTGTTTAATTTTGATGATTACAAATGACAACAAATGAAAATCTCAAATTCATCATATCAGAAAATTAGAATATTGTGAAAAGGTTCAAAATTGATGGCCCCTGGTGCCACACTCTAATCAGCTAATTAACTCAAACCACCTGCAAAAGCCTTTAAATGGTCTTTCAGTCTAGTTCTATAGGCTACACAATCATGGGGAAGACTGCTGACTTGACAGTTGTCCAAAAGACGACCATCGACACCTTGCACAAGGAGGGCAAGACACAAAAGGTCATCGCTAAAGAGGCTGGCTGTTCACAGAGCTCAGTGTCCAAGCACATTAATAGAGAGGCGAAGGGAAGGAAAAGATGTGGTCGAAAAAAGTGTACAAGCAAGAGAGATAACCGCACCCTGGAGAGGATTGTGAAACAAAACCCATTCAAAAATGTGGGGGAGATTCACAAAGAGTGAACTGCAGCTGGAGTGAGTGCTTCAAGAACCACCACACACAGACGTATGAAAGACATGGGTTTCTGCTGTCGCATTCCTTGTGTCAAGCCACTCTTGAACCACAGACAGCGTCAGAAGCGTCTTGCCTGGGCTAAAGAGAAACAGGACTGGACTGCTGGTGAGTGGTCCAAAGTCATGTTCTCTGATGAAAGTAAATTTTGCATTTCCTTTGGAAATCAAGGTCCCAGAGTCTGGAGGAAAAGAAGAGAGGCACTTCATCCACGTTGCTTGAAGTCCAGTGTAAAGTTTCCACAGTCAGTGATGGTTTGGGGTGCCATGTCATCTGCTGGTGTTGGTCCATTGTGTTTTCTGAGGTCCAGGGTCAACGCAGCCACATACCAGGAAGTTTTAGAGCACTTCATGCTTCCTGCAGCTGACCAACTTTTTGGAGATGCAGATTTCATTTTCCAACAGGACTTGGCACCTGCACACAGTGCCAAAGCTACCAGTACCTGGTTGAAGGACCATGGTATCCCTGTTCTTAATTGGCCAGCAAACTCTCCTGACCTTAACCCCATAGAAAATCTATGGGGTATTGTGAAGAAGAAGATGCAATACACCAGACCCAACAATTCAGAAGAGCTAAAAGCCACTATTAGAGCAACCTGGGCTATCATAACACCTGAGCAGTGCCACAGACTGATCGACTCCATGCCACGCCGCATTGCTGCAGTAATACAGGCCAAAGGAGGCCCAACTAAATACTGAGTGCTGTACATGCTCATACTTTTCATGTTCATACTTTTCAGTTGGCCAACATTTCTATAAATCCTTTGTTTTTATTGGTCTTCAGTAATATTCTAATTTTCTGATATGATGAATTTGAGATTTTCATTTGTTGTCATTTGTAATCATCAAAATTAAACAAAATAAACATCTGAAATATATGAGTTTGTATGTAATGTATGAATATAATATACAAGTTTCACTTTTTAAATGGAATTACTGAAATCAATCTACTTTTTCATGATATTCTAATTTTATGACCAGCACCTGTATATACACTCACTCCTAAGGAGAATTTAGAGGAGCCAATTAACCGAACCGTCATGTCTTTGGATTGTGGGAGGAAGCTGGAGTACATGGAGAGAACCCACCCATGCTCAGAGAGAACATGCAAACTACATGCAGAAAGACCCCGGGCTGGGAATCGAACCCAGAACCTTGTTGCTGCAAGGCAACAGTGCTGCTCACTGGACCACTGTGCAGCCCACGAAAAAGGTCATTGGTTTGAATTTATTTGTTAGATATAAATATACAAAAAATTGACTAACTCGATCATTTAAAATCTAAATACAAACGAAGCAGGGGACTTTGCACCATTACACCTCATGGAGATGAAATAAAAAGTATTTCCTGCCTTAAAAAAAATTATATTTTTGTCTCATATGTCCCATTATGCTCACAAAAAAATTGTATTTGTTCTCTGGCTCTTAGCTCTTTCTGTTGCCCTCTGTCCTTCTCCTTCACATCCCCCCTCCTCTTAAATTCTACTTATGATTCTCTCTACCTATCTTTAATCCTCAAAGGTGGTCTATATTTTCAGCATGGATTGTTTATTTATTTTTTTTAGTCAAATTGCTCTCTCCACCCTCTCTGTATTGCCAGTAAACTGCCACATATCATTTAAAATATTGCTTTTAAAAAGGAAATAATCCCATCTCCTCTTCAGCTATAGTAATTTACAGCACTGAGGATGGTGCTAATACAGATGTGACGCCAATCTTCCATATATGGAACGTCTTCCTGTTTTTTGGAATGGAAATGCCAATTGTGCTTTACTCAATATTTACATATTTTTCTGCCTCTCAGGTATGTTAAGATATGCTCTGTAAACCCTGAAGTGTCTACAACAAGAAAAGGCTACAGCTGAAACAGAGTCAGAGCTTACTTACGTATTTATTGAAGAACAATCCCCACTAATTAACAAATCAGGAAAACATCTTAAATGAGGCCATAGCTTTTCTGGCAAACACAAAGGGAATCATAAGGAATAGTCTGTTACATTTGATGTAACAGACAGCTAATGAGATTTGATGGTATTATTTCAAAATTTATCTAGACATATCAGATTTATCTTTGTCAATCTTAGAGGAAATTTGCAATCATACAGTAAGTGAACCATAGCTCAAAAAAATAAAAACTTTATTGTTGAGGAGTACTTTGTTAACCGGCCTCAGCTCCTATCAACTCAGATTTATCTCCAAAAGCATCTTTGAAGAGTTTATTTTTTATTTTTTACATAACAAGCAAATGACAATGGCACAAAGATTAAAAAGAGATGATAAAAAAGATGGAGGCCACAGCTTCTAATGAACTGGAGAGGCAAGATTGAGAAATGAAGGATGTCATGAGACCCAGAATAGCCTTTGTGAGTGAGATAATGGGCTCTTTTCCCTTTTCACTCTTGTCTCATTCTATTTCAAGTGAATTTAACAGATAAAAATTTACTCCAGTCATGTTCTGACAAAAGTATAAAGTGGTACTAAATATAATTCAGAACAAATGTCACCAGATATGAATGTTTAATCTGTAGTTTACTTCATTTACTTAAAGATAACCTTTAGTTCAGCATTAAAACGGTTAACAATCCCAAAAGATTCCCTTTGTGGTAAATATATCTGACAATCCTGATGTAACATTTTTGCAGTTGGAAATTTTCCACAGGTTGGCCACATGTGGAGTGTTCTACCTCATCTGACCACTTAGGGGAGCTCTGGAGCCACTAAAAGTGCCTTATATTGATCCTTGTCTTTTGCTTCTCCTGTGACTTTCTTCATATGAGGTTATCCGTTCATGCTTATGCATGAAGCAGCAGATCTAAAGAGTGAGAGCATGTGAGCATCAGGAGGGTGAAGGGTGAGGCTGCTGTTTCCCTGCCCCACCATGGCTCCATCAGCATCTGTTGGGTCGGTGCACACCTGCTGCTCAGGACTCTTGGTCTGCCAGAGGCTTCTGTCCATCCATCCATCCATCCATCCATCCATCCATCCATCCATCCATCCATCCATCCATCCATCCATCCATCCATCCATCCATCCATCCATCCATCCATCCATCCATCCATCCATCCATCCATCCATCCGTAGATATATCCTAGATGAGCTTAAAATTTTCTTTTGGATTATGCAATAAAAAGAGCCCAAAGGTTAAGGGTCTTTTTTCGCTGTTTTGATTTGCATCTCTGGGCCTCTGCGCATTAATTTAGTGTTACTCTGCAGAGAAACAGCTGTGAAGAGCATGAGGGGAAACTGCATAGCAAATCTGGATCAATTTCTCAGTCAAATCTTCCAGTATACTGCCATGAAAAAACCGTTATGCCTGTTGATGTTCATATTGTGTCACCTTGCAGCCACAGAGTTCAGAATTTTTATGAGGATTATATGTAAAGAGGGATTTAAAATGGAAAAGGGTATGTGGAATATTTTTTTTATGGATCAAAACATCTGAAATGCATGGCATCCAAAATATTAACTGTAAAAGTGAAAGGTGAAACTCAGTATACCATGATGCTTTTAAAAAGTCATGTAATTAGTAATTACATCCTCACTGTGTGCAATAATCTCAGTGTAAATATAATTCTAGGATTAACAAACATCAGGATGATGATGAAGGACATCAGATATGATGGCCATAGATAAAGTTGTTTAGAAATTTAAATCAGGTAAGGTGAAATTGTTAACAGCACAAAGTATTAGGAACAAACTTTATTAGCAGACCAACGTGCTGAAGTTGTGCCAGAAACCTTTGGATTTATAAAGCTTAAATCAGGTTCACTTTTTAAAATAATACTTCAACAACAGCAGCTCAGAGGGTCACAGTAATTCTGAAGGGGCATGATTTGACTGGATAACTATAAGTCATTCATTCAACAAATCAGGCTTTTATTACTACTAACAACACAACAAAAAAGCCATAAGAAACACCTAATTTTTGTTTAAACAAGCTTCACCCTTTAGCTTAAAAAGCACAGTTCTCCGTTGGAATTAGGCAGGAAAACATGGAGGCAGCGTCATGCTGTGGGATGCTTATATTCAGCAGGAATAAAAACCCTGTCGGAGGTGAAAGGAAGATAATGGAGCTGGGCAAGCCTGAAGAAATGTGTTAGAGGCAGCAAGATACTTCAGACTAATGCAACAGAGTACATCTAAGTAACCATCTTCAAAATCAAACATATTTCATTGAGTGACTTTAGATTCCTTTTAGACTTTGATTTGATTGGAGCATTTGAAATACAATTGGGAACCACTTACTTTACATCTTTCCTCCATTTATTTTATTTACTTATATTGTGTGATGCTAGCCTCTAAACTAGCCCCACCTGCCAACGACCTAAATAATTTTTGCGTGCGAGTTGGTCTAGCCTCAAAACATGAGCAGGAAGATGCGCTATGCTCATTCATTTTTAAGAAGGACGTATTCGCCGTTTTACTGACAGGATGTTTGTTTACACTCCCCCACCAGCTTTCTGTCACACAGTCAGTTTCATTGGTCAGAGCGTTGGCCAATAGGCAGAGACATGGTTTGAAAAACATCGGGTTGTTCTCATCAACAATCTTCCGATGCCTCATTCATCGGGGCCAGACTAAATTACACATTTAATCTCACATTTAGTCTGGTTTATCTGGCTATTTTTATGCTCTATAAATGCAGAAATGTGTTTACTGCATGTTTTAAGCTGCTGTCTTCTTGACTATGACATCTTTATACTAGATTTTTTTGGGTCTGTGCGAACAAAAATAAATAGGGAAATAGACATGTCTATAGGTCATGAAATGAGAAAAAGTTTGGGGCTTTTGAAAACTGTTGCAAACCTTTGAAAGGCTAGAAATGAAGGAGTAAACCTGACAGAGTTGGATGGGATTCTTTGAGGCAGCCGGGTAAGCCAAACAGTGAGCTGTATGTCTCATTTTGCTCTTCATCGTTGCTCTTTGATTCTCCTCCCCCCGACCCCTGTTTGATGTCAGCACTACCAAGCATCCGTGTGTGCAGAAAAGAGGGAGCTGATACAGTATAAAGTGAGCCAGTCATGTTGGAGGATAGCTGGGAGGTATCCTGCCCTGTATGGTGGCCAGTCTAAATGGTTTCATAGGTTTGTTAAAGTGACATCCGTTGAAACATAATTATGTCTCTGACTCTCTGTCTACAACTTTCTTGTGTATTTATATTCATTATTTTTTTGAGGCATGAAACATATGCTGCTCAAGCTCAAAGAATCCTATTCTCACATAATATTTCTAGTTTTATCTAACAATCATGAGTCTGTGTGTGTAAGTGCTCCCTTCAGATTCCAATTTCCACTTGTGTAACCTCTGCTCTGTGCCTAGATTTACCTTCACTGGATGTGGAATATCCACTACAACTCAATAGAACAGGCCACAACTTTACACTCTCAAAATCAAGACATTCTTGTCGAATAAATTCTTGAGTTTTACTGGAGGTTGGTCAGGTTTGACAGAAGGTTCAGTGTCACTTCATAAAGCTGCCAGCCGTAGAAGCAAGGAGGAACAGTGAGTGTTAAGGTCTGAGTAGGTTTAACAAGTGATACTTCCTGGAGCTCCTGTTGTACAGTAGGTAGCTCCTTAGTGGCTCAGGGAACGACAGCTGATGATTAGTGACAGAGTGATGGACAGTCTGGGCTTATTAATGCAGCTGGAGGGTGACAGCTGGCTCATGTTCTACAGAAAGGATCTGCTAAATGGGCAAATGGCCGATACAACAGAACTGAACAGATATGTCAGACTATATTGAGTATTTTACCTGAGAAATACAGCAGCGCTGATATGTGGATTCAAATATCTGCAGATTCCAATATTTTCTTCTCTAATGTTTTTTCATAAACCAATACGAACCACTTTGGTGCTGCCAGCTGCTACATGTTTATAGATTTCTTATGTTTTATTAGGTTGAGTGTTTATAGGTTGTTTGGCTCTTCTTCTATTAGATTTTTGCACTCTCCTACAATGAGACCCATTACCTACAAGCCTATAAGCTAAATAAATCCTGATTATTGTTGCATTTAATTATTAGTTTATCTATTAAGATAAAACACTATAGTTTTCTATGTCTTCTGCTATTACTTCTGTTGCTCTTGCAGAGTAAAACAGGATAAAATGACATCAAATCTAATAAAGAGTAAATAAAAGATGAACATCTTTTATTTACTCTTAATCAACACTAAAATGTCTGTAGACTGTCTGCCGGCAGGGAGATTTCACCAGGCTCTAACTGTGCATTTAAAATGAAAGATATCGGAGAATCTTGCAGCTACATCTTTTGATATATAATGAAAAAAACAGCTGATATGAAATTAATGAGACATCGGCTTGCTTGAATCATAGAAAACAACCAAATAAAACATCATTAACAGCAGCCCAGGACCGTAAAGTCTCATCGGTGGTCTGACTGTGGTCTCATGTCTACTGGAAATTAATTTTAGGAGATAATCAGATATATAATTTCATATGCACATTTTTTAAGGAGTAAAAATAAATCATGGGAATACTTCTCTCTTAACAGAAATGGAAGCTTTTCTTTTTCTTTTCTTATCGTCATTCACTGTATTCTAGAGGTTCACTGTATTCTAGAGGTTCACTGTATTCTGCAGGTAATACTTTTTAGAATGTTCTCTTTTCAAATTCTAAAGTATTTTAGTATCTAACCTTAACAAACTGCAAAATGAAGGACATTGTTTGAAACCATTGTTACATGAATCCAAATGTGTTGATGTCAGATTAATCTCTGGAGATCCCGTTAAACATCCGTAACTTTGTTTTGAAAGCTTACAAGAAAATATGATTCTTTAGAAACAACACAGACTGTAATGTAAAAAAAAAACAACCCAAAAAGTTTGTTAAGATGATTGCAAAGAGCTACATGTGCAACGTTTCAGCCTTTTTACTCAAATTATTGTTAACATGGGTTTGAGTTTTTATGAAATCTGAGAATGCTCATTAGTCTGCTTTAAATGCATCATATCATATCATAGATTTTCTATTCTATTTTAAACATTGATAAAACCCAGTGTGTTCGGGGGATGCTGTGACTTTCTGCTAGATCCTACTGTCTCATGGATGCAAACAGGAGTTTATAAAATATAATTAAGATTATCATTATATTTCAGATAAAACCCTTTTACTCTGAGCAGCTTCCAGGGTTACATGGACTCCCTCTTCTTTCTGGTTTATTTTTTATCAGTGTTTGTATTATTAGCATTAATGTTACATAAACTTCATCCCCAAAGTGGTAAAATAAATAGAAATCATGCAACTAATTGAGTTTTTGCTGAAAGCTTAACTACACTTATGTGACTGCACATCGTGTGCAGGTTTATATTTTGTTAAGATCCAGATCGCCGTCAATGAAGGTTATTTATACACTGTTTAATAACTAAATGTAATGATGTCCTTCTCTACAGGCTGCAGTGGGGCATTAGCCAAGCAGTGCACGTTGGCCTACCCAGAATGCTCTGTGACGCTCTTTGACCTCCCCAAGGTAGTTCGCGTGTCGAGGGAACACTTTGTCTCAGAGGCTAACCAGAGGATCAGCTTCCAGGAGGGTAACATCATTACTCTGGCAATTCTCCTGACACTCATAGTATCTGCCTCAAGTGCAACATGCTTATGTGTTGGCATCAAAACAGCCTCAAAAAACGAATAAATGTTCTTGTATTGATTGTTAAATGTCTTTAAATCTTCCTAAGTTTTCAAAATTATCTTTGTTTTATTTTTTAGGCTCATATGAGGCACAGATAAGCTTTTGCACTTTCATTTAGGTTAATCAGGCACCTTTCACACCAGGTCAAGTAAAGGGATTTAGAACAGAATTAAGGTAAATGTTTAATTTATAAGAACGAAGGAGACAAAATGTGTTGTCTCCTTCGTTCCAAAATGTGTCTCTTCAAAAACTTTCAGTTAAATACGGTTTGATCTTAATAAAGCTCCTAGAGATGCAGCATAATGATTAGGATAAAAAGCACAATTTGACATATGATCAATCCTTTATTTAAAGATAAAATGGCAAATAAACGGCCTATAAAAGTGAAGGTTTTGTGATACAGCAGGAATACAGGTAAAAAATATTGTTGCATGTGAAGAAATTTTGTTCTTGGTTTTTTATCCCCAAAAAAAAAAAAACAGCATAAAACATGTGGCTCATCTGTGTTCAAAGCACATCATGTCAATAAAATAAGATAAAACAATACCAAGTAAAAAAGCACTCTGAATGTGCAGCATATTGTGACTTACACTTATTGCAAAAACCCGTGCATAATTTGGATCATTACCAAATTTAAATGAATTCTTCCATGGCGTGAGGTGCACCTTTGGTAAAAATTTCCTCAAAATCCTTTCATATGTTTATAAATAAGGCTTCTTTGATCAGCAGATCATGACTTGGCAGGGCTCACCTTAAGGTTAAGAAAGATTCAAAGGAGCCCAGACATAGAAAGAATCAAAGAAGAAGAAAAGATGCTGGTGAAGGTTCTCAGTCATCCAGGTCATCCCAAAAAAAAAAAAAAAAAAAAAAATTTTAAAAACAATCCACGGGACTTTGTTTCCAAGTTTGAATATGTTTTGCTTCCCATCCAGGAAGCTTTTTTAACTCAAAATGTCTGAAATAATGTTGAGTTTGAGGTTTTATACAGCAGCCCAACAAAGCCTTGTTTTTGTTTTGAAAACATGCAAATTGGAACAGGTGAAGGGGTCTACCCATTTGGAATGATGGTTGTTTGGCTTCTTTTGTTAGAGTGCGATGTCCCATACCCATCTAAGTGTCTGAAAGGTTGGTTGTTAAAGGGGATTGTTGGTCTTCCTCTGCTCTCCTGTACCTTGTCTATTCAGCCACCTGAAATAAGTTCTCAGGGCAAGCATAAAAATAATCTGTCCTTTAATAAACTTGTGATAGAACCTTACAGGACAATATTTACACAATCAAAAACCTATTTTCTTTTCATTTGTACATAGATTCAGCTATGGCTTTTGTTACAAGCTGTTATCATTTTGAGACGATGATTTTTAATGTAAGGTTTAAAGTCAATTTACATTTAGCTTTTTCGCTTTAGAATAATTTTCTTTTGTACAAATTCTACAATAAAAGTTACATTAAAAATATAAATCATATTCTTCAATGCATCTTTATAGCAGTTTTAAAGCTTGCATCACTTTAGTTTTTGGGGAGAGGTGCCCACAATTCCTGTCGGCGACCCTGCACTGAAGCTGTCAATAGTCACTGCTGTCACTCTCTGGTTTAAAGGGGAAATGCTTCCACCATATAATGTTAGATTTATCCTTGGACTGAGCTGCACCATAGTTAAAAATTTTATCAAAATCCGTTCATAACTTTTCAAGTTATCCTGTACATAGACAGATGGGCAGACAAACAAACACACAAGTTCAACTCAAAACATAACCTTCCATCATGTCTGAGTTGAGCATATATTTATACATTGATGCTGTTTTGATTAATTTATGATTTTACATAATAAATACATGAAATGATTTGCGCAGTTGCTCTTTTTTCTTTATTTAGATAGAAGATTCCTAGATAACTGCAGAGGCAAACTCTCCCCCATAAAACCCCAAATCTAATTGGTATCAACAAAACCCATCTTTACATTAAGATTGTTTGACTGTTTGCTAGGTTGGACCATTCAACACAGAGAAGCTTGATGTCACAGGAAAATAGGCTATAGGCTTATAGATGCAGTGGTTCTGAACTTCTGAGCCGTCAGTCAGCTTTTCAAGTGATGTTTTAGTCGTAAAGGGTCAAATAAAATGGTTATTTTTCAGTAACTTACATAATGTTTCTTTAACAAAAAACAGCTAATGATTCAGGTCAGTTAGTCCACCAAACTGATTCGTGTTCACTGATAACTGATGATCTTGACTTAAATTCACTGATCGAACTTAAATTACATTTTTCATTTCCTCTAATTTGTCACAAATAAATCTTAAAAAATGTATTCAATACTTGACATAATTTACAAATTGGTAATTACACTACATAGCATTAGGTTAATTTCCTCAAGTTTTCCATTCTTCCTTTAAAAGCTGCCCTTATTCACACATTTCAACAGTTTCATCAGCAGAAAATTTTGACTGAAAAGCAAATGTTAACGTTCTTGACTGTGGTCCAGTTTAATCCTTGTGTCAGCATAGATTGGATTTGGCGTAAGATTTTCCTTCTTTTGCCCTTCAAGCTATAACGTAATGAAGAATAACTGCCAAATATATAAAATCAAAGAAAAAAAAACTCATCCTCTACTCAAGTTTTATTTAAATTATTTCGGACATTCATTTATACGATTACTATTTATTCTATTCAAATTAAATAAGCTGATGAAATCATCTCTCTTCATTCAGTTACTTGCCTGTTTGATGTACAGACTATCTGCAGCTTCTCTATTTGTGCCTGCCTCAATGCCGGTCCGTAACCAATAACAAACTATAAATATATTAAAAGACATTGCATGCTTAGAAGCATCACTTTTTATTTGATGAACTGTATTTATTATTATAATAAATAGGGGAAGATATGTCCTGACCTAAGAGACTTGACTCCTTGAGGAAGAGCAAACAAAACACATAGCCTCAGGAGAAGGACAGAACATCTTGAGAAAAAAGATCCGCTCCATGGATCTCTTTAGGGCACAAGAGAACTGGACAGTTATCATTACAGAAATAGCAAAAATGCTAAGGGAAATGAAGGCTTTGGCTAAGGCAAACTATCTCTTTCATCATCAAACTAATACCAAGGAAAGCAGAAATCACATCTCCTCTGTGCAGTATGGTTACCAGTCACCTCTTATTCTATCCTTCCTACGAACCTGAATATAGAAAAACACACACAAAAAAACACTCAGATGTTGTATGTCAAAAATGTTATGTTTTCATACGTTTTTACTGAAATGTTGTAATATTGCAACATTGGGCTAAATGAGGAGCAGAATTTCCTGTATTAATACTCATTGTCTGAAAAAAAAAAAAAGAGAACAACAGATTCATTTGCAGGGTTTTGCTTTTGTCCCAGAACAGTATAAAATGAAAAATAATCTCAGTCATGTTGTTATGAATTTTTTTTTTCTTCACAATGATAACCCCCAAAACAGTTCCTGTCCTCTGAAAAACAGGGGCGAAAATCGCACTTGCTGCACTGGGTAATCTTATACCCTTCACTGCAATGTCTGCAGCGTCCTCTTTTGACCTTCATCGGGAATGTCCAGTGAGGTTCTTGTGCACATCGAGTGGGGGGTGCGCACATGATTTTTTGGAGGGACAATTTGGACTCCCATCATCTGAGGATGGTCTCTTCCTAGCAGTAAAAGACCTCCCTGCAGCGTCTGGGCTCCCGCTGCCTGATTATGGACATCTTCTCTTTGGAGTTGTGAGTTTTGTGTCCATCTGATTTGAAAGAGAGAAGAATCAATATTAATATTAATAATCAATTCGTGCACATGTCAAAAACAGAAAGAGATTCTTACCAGGATGAGAGAGGATGCTAGCTGTGCCTGGAACTATTTCATGTTTAGCATCTCCTCCTTTACCATCATGAGAGCTTGACAGCGCAGTTTGTAGAGGAGCCAGGCGTTGAACACAGAGAGGGTGATGGTGTGCCAGAAGATGTACATGTACCAATGCCGGGATTTCAGGGTGAACTTGTATTTTGCTGTAAATGAGCCCAACAAATCCAAACCTCCCATGTATTTGTTGTACGTAGCTACAACGTAAGGTCTTTCAACCTCAATGTAGGTTTTGGTGGCTTTGTCCCAGCGCTGAATCTCCTGAACAGGTTCTGGTCCAGTAAAGGATGACACGAGTGTGACTGCCCTGTCGTCATACCATTTTACAGCACATATATTGTGTGTCCCCTCCACTCTGTGGTCAAAGCTTCCTCTACCCTTCTTTTTCAAGCTCTTCTCATCTTTAAGTTTGAAGTTGGGGAGCAGCACCTGTCTGGCTGTACCCATGTAATGGATTCCATGCTCAAGGAGCTTCACTACCAGTGGAACAGAGCTGAAGTAGTTGTTTGCGGAGATATTGTAGTTCTGACCCTTCGGAAGTGTGGAGACAAGCTTCAACACAATGTCACCTGACAATCCAAGTTCAGATTTGACACGTAATCCATTCTTACTGCCCTGGTAAACGTCAAAGTCATGCATCATGCCAGGGATTCCAGCTCTCACCCATACTTTAAACCCCTATGGGTGTGGCTTGCCTGGCATATATTGCTTGATGCTGCTGAACTCCCCCTTGAAAGGAATCATAATTTCCACCACAGAATTGTGCTCTTCTGGTTCCACCTGCAGGCATTTCTCCCTGAATGATTCAAGCCATGGTCTTAGTTTCCAGAGTTTGTCCCTCTTTTCAATCTCTGACACTGTCAAATTATTCACAAAATGTAATCTTGTCAACAGAGATTGGAATCTGTTGCGTGGCATCACGTCAGAAATAAGATTCACTGCCATCTATTGGGGAAATGATGGTATTTCACTCAAAACAACACTACCCTATATAGCTTTACTGCCTCAAACCTATTGCAAGAATCGTAGCCATGTCTCAAAAAGCCTCGACAACACAGGTAACCATTGGTGCTTTGAAAGCTACCAAACCTGCGTAAACCTACAATTCTGTAACAGCATGATTGGCATATGTTGCAGGATCTACTGTTATGCTTTATATGGGAGCGATCAACACTGTCTAATTAAACTGAATGGAAAACATTAGCTTTGGCTAATTTTGGCAGTACAGTTCAGCTACTTGTCAAGGACAAACATGGTAACTTCAGTGTCCCTTTTAAATTGTCTCTCCTTCATTAGCTTTTCTGCAGTAGTTCAAAAGACTTGCCCAATGTTTAATCTCTTTATATATATATATATATATATATATATATATATATATATATATATATATATATATATATATATATATATATATATATATATATATATATATATCTTTGGTTTCATTGTCTTTTAATTTTTCTCTTTTGTTTTCTTGGGGAATGGGCAAACCATTTCTTATGCTGCTGTTGCATATGCATGGTCCTGCATTGTGCTGCAGTAGGGAAGACTTTCAGTTTTCAGGTGACATCTCCAAAGGATCTGCCTCTCAATCAACAAGGTGAAATGCCTTGTTACTCCGTACATTAGTACACTTTTAATCCTTGGTAGTGTCTTTACTTCCAAGATGGCAGACTGTCATGGCACTTCGCAAACAGATGACCATCCTTATTTGTAAACTAATATAAAATTCTTTGCTTATGAAAATGTGTCTGATTTTTTGTGGAGGTAATAATACAGCAGTAATAACACATATATAAATTCAGTTATTGATTTCAAGTAATGAAAAAGAACCTTTAAACTGAAAATCATTTTGTACAAAATTGTCAATCTGTGGCTCACACTTCCTCTGTTGAGTTGCACCTCAACTGCTTCAACCTCTTAAAAACCTGTGGAGAAAGTCAATTCCTTCCTGTCCGGCTGTTCATATAACCGTGCGACAGCTGTTGCTGCATGAGTCCTCTGAACATTTATTTTTTATTTCTACGTTGTAAATAAACTCGCATTGAAGTATTGGAAGCAAATGTTTGACTCACTAAGCAAACTGCAGGAAACTGCTCTTAAAATCAACCACAGCTGAATGTTGGACTGAGGCTGGAGATATGTTGTAAAAAATGTGGACCAAAGGCCTTTAGAATAATTTAATAACAACAGACATGAACCATTTGTACTAATTACATTTAAGCGTGTAAACCACTAATCGAGTCATGTCGTTATTCTGAAGGCTTGTCAACAGAATTATTAATTACATGAAATAATTAAATCAGATAAAGAGAAGCCTGTGAACCACTTAAGGCAACCCAGTTGGAGTCCTCAGCATCAGTCAAAACATGAATTACTCAAATTTTTCCATCCATCCCACTGCTGCTGATTCTGTTAGATACATGAGCAGCGTCAAAGAGAAGTTGGAATTGTTGCTTTCCAACTTCATGCAGAAAATCTCACACACTGGATGAAAATATAGTCCATTCACTCAGCTTTCTATAAATATTAAATGTTTGTGTCTCTTTTTAAGGGGACTTCTTCAAGGACTCTCTTCCTGTGGCAGATCTTTATTTTCTTGCCAGAATCCTCCACGACTGGACAGACGAGCGCTGCATAGAGCTTCTGTGCAGAATCTATAAAGCCTGCAAACCAGGTCTGTGTGTTTCTCTGTGGGTGTGGGGTGTGAAAGAGATGAGTGTTTTTTTTTTCTTCTGCTAGAAATGAGATCACAGATTGTACCCCACAATGCAGCTGATCCCAGGAAGGTCTGTCCTTCTGGCTTTGATCAAAGTCAGACTGCAGACATAAAAATCAGACATTATGAGGGAATGGTGCATTAAGGAGATTAGGGACAGCAGTTTATACAAGAATAGGTAGATTCTTTCACTAGACAGTCTGTTGCTTAAACACTAAACTGGAACTATTAAATCAACCAAGGATGTGGGTTGTCATCATCTCATCTCATAAATGTACACAGATAAGAAGTCTGCGAATTAATGTAAAGCGAAGCACGGAGCACATAACTATGTTTATTAAATAGTGTAAAAAGTGTATCCCCCACCCTTGAGTTCAGTAATCCTTAAATAAAATGCAGGGCGGCAGGCAGGGACCAATATGCACTGAGGGGTACCAGAAAACTGATAGTCACCAAAAACATTTCACGGTCAATCTATGCTGATCCCAAAGAACCAACAGGAAAATGAATGCGCACAATGTTTATACTCTACAAATAAATCACTGAACAAAGAGCAGATTTTCATTAATCTGCATATATTTATACATTGATGCTGTTTGATTAATTTATGATTTTACATAATAAATACATGAAATGATTTGCAAAGTTGCTCTTAATCTTTAATTACATAGAAGATTCCTAGACGACTGCAGATACAGACTCTCCCCCATAAAACCCCAAATCTAATTTGTAAATGAGCATTATCTTTGTATTAGTCATCTTTATTTTTAATACATTGTAATGAAGATTTCTTTTCTGTATTTTAGTTGTCAGGTTTTGGTCTGTAGCCAAAATACTGAACTGCAGCTCTCCTCTGGTTGTTCTCGTAGCTTGTGCATGTACTTAAATGTATAGAGGGGGATTGTTTATTGCTGGGTGGATCATCTAAATCAGAGGTCTTCAACAGGGGTCCGTGACCCCCAAGGGGTCCACGGAGGTACTGCAGGGGGGTCGCGAAAGTTTTGGTTGATTAGACTTCTTTTTATATTCCCCCCTGCAATTTTTTTCCACTAATCTAAATGTCTTTAAATCCACATTAACATGAATTCAACAGACTGTAGTAAACAAATAAATGGAGGCAGTAGATGTCTTTCAGTCATCAATGCACACATTCAGTGACACACAGGAGCTCTTTCAAGCTGGGCAACGTTTCATTCACAACACCTGTCCCATCAACCAGGAATCAGAATCAGAAATACTTTAATAATCCCAGGGAGAAATTACTTTCGTAAAAATTACTCCATTTGTAATAGAGTGACTATAGGAACAGTTTCATACAACATATATAATTAGGGGGTCCCCGCTCCATCTCGCCATCGGTTTGGGGGTCCTTGGCCTGGAAAACGTTGAAGACCCCTGATCTAAATAAGTAAAACAAGGCTGTCCTGTCCCGTAGCTATCTTTTTCTGCACATGCGCACTTTCAGGTGTATATCTGTGATGAGCTACGGTTTCAGACAGTTGTTCAAGCTCACCTTTCTCACCGCTGTTCTTCAAAAATGGCAGAGGGCCATAAGAGAAAAAGTGTTTACGAGGTGAATGAGTAGGAAAGAAAGGCCTCAGAAGAGGCAGATATATCCCGGAAAGCATTATTGGATGTGCTGTCAGAGCGGCCCGCTGTCGCCATAGGCAGTCGCTAACCAACACCGGCTCCTAATAACAACAATGGTGCAAGCACCACTTGGTGGAGGAGGAATTACATGACCTACTTACCAAGGGCAAGTTGAATGAGTTGCCTATAAAGTCTATATATTGATTGAGGGGTTTAGGGTTTAGGGCGGACTTTCAGACACAGTCGGCTTGTATGAGCTATGAGAACAGCAACTTTTAAACACAGTGTGCACTAGTAGAAATTGGCATGTGCTTGCCCTCGCACGCGTTCAATAGGCGTTCCCTCATGGGAGCGGGTACAAGGTTGTGCATGTGCACTTTTTTTTTCAAAGCGGGTCTTTTCAAAAACTTGTGAAAATCCTCCACAATGCATTTAGCAAGTTTTTTTTTTCCTTTACTTTTTTCCTTACCTGGAGTTGCCATTTGGGTCTGAGTTGAGTTGGATGCCTGTCACTTCTGAGTATCTACAAAATACATCTAGGTTGTAACACTTCGATCGTTTGCTTGTTTCGACCCGTTTAACATAGGCACGTTTGACTTCACATCAGCAGAACAGAACAGCGTTGGACTTCCGGCCGAAGTTAATTCAGCAAAATTGGCTACATTGATGCTGAACACTGAGGTGTGAGTCTGCTCATCAAATAATGTTTTAGTCGTAAAGGGTCAAATTAAAAGGCAATTGTAAAGATATATTTCAGTAAAATCATGCATAATGTGTCATTAAAACGTGAAAGTAGGACCTTCCTGTGATTCTATCCCTGCTGCCAACTTCTGGTTTAGAGGAGAACTGCTTGTTCCAGAGATTGCGAATTATATCAATATCGTAATAACAAATCGCCTGGTAGGGTGGCCAATGATTGGCCCTCTCTTTAAATCCTCCCTGGGATGTGTCACATAAAACTTTTACAGTTAACCTGCATGTTTTAATCTCAGTAATCTGTAAAGACCTCAGAGTCTGTTAGAGGAGCCCAGACCAGAGGACACACCCAATGTGAGAACTTTATTATTGGAGGGGGCATCTTTACAGACAACCACTAACCTGAGATTGGCGACAGCCATTCACCTTTTAGCAGGACAAGAACTAGACATACAAATAGGGGAATGTCAGGATTTTTAATATTATTTTATATTGAGGCATATTAAAGTATTATAATGCTGAAAGAACATTCAAACTCAAAAATATTAAAGTCTACTTTTGGAAAGCTGGACAAAATACATTATAAAAAAAGAGCTGCAGCTGTGGTTCTACAAAGTGGGCTCATGTGGACTAATATCAATGTTCCATCTAAAAAAATATATATATATATTTTACTATATTTGATGTGAAATAAAAACTGTGCATTGTTTTTCTTTAACCCAAAATAATCAACTTTATTTTGGTTTGTAAATTCTATGTTTTGTTTTATCTGAGGTAGGTGGTGCTGTCCTGTTGGTGGAGTCGCTGCTAAATGAAGATGGGTCTGGCCCACTGACAGCACAGCTCTACTCCCTGAACATGCTGGTGCAGACGGAGGGCAGAGAGAGGACGGGTGCTCAGTATGCTGCCCTGCTGGCTGCCAGCGGCTTCACAAACATCCAGCAACGCCTCACTGGAAAAATCTATGATGCGGTTCTGGGTCACAAAGAAAAGAGCAATAAAGATAAATAATACCACCTTATAAACATTCAAATTTCCCACATTCCATTGAAATGCATTCAATTAGTCTGATTGAAGTTAATAATGAATGAGTTTGCAAATGTGTCTAACTTTTGATTTTGTTGTAACATAGATCACCATTTTTTTTAGGTAAACCTAAATACATTTATGCAAATTAATTTGTTAGTCTAAAGCTGAAACAAAGGTTTGTTGGCAGAAAAGGAGAGCATTTTTGAATAAATGGCCTATTTTCTTTTGAGCTTACCATAATCAAAATTTAAATCAACTGATGCCACAATATTTTTTACAAAGCATCACAATAAAAAAAGAGTGCCATCTAATGTGCAAAACCTGAGTTAGTAAATATGGAGCCACAGCATCCATCCATCTACTGCGGGGCAACTCTCTTATCCCTTCAGGGGGCCTCGTACCTATATTTAGCTCCCATCATAGGGCAACATAGAGACATGAAGGACAAATAAGCATGCACTTACACCTAGGAACAGTTTGGAGACCAATTAACCCTACAGTCATGTTTTTAAAGGAGTAGGAGAAGGCCAGAGTACCCGGAAAGATCTAACAGTATTAGGAGAACATGAAAACTCCATGCAGAGATTCAAACCAAGGACCTTCTTGGTGCTACCAACTGCAATACTGTGCAACCTGACTCATAGTTTGTGTAACCATCTACTAAATAAAATTCAGGTTTTAAGCTGGTAAAAAAGAAATAACCAGACTTTAAAATGATAATTATTATAGTTACATAAATGGTTGTATCATCTTTATACTAGAAAACTTTTGCTGGATGTAAATCCTAAACAAGATTATTTACGTGAATAGAAACAAACAAAACAACAAACAAAATAAACAACTGCTCTTAAGATTGTCCCATAGAGAACACCTGTCTTCATATATAAAGGTGCAGATTGTCTTTTTTTTATTTTGCAATAAAATATGTTTAAAATACAACAGAGATGCCTTGAAGGACTTAAAAACCCACTCAAAGTCAACAGTTCAGACTTTCTTAAGGAAACATGAGTTTTTTTGTGTTTATCGCCAGATGTTGCGTCTCTCAGCATCAGCCATAGTCACATACTAACAGATTGCATAGCATCTTTGTAAGAAAGACCTCATTTTGGCATTTTAATGCCACAGGATCTCCAGAAACATATATAGTTAAAGGTTTTGCTGAAATATATATTTGTCAAATGCATGAAATGCTGTTTCCTTTTGTTTCACTGTAGACGAGTAAAGAATTGAAGCTGCTGGTTGGTCACATCCTGTCGGGATTCTACATGTTTCCTCTTTGTCTGCATGTTAAAAGATGTGGTTGGTGTTTTTTTATAAATTGGCCATCGGTGTGAGCGTGCAAGGCTTTCTGTCTCTTTGCATTAGTCCTGTGTAGCTCACCTCTCACCCATTGTCAGCTGGGACACGCTGCAGCCCTCAGGCTTCTTTGTGAATAAAGCCGATATTGCTAATGGCGAGTGGCACAATAAGAGGCAAAGGAGGAAGGTGTAAATCTGAAACAAGAGCTATAATCTCCTCAGAAAAAAATAAAACATCTTTTATTCTTTTTTGAAAAGTGAATGATAGAACACCAACTAAATTCTTAAATGTGATGTTAATTTGGTTTTATTTGGTGATTCCATTCATCCCTTTGTTTTAAATGAATGGTCCATGGGGGGGGATACAGAATAAATTCAGTCATACAGACTTAGTCTATTTTTATTAACATTCCCATCTGCAATGTAATTTGGTACAGGCTTCCCCCTGCATATATCAGAGTCCCTTCAGACTGTTTTTATTTGCAGTTACACAAGTGTTGATTAAGCTGTGTTCAGAGCAGACCTGTTGTTCTCTCTGGCATTAAGAACATCTTGAAGAATTTTGAAAACCTTCTCTTAAACAGTTCTAAACTGAACCTAGAGATAAGTATGTATGTACTCTGCTTCATCTAGGCAGAGTTCTCATTGTCATCATCCCTGTTGAATTTAAGCTACCACACTTTTAGCTTAGAATTTTGCTTTGCAAAAAAACCCTCCTTAAATCAAGGCAAAATGCTAAAATTTAAAAAATCACCATGAGAATTCTCTGAGGACGTCTTTTATGAAAGTAATTGTTCATACTTCCTGTTCATACTATTTTAGGTTTGCATGTGATAGAAAAGGGATTATTTTCTTTTCTAATCATTATTTTATGGCTTTGGTGGGTGGTGAACAGAAGGCCAGCAGTAAAATCTCAAAATATTACCAAAATCTTCAGTCTGCTTAGATGGGCTTCTTGAAGAAGATAGACAGAATATAAGGAAAACCTTTAATAATGTTGCCTGGCAACAAGAATGACTTTGGCTCTTTCCTAATCCAGACTCTAACCCAAAGAGCATTATTGAGATTATTTCTTATTCAGATGACATCAGCCTTAATACTTTGTTAAAGCTGGCATAAAGATGATGTTATTTTCTAACTTTTTTTTTTTTTTAAGATCTTTTCCTTTTTATCATAAATGAATATGCTATATATGAGCATGTAATGCTCTTCTGCATGTTTTATAACAATGAAATCAAATAAAATAACATCTTCTCATTACTTAAGGCTATTAACTAGACATTTTTGTAAAATACTCAGAATAATTTATAACATATTTGGTTTATTTTATTTTGTACTGCAAGAAAGAAGACAGAAAAGGCTATCTGTTAATAGACAAGTGTCAAGATGTGAGTTCAACAATTAATAATACAAATTTTGGAGCCATGGTGTAAGTAAGCTATGCATTTAAAATGAAGTCTTTTTCAAAGCACAGCAAGTTAATTTAATGACTGTAATATGATATTATGTACCAGTTTAAACAGTAAACAAGATTATAGGATTATACTAAAGTTTGATTTCCAGATGGGAGCTTTGACCGGATACAGATTTCAACTGACTCCAATTCTTTGTAAGAAAAAGTTGTATCAGCAAAATAATTTGTTACTCTGTCTGGGTAAGTTGAAAATGTGTGTATTTAATCCAAACAGTTCTAACAGTAAGATCAAACAATGGTAAAAAAAAAAACAAAAGAAAAAACATTTAAAATATATATTGTTTCCCTCTGAATAACCAAAAAATCTAGAAACACATTGTTCAAGTTATGGGACAGAGTTACTGGTTAAAAAAAAAAAATGAGTTAAATGTTAAAAATGAGAAACATTCAATGTATCTCATTTACACCTAAGCCTTTAATGTGCGGGATAGTGTGGAATGATATGAAATCTTTTTTTCTGAAAGGAAATTCAATGCTTTGTTTTTTTCTCCTTTTTGTTCCATTGACAGAAAATCCCAAATGAAAGATACTACCTTTGAAAACTTGCTCTTGTTTCAGTCATTGCTTCTGGAAATTTACCTAAACACAAAATTGCAACTAAGTACAATAAACAAAAAAGCTTGTATAGCAATTTTGCAGGCCCTGCTTTAAAAATGTTTGCAGCTAGTAACATTACACAATGAGCTAGGGTGTAATTTCTGAGTATAAATCAAAGAAAAAAAGAGCAACAGGAAGCGCAAGAATAGTCCTGGTGAAAAAAATATCCAGATGTTTCTCAAATGAAACCTTCATAAAATAATTTAAATTAATTAAAAAAATTGATTTAGAACCTGGCCCTAGTCCAGAGGTAGCGTTATATCAAGTAGAGAAAGAGCAGTTGGTACACAGCTCTGCAGTTACCCCTTGCTCACACTGGCTCCGGTGCGGTTACCGAGCCGACGGAGACCGCAACTCCCGCACACCCCCTCTCACACCGCCCTTTTGACTACGGTGCGGTGCGGCTCTGCAGCTCCGGCAACAGGTCCGGAGATTTAACTCGTGAGAACAGAAGTTCACTTGAGTTCACGTAACTTCACGCGATAACACGGCCAAAATATGGATATTTGCGAGAGCTTGTTGCGGAGGGCTCCGGCACGCCGCAAGGATGGCTTTCTTGCGGAATTTTCTGCAGCGCCGGACTGTCTCGGTAACCGCAGCCGGACAGCTCAGCAGCCGGTGAGAGAGGTTTACGTCTTTTTAATGACTTGGAATCACTGCGGCGCCGCACCCACCGCACCGCAACGGTAAGACCGGAGTCGGTGTGAGCCTGGGGTGAATCAGGTTTTCACTAATATAATAAATATATTAAATGATACGTATTATTACAGAGATAAACCTTTTAACCGTCTTATGCTTAGTTTTCTAATGATTAATATTGTTAGAATTAGTTATCCATTAAACTCCATGCATCCACTTTTTTCCTGAAGAGTAATAACTAAAACCTCATGTAACTCTAAGGTTTTTAGAAGTCTGCCATCATTTATTATCTAGCAGGACCTCCTTCAGATGAAATCGGACCCTTAAAAAGAATAAAACAGGCCATATGTGGCAAGGGGAGAGGCAGCCTAGTAGTTAGGGCATCAAGCTCGAAATCCCGTGGTTCTGAATTCTAGCCCCACTCCCACAGACTGCCACTCTGGGTCTCTGAGCAAGACCCTTTATTCCACACTGCTCCCTGGGTGCCACACGATGGCAGTCCACTGGGTTAAACACAGAGATAAATTTTTCCAATGTGAGATCAATAAAGTTAAATTATTATTAACTTAAATTTCCTGTTTACTGCTGATGACAACCAACTAGACATTTACTGTTTCAGTTTTTAAAACAGTTTTAAACTGTCCACACTTAATATGTAATATTCAGCCAGTCAAGTTGAAATATTATGGTTTAAGGTTTAATAGCTGCTACAAAACCAAGATTACAGTAGAACTACTTTATTTAATGTTTACTTTGCAATAGGACCTAAAATACAGAACCAGATGCAAAACGGTGAAAATGTACAACTAAGGAAGAGAAGAATATGATATAGAGTATAGACTGCTGGAGGTTTCTTCCTGTTAAAAAGGAGTTTTTCCTCTCCACTGTTGCTACAAGCATGCTTAGTGTGACTGATAGCATTCGAGTCAATGAGTTGATGCAATCAGCTGTTTTTCCTTAGACAGAAAAGTTTGAATAAATTTTACTGTTTGATTTGGTGAATTGTAAAATGTCTTGAGATGACGTGTTTACGTAGAACTGGTGGTATATAGATAAACTGAATTCAATTGAATTGAACTGGAAACAGGAAATAGCATAGGGAACACCCAGGTAGAAGCCAGTGGTGAGGAGTGAAAAGTTTAAATACTGCGGGAAGTATGAAGAAAGAAAGATATTGCATTCAGGTGAAAAAAGAACAACAGCTGGGGCACAAGGAAGGTTAAAAAAGCCGAGAGAAAGAGAAACTTCTTAACAGAGAGGAGCTGAATGAAGGGACAAAGAAAATGGGGGAAGAATCTAAAAGAGATCTTGAATCCAAAAGAATAAGACTAGACTAAAGCATGGATTAATTAACTAACAGATAAGAGATTAACTAAAATGGAAACAAGTGGAGAACACAAACAACAGGGAAATGATCGAAGGATGCATAAAATTGAGGAAAAACTCAAACACCTGGGGATCATAGCACGTCCTGATGAATTCCATAGTACCACAAATACCACAAAGTGTCCATTTTAAAGCACTAAGACAACCAATCCATCCCTCCATCCATTTTTTGACAAGCTTATCCCTGCTGGCATTGCGAGGGGTGCTCTCGTCTATCTCCAACTATCAATGGGTGAGAGGTGGTGTGACAACTTATCTTTGATGTTAAATGTTTTACTCGGTTTAGGTATGGTGTAATTTCATCTTGTGCTGATGTCAATTAACAGTTGTAACCCCAAAACATTAGTTTAGATCAGTGTCTACCAAAACAAAATTTGTTCTGCTGCTAGTGTCACTGAAAATATCAAATTTCCTTCATATTTCATGTTTTTATAATACAACGTTAGGGCCAGTGTCTGATCATCATTCTGCTCTGTTCCTTACACAGCTGCCTTTGTGTTGTGTTCTTGTAAAAATGGACATTACTTAATGAATCTTCTCCACAAAAGAGAAGGAGGGGGTGGGGGGTGGGGTCCATCTTTAATTTCACTGTCACTCTATTCTGTGAGTCAGTTGTGTTCAGAATAGAGACACTGCATCATCCCTTTCTTTCAAAATACCTCCCCTCATTGTGTTCCGACTCAAAGGTCTTAAAAATTTATAGAGCAGCACCAGATTTCAGAAGGAGCGGATCTGGTCGACACTTTTAGATTACTGACGGGTGGTTAATGAGATGATTTCCTTTCACTTGCATTGATACCAAACTGTCATTTATCTTTGCAGAAATTAAATTAGACATGCCAAAAGCTGTTTCCACCATATTAGTCAGTTCCTTTTGGGAGTAAAAAAAAAAAAGATTATATAATGTCTAGAACTGATATTACTTACTTGTATCCTTCCTCCAGTTGGCTTCTTAACCACTGTTCACTTTTGTATGACTCTTTTGTACCCTCTGTCATCCGAACTATGCCCTGTAATACATTCATATCTTCCCTTTTTACTCAGTGTAATAGTGAATTAATCAGATTTCAGAGAGCTAAAAATTAGAAGTGATGTCAAATCCTTGTGGACACATAAAGAGTCTGCTTAATTAAGGGAAATGAATAACTGTGGTTGCACCATGTAGCCTACATTATTTAACACAGCGCTCAACTTGCACCTTGTGCCACTGAAGTTTTTGCCCTTGGTATTTAAAAAGGGACCCAATACTCTGATAACATTTCCTGAGATGTTAATAAAATGCCTGTGTCATGCATGTTCAGATACGACTGAGTGAGTTTAAAACCTCATGAGTACTATCAACTCTGAATGTGAAGCTCTGATTGTTACTGCCAGTTATATAGTCACTACAGAAAACATAATTTCATGTACAGGCTTACTTGGACATACATTTGCCCTTCTGAAACTTTGTGAAGGCAAATCTGTGTTTTACATGCTCCAATATTGTGTAACAAACCTAAAAAATAATGTACCAGTTTAATAATGTAGAAGCTATTAGTCAGCTTTATATTTTTTCAATACATAAAAAATATTTATTTTCTTGGAATGTATTTTTTTAAGAGCAACTATGCAAATTAACAAACACCTAGAAAAACTACATTATATTATAATATTTTCCATGTGAGTCCCAGATTGTTTATACTTATTCACCTTTTCTAAAAAGTGCTTTAAATCAGTCCTACCTGTCTTTATCCAGAAAGGGTCAGAACCTGACGTTTGAAAACAGAGGCAGAAAAAACAGAATAAAGCATTAGCCTCACTGCATGCAGTTAGCCAAGCCTTGTAGCTAAAAAAGGTGCTGGGAAAAAGACCGAATGCACAATCTCTCTCCGTCTTTGGACTGCTGATAAATTTTGATGTTCAGCTGATAAGATCTAAATGCTTTCACCTCCAGCTTCTCTTGGTAAGTTTCCTTCAAGGGACTTTACTTCCATGACTCTACCTGTCAATCAGCCACACTACGACTGTGATGAGAGTTCCTGTCAGCTCAGGAGGAGCTGGCTAAAGACGAACGAAGGAAACAGCTTTACTTGTCATCAAAGATTAAATATTTATCTTGCACATCTAAAAAAACATATTAATGTATTTCAAAATAATTTAATCTTATAATTTAATTTTAATTATTTTTTTTCATGTCTTAATTAAGATCATTGGGTGGGTGGGACGACATCCTAGCGCCCTCTATTGGCCAGCCCCCACTTTTGAGAACCTTTATTTATATTTGAAGAAAGCTAGGTGATAGGAAATCATCAGAGCACTGGTGAGCATCCCAGAATTATTACAACAACTCCTCACGGACACATCAAGAAGGTCTCAAGAGAACCCAGAAGAACATTCTAGTCACAGCAGGCCTAATTTAGCTCAGTAAGGGTCAATTTTGTGATTTGATAACAAAGACACAGGTCAAATATTGTCATCTGTGGAAAAGTGATTGGGGGAAACCAGTAGTGACACAAAGGCAACACCTGTCTCACATCAGATAAAAAAAAAGAAAAATCGTAAATTTTTGGAAAAGTCAGACTTTTTTTAATTGCCTTATAACATCTAACATAAAAATACCAGCATTCCAGAGAAAGAAAATCCCACAGTGAGCCAAACTTAGCTGTAGAAATGTGATAATTTCAGGATATTTTCCATTTCAAACATTTTCTCTTTTGAGCTGTCTTATCGTTTGCTTCAACAGTACAGTTGAGCATGAACTCTTGCACAGATTTTGATACGTTGGTTTAAAAAAATAAGAAAAGTCTCTTGGCTTAAAGGGTTGGTTCCAAATTTTTCTATAAGTGAGCTTTTTATCAGTTAAAATTTTACCTTTTGGCATCCTGGAGTATTAATCTGCATTAGATGGTTCCATTGGCTGAAATTATCAGCTAGTCTGAATGAGACCAAGATAAAGGTGAACTTGTGCCATCTTTAATCTACTGGAATACTGTTTTATGAACCTTTGATGAGGTATCCTGTTTGCACTGGTTGATGAGATTGATGTTGAAATCGACATGAGGCTCATGATTTTCCTGTATGGAGCAAATAAAGAATATATCAAATATTTACGGACAGGATAACTTCCTTATAAATAAGTTAAGCAGTGAATGAAAAAAAATGTTATACCAGTTTTAGCGAAGCTATTTTTAAAACTATTTATATTTTCATGATGTACATTGTTCCTATGATTGGAAATGCTGTTCATGTTCTAGCCTTACGGATTGATGAATTACAACACTATGAATTACAGCTTGGTCCTTGCCATAATATATATCTTTTGTTGTATATATTTTTAAATTATAACATAAATAATATATTATAAAAATGAGTAAGTACAGAAACATTACTGCTTTTTTTTTTATTCCAAGCTGTATGTTGAAAGCAAATATGTTAGACAGAGAGTCTCGGAAAATGTCTTGGGATATATATTGGAATAAAGAATTGCATGGATAGTGCCTCCTTAGAAAAAGCAAAATGGAGAACACGATTAACTTCAATTAAGTTATTCCTTCATCATTATTTTAATCAATGAATTTCATTCTCTGTTATTTACTGCTGCCTAATAAAAGGATAGCAGGTTTCCCAAGTTAGCATCAATTCAAGTTCATCTTGGATTTAAAAGCAAAAGCTGGAAATAAACACAGGTCTTGCTTTTTATATTTCTGTCTGAAGAACTGTTTTCTGTGACAGTAAAAGCAGAAATATGTAGCAGGTATCAGTGTTTCTCCTGAAAAATATGAAGCAGAATATGAGAGAATATCTCTTTAGGATATTCTCCCCACTTTTCGTCAATGATTTAGACCCAGGTCAATGTTTTCCAGTTCAGCAGAGAACGGTGCATATATTTCTTCTCTACTTTACAGTTCTATTTACTGCTTCATCTCATGAGGCTATTATTGTGCCAGTATAGTGTTCAACCTGAGTGGGTTTTATGGATGCTTCTAGGAACTTTGAGAGCTCCAAAGAGGATAGTGCACAGGAGACCTTTAAGCATTTTTACTTCTCCTGTGTTAGTCTGCAGCCAGACCTGCTTGAGCAGAGCAATATGACCATAATAAATGAAGAATAAAAACATAAGCAGGATGGTGGTTTAAGGTCATTGTTATCCCAAAGGTGGGCTTTTATTATTTTGTGTATTTATTATGAAGACTGAAACTGGTAAGTTAAGATTGAAGGTGATAGCTAAAAATGTAACTTCTCCCGGCCAGTAGATTGAGCACTTACACTCACCTGCTCTTGTTCCATACTGTTTATCAGCTAAGCTAATGCTAACCTTTGATTAACTTTGGCAAACACTTAACTTACCTCCCCATGCCTATGGAAATTGTAACAACTGTGTGTGGAGGGGACGTGTCACCTCACATTGGGAAAGCTACAGTATCCAATTGGACTGCCCCACATTGACAAAAACATGATTTTGACTTGAGTTGTTTCTGTTGCTTCCCAAAATAATCCATTCCCCTAGATTATTTAAATACAGTATTACTTTAAAGTCCCAAATTTCACTTCAGGTTTTCCTGATTACCCACAACTTTTACTTTTCCAAGCAGAAAAAAGCATGATCAAGAATGGCAGCTGAAAACTGGACAAGGTAATGTCAGTCCTTCTGATATCTCACTATGTCCGGCTTTTGCTCAAACCCTTTTTTACATAGCCTTTACATGAATAAGCCCTAGATCATGTTGAATGACTGCTCAAATAAACTAACACATACTGTAGGATAAATCTGCTAAGCCTTGCTTTACCACTATAGGTCGCAGAAAACTTTAAAACACCTGGATAAAGCCTACAAATTACCCTGGGAGAATGATGTCCTTCAGTAAACACAGATAGATCCGGCTGGATTTAACATTGAGGGGAAAGAAATGAACAAGGTAAGAAAGCTTTTACATTATGTTGTTCAATTACTGTTGATTATTATGGTCTTCGTTTGCTGCTGGATGAGTAGCGGGGTAGGAATAGATATAAAGCAGCAAGCTGTGATCTATAATCAAAGGAATTTATGGATTTTTTTGCTTCCTGAAGCCTGCTCAGTGGCACAGTGGGTAGCACTGCTCCTACCCACTGTGCCACTGAGCATGGAGTTTGTTCTCCCTGAGCATGCGTGGGTTCTCTCAGGGTACTCCGGCATCCTCCCCCAGTCCAAAAACATGACTTTTAGGTTAATTGGCTTCTCTGGATTCTCCTTAGGTGTGACTGTGTGTGTGAATGGTTGTTTGTCCTGTTTGTCTCTGTGTTGGCCTGCGATGGACTGGCGACCTGTCCAGGGTGGACCCCGCCTCTCGCCCATAGACAGCTGGAGATAATCACCAGCACCCCTCGCGACCCTGCTTGGGATAGGCATGATGGAAGATGGATGGTTTGCTTCCTGATTTGAATGCTCATAGTTTTAAATGTGTTTGTAGTAGTTAATGGACATTTACATTCCTGTGGATATAGATATGTCTAAGATTCACTACGGACAGTAATTACAGTAAAGGAGATTACGTAAATGTAGTTAAATTCCTCTCCTAGAACTGGGGTTAGTGGTTTATCTGAAATAAGTTTAGGGATAAATGAACTTTAGGTTTACCCAGTCTCTCTTTTAAAAGAGATTTGTCATCTCAGTGAAACTTATCTAGTTACATTAAGTTTACATATACATACTACAACCTCTCCTTCGCCCATGTCTCCATACACACTGTAAATACTTCCAAAGCCCCTCTAACCATGGTTTCTTTGCCCCTTTACCACCTTACGTACTCCACGAGTACTCAAAAGCGTGACCATCCTTTTGAGTCTTTTTTTGTTTTTGTTTTCTCTTTCTTGGCTTAAATCTGATAAATATAAAGCTTAAAAGAAGCTATTTCTCAGCTCTATCACTGAGCTACTAGGATGCCTAAGGTCCACCTCATATGAATTCAACCTACTATCCCTGTTGGTGCAGAATTTTTGCATTTATTTATTTTATTTGCACACGTTTTTTGTGTTGCAAGATTTACTTATGTGTTTATTCTCTATTTTGGCAGTGTTGGTTCTACAAACTTGAGGTTGTTATCTAAAAAACTGACTGTAAACAAACGCAGTAATTAAGTAGAAAAACACAGCCAACCTTATTTGAAAAGGATATATGTGAAAATGAATTTAATCTCACTTCTTCATGTATTCCTTCTGGAAAAAAGATAAAAAGCTGAACTGTTAAAAAAAAACAAGAAAAAAAACAAGAAAAAAAACATTTGTTGACTCTCTAAATCTGCTCCAAAAGTCACGCATCCTTCCTCCCTGAAGCACAGGGATGCCACTTTAAGATAACAACTTCAGGGCATTACAGGGGGAGCACACTCACATTAGGCTTGGGACTACTTGTACATGTTTGTGTGTTTGTGCTTTTGGTAATATAGCTTGTAGTCATGTTTTGTTTTCCCCCTGAAGATTTTGAGAGGAAAACAAAAAGTTAAGGCCTGTCTCTGCTTTAAACTTCTTCCAGAACTGTTTTTTTTTTTTGTTGTTCTTCTTCTTTACTCTAAAAACAGCTATCCAGTTATGCATCAAAATGAATACAGATGCTGAATGTAGGAACGTACTAAAAATATTAAAACTTTGATAAAACATCTAGCTCATGAGCTGAAAGAATACAAGATATTAGGGCAATGAGAATGTGACAAGCTGAGATTTTAAAATTGTTTTGGTCTAAGATTAAAACAGCATTTTTATTTTTAAAATAGACTTAAAGGTATAATGGAGAATTTTCACGAATTTTTGAAAAGCCCTGCCCTCTCCATTTAAAAAAAAATGCACATGCACAACCTTGTACCCGCTCCCACCTATTAAACATGTGCAAATGCATGCATGAGCCCATTTCTCCACATGCACGCTCTGTTTAAAAGTTGCTGTTTGCATCGCTCAAAAAAGCTTACTTGAAACATGATTTGCAATTTCTACACTATGTCAGACTCACCACCGGCAAGTGAAAATGTTTTTAACGACAAAGAACCGCTGTGAGAAAGATGAGCTTCAAGGACTGGCTAAAACCGTAGCTCATCACGCATATTAACCTTAAAGTGCACATAATCATTAAAAGATAGCTAACTAGGGACGAACACGTAGGAAGGCCTTACGTAAACATATCACAATAATAACAACAATTGAAATTTATTGATCTCACAGTGGAGAAATTTACTTGAGCATTTAACCCATCCTCTTGGAGGAGCAGTGGGCTGCCATCATGGGGCACCCAGAGAGCAGTGTGGGGTTTAAGGGTCTTGCTCAGAGAGCCAGAGTAGCAGCGGGTTTTGAACTCAGAACCTCAGTATTTCAAGCTCTATGCCCTAACCACTAGGCTGCCACTCACCTTATGAATGATTGACAATTAGGAGGACCATTTATTTTGATGATCCATCCGGAAAAGGAACATCCTATATTATACCCTTAGGGTTGCTTGAATTAAAAATTCAGTTCTTGAATGAAGTTTTAGCACAATTGGTTTAGCTTGATTATATTATGCAAATCTTCTGTCTGAGTTACTAATTCTAAAAAAACTGTTAAATCTAGCTTTCGAAGGACATAAATTTTTAACAAGATTTTCCCCATTTCAAATAATAAAATGATTGGATGCAGATACCATTTTTAGTGGCATTTATACCCATAGATATCTATTTAACCTCTAGATGATTCACTTGTGCTGTTGGCCAGCTGAATGTCTGCACATGGCAGCCATCTTACTACAGTCAGACCAGAATAAAGATCCGGCAGTAGAGTGTAAAAAAACTTTAAACTGGGCAAATTTACTAAAACAATAGTTACTAAACTGTTAGCAACATAGTTTGGGAAATTACACTTTATTACTTTAGCAACTATGGTTTTAGGAAAGCACCCCAGCTAATAACTACAATAACACCACAGCCACCTCACCCAAAGACCATAATTTAAACAAAATAATTTATCATTAAATTGTTGCTGTGGTAAGACGATGCTCTTCTTCCATCCTGGATCTTTGGCCCCGGCACAGTTATGAATGATGGGCTCCTCTGGACCTTTTTTTTTAATTGGACCTTTTTTTTAAATACATAAACACTATCAGAACAAACAATCGCCTTATATTCTTCTATATTAGCATGAAGACATATTTTTTTTAGTATTTTTTGACTTAAGCTTAGTACATGACTGAGCTCTTTTAAGGAAAAGAAAATGAAGAGTAAATACAATTCTGACTAGATAGAGTTTAAATAGGCTAAGTAGAAAAAAACAAAGTAAATTTCAGGCAAACAAAGCCCAAAACATTGGTTTTGTTTTGGCGACTGACTGTTAGAAAAAGATAGAAAACCATTGGATGTGATGGAAGCGGAGATGAGGAAAGAGATCCGTGTCTTTTTCATCAGAACCCTGGTGAGAGGGCTTCAGACCGGCAGAATTACAAACACTTGCGCACGCACACTGGCACACATCTATCACCTCTCACAACTCAATAAAAGTGTTTCTACCCTTTAAGCTGTACTTTGTCACTTCCAAACCCCTCCATAATTCATGGGCCAGTGACAGCACTATTGAACTGAGGACAAAGATGTCTGCCCTGTAGGCTACAGCCACACACAGAGTCAGAAAGAAGGAGCAAAAAAAATAAAGCAGGCCAAGATTTGCATTGGTCACAAACACAAAAACCCACACTGTATTTTATTGAATCATGTGCCCTATAGGCTGCGTGTGGTCTATTAATAATATTGTGGTTGAGTAAACAAACACTTGTAGCTGGTTTCTCTATTTGTTTCCCGTGCTGGCCGTCATGAGCACCAGATGCATGGAAAAATCTCTTTGTTTTCACCTTTTACCTTTAGTGGCAGATCAGTTTTGACGATTATCTGACTTGTTGAATTAGGTTTTGATAGTAGACTGGTCTGTGAGTTTTTTTTCAAATCCAGTGGTCACAATGAAGTGTGTTTGAAACACTTTGTTAGATCAAAAGCTTAAACCATTGAAGACATATTAATATAGAATATTCATATGGCACAGATCTACCTGCTGGCTAATCTGGACCCAACCTGATTTAAAACATTTATAAATTACCGCATGCTGTCCGACGACAGTTTCTAACTTCACTTGTGCCGCTTCTCCTGTTATGGTAAAGCCCTCTGGAGCTTCCGGAACCAGGCTGCACGTGATACATATTAGCCAATAAGCTGTGTCAGTCTGGGTTGCTGCTGCTGCTACTTTTAGACACAGAAGACAAACCTGTGGCAAGCCGGGCGATGGGAAAGAAGGAGAAGACGATGAGAAAAAGAGTGCAGAGAAAGTGTGGACTGCTGGAAGAACTGCAGTGAACTGGTGAAAGAAAAGTGAAATGGCGTGCTCAAAGATGACCCTGCACATTTAGAGGAGTTCACGAGCCTACGGAAACCGCGGCAGACCAAACCAGATGAAAGTGCGCATTCAGCTCGGTAAAGAACTCATGCTCTTCCTCAACACTGAAGTCCTCAGACATTTTTCTTTCATTGTTTCTTTCTTTGCACAGGTAAACAGTACATTTCTTCTTCTACGCTTGCATTATTGGCAGAGCAGACACTGAATGCGCACTTTCATCTGGTTTGGTCTGCCGCAGTTTCCGTAGGCTCGTGAACTCGCAGGCGCGCGCTTTTAGGAAATCCTATACACTACTGTTTATGCTCTAAAAATATTCTAAATGACTTTGTTTCGAGTAAATTATGGACGCTACCAACTCAGGACACTTGGAATACATTGGACGAGCAGTATGGAGGAATATTGACACGTTTTTTGTGGACTTTTATGGACCTTTCTGCCTCGGGCACCATAGACCTCCATTAATTTAATGTCAGCAGACAGCAGGAAGCCTCCCAGATCTCCAGATGCATTTGAGATATCAAAAAAGTACTCCAGAGTGTTGTTCAGCATGGGGGTGAGTAGAAAATGAAGGCTAATCATGTTTTGGGTGTACTATTCCTTTAATCATGGAATCAGCTTATGGGGATCAGCTGTGAGCGCTGAGCACCAGCTCCCAGGAAAGGATCCACGGCGCCCTCTGGTGGGCAAGCCTATGGATCCCAACAGACAAACAGAAGCCCACACAAAGGGATCCACGTCGCCCTCTGGAGGGCAAACCACTGGATCCCAACACTGTCTGCTTACTTGAGTTTTGTACCACCCCTCAGGGATCTTCATATTTCCTTCACCACTCAATTTCACATTTTTTTTGTTTTAATTTAGATTTTTTTTTTTTATAACTTGTATCGGAAGGTATAGGTTTTGTCATTATGCAGTGATGGTAAACCAAAATGGTAATATTGCGAGGCAATATTATAATTAATGCTCATTAACCTGCAAGATTTGATTTAGTCAAATAATGGATAAAAAAATTGACTTTTGTAATGCTTTTATGAATGAAGTTAGGTATGTGACATTTAAATTTTTTTCCAGAAATCAGGGAAACTCAGGGATTTCATGTTCTTTATACCCCAGCTAATCAGCAATTAACAAGCTAATTACCTTTTACATAAGAGCTCTTGCTCCCTGAAGTGAAGCAGTAGTAATGAAAATGGGTAATATAGCAGAATATCCCTACATGCCATTGCCCATTATACTGAATGTTTGACCTTGAGAGAGAACATAAAACATCCTGTACTGCCTGTTGGTACTCATGAAACAACAGATCCAGACATACTAGACTGTCTGAACATGGATTTTTTTCCCCGCAGCCAAGTTTCTTCTTCATTATTAGGAAAACAGATAAGCTGATATGTTTTATTAGGAGTTAGCATAACGTAGCATTAGTTAAGTTAGCATGGCAGTTTGTTTTATTGCCAATATCCCCCCTTGCAAGGTGAAGGAATTTAGTTATTATATTTTTAGCAATAAATTACTTTATAATTTCATGGGGATTTGGTGTATTAGAACACACAGGTCCATTTCCCTTTGCCACTGTTCAACAAAGGAAATACATAAGAGCATGACATGGTAATAAGACTATTTGCTGGGGATTCTCTTTGGCCAAGAAATAAGTAAAAAAAAAAAGAAAGATATATTAGATATTTGGACAGAAGTTTTTTTTTGGTTGAAAACTAACCCCATGTCACAGTAAATTTAGCAACCCCATGATAATGATGGGAACAAGATGTCTTTAGATTGAACAATAATTAGTTCTTTAAATTGATTAAAAGGATCTGTTTACTGAATCATTTATTTTCCCTTTAACTATATATATATATATATATATATATATATATATATATATATATATATATATATATATATATATATATATATATATATATATATATACACTATATTGCCAAAAGTATTTGCTCACCCATCCAAATTATTGGAATCAGGTGTTCCAATCACTTCCATGGCCACAGGTGTTTAAATTCAAGCACCTAGGCATGCAGACTGTTTTTACAAACATTTGTGAAAGAATGGGTCGCTCTCAGGAGCTCAGTGAATTCCAGCGTGGAACTGTGATAGGATGCCACCTGTGCAACAAATCCAGTCGTGAAATTTCCTCGCTCCTAAATATTCCACAGTCAACTGTCAGCTGTATTATAAGAAAATGGAAGTGTTTGGGAACGACAGCAACTCAGCCACGAAGTGGTAGGCCACGTAAACTGACGGAGCGGGGTCAGCGGATGCTGACGCGCATAGTGCGAAGAGGTCGCCAACTTTCTGCAGAGTCAATCACTACAGACCTCCAAACTTCATGTGGCCTTCAGATTAGCTCAAGAACAGTGCGCAGAGAGCTTCATGGAATGGGTTTCCATGGTCGAGCAGCTGCATCCAAGCCATACATCACCAAGTGCAATGCAAAGCGTCGGATGCGGTGGTGTAAAGCACGCCGCCACTGGACTCTAGAGCAGTGGAGACGCGTTCTCTGGAGTGACGAATCGCGCTTCTCCATCTGGCAATCTGATGGACGGGTCTGGGTTTGGCGGTTGCCAGGAGAACGGTACTTGTCTGACTGCATTGTGCCAAGTGTAAAGTTTGGTGGAGGGGGGATTATGGTGTGGGGTTGTTTTTCAGGAGCTGGGCTTGGCCCCTTAGTTCCAGTGAAAGGAACTCTGAATGCTTCAGCATACCAAGACATTTTGGACAATTCCACGCTCCCAACTTTGTGGGAACAGTTTGGAGCTGGCCCCTTCCTCTTCCAACATGACTGTGCACCAGTGCACAAAGCAAGGTCCATAAAGACATGGATGACAGAGTCTGGTGTGGATGAACTTGACTGGCCTGCACAGAGTCCTGACCTCAACCCGATAGAACACCTTTGGGATGAATTAGAGCGGAGACTGAGAGCCAGGCCTTCTCGTCCAACATCAGTGTGCGACCTCACAAATGCGCTTCTGGAAGAATGGTCAAAAATTCCCATAAACACACTCCTAAACCTTGTGGACAGCCTTCCCAGAAGAGTTGAAGCTGTTCTAGCTGCAAAGGGTGGACCGACGTCATATTGAACCCTATGGATTAGGAACGGGATGTCACTTAAGCTCATATGTGAGTCAAGGCAGGTGAGCAAATACTTTTGGCAATATAGTGTATATATATATATATATATATATATATATATATATATATATATATATATATATATATATATATATATATATATATATATATATATATATGCTGATGAAGGTTCTCAGTCATCCAGGTCATAGTCATTCCGTAAAAATTCAAAAAATATCCACTGGACTTGGTTTTCAAGATTTGAAGACGTTTTGCCACCTCTCCAGGAAGCTTTCTCAATTCAAATGTCTGGATCCGCAGTGAGTTTGAGTCTTATATGGACAAGGCCTTGTATTGCTTGGAAACATGCAAATGGTAACCGATGAATGGGTCGTTTAGTTCCATCGTTAGCCTGTAATATCTGAACCTGTCTATGATTCTAGGGGTCGGTCGTTAAAGGGGGATTGCCATTAAGGGGGGGGATTGTCTCCTGTAATACCTGAAACCTGTCTATAATTGTTAAGGGTCAGTCGTTAAGGAGGTATTGTTCACCGGCTGGGTAGGTCCCTCGTTCCTCTGTGATGGGGTGGGGGGTTTGGTGATATCTGGAAGGGATCATGTCTATGATTGAATTGTATGTTTTTGGAAGCTGGAATCTGAGTCCACCACCTCTGTTTAAAGTTGTTTTTTCTCTCTTAACATAGAGGGCTTCCTTCACGCCCCTCTCAAACCACCTATTTTCTTTATCCAGAATATGGACATTCTGGTCCTCAAAAGAATGTCCTTTGGACATTCTTTAAACAGAGGTGGTGGACTCAGATTCCAGCTTTTTTTTTTTTACAGTTAAACTAGGCATTAAGCATGGTTTTGGTCGCATGTAGGGTACTACAGTACTTACAGAGCTTTAAATTGATTTTCTCTATTTGTTTTACAATTAAGGCAACAGGCATGCTAATCATAGAACATGAACAGCCTTTTTTTGTTCCTTAACTGTTCAATTAGGTAATAAAAATAAAAAGATACACAAAAATCTCAGGCTCTCAGATTCTGGCAGCAAGAATTCAGTTGGCTTTAATGAAAAACTGATGAGCTCCACCTGTGTAGACTACCCAGGTTTTCCACCAAGATCCTCTCTGGAAGGGATGCAACACTCACACTTTTTTTTTCTTAAATCATGAAACATTATGTTCCATTTTCCAACAATTAATTTTTTTCATTTTAAGCCTATAACTCACATTTATAATACATTACAAATGGTTTTAGGTGTGATATGACAGAAATAGGAGGAGTAATTTTGTAAGGCACAGGAAGTATACAGAAATAAATGTCCATATTCATCATCAGTACTGTTATTGGAAAGCTTAAAAGTTCAACAAGGTTTCACAAGGACTAAATTGTAATCTCTCCACCATGTTAAGTTGATGACTTTCTGTTAGGAGAACAACAGAACATTTTCTACTGAAATATTATGCAAGTGCAAAAAAGATCAGTTCATTTACATCCGGGATGCCAATGAATAAGGAGGACAGGGTATTTGTGTTGACAGACAAATAGTGTAAGATATTTCTATTTTTACGTGTATGTTGTACCATGGGGTTAATGAGAAATTCTGAAAAATGTTCTCTCTTTAAGGAATTTTTAAAATGTTCTCAGTATGTGTATGTAGTTTTGAGGAAAGGTTTGATGTCCTCTAAAATGATTGAGACCCGATGGTGTGCATGTGTATGTTTTTGTCTCTCCACTTGATAATACGGATTCTCTCACTTTCTCTCTTCCTCCTTTCTGTCACTTATGGTTGCTTTTTTTTGGTATCCTTGTCCTGCCCCACAGCGTGACTAAATACAATCTGTCTCACACATATTCGCATGCACACATGCACACATACACACACAGCACGAAGTTTGTGGCTGTCTTGCAGACATATTTCCGCCAGAAGGCTGTCACTTCTGCTCCTGGGCCACATGTCACTAACCCACCCCAAAAATAAAAGAGGAGACAGAGACAAATACCTCCCTTTCCGGATTTTGACATTGCCCTCTTTCCTTGACAAAGTCAGATCCAGCCATACACAGCAGACTGGTTGCCATCTTTCATTGTAAGGATGTTTATCTTGCCAGATTGGGGACATAGAGGGGCGGGTATGACAGGTGCTGATGCTACATATGTATGATATTGATGTGGCATCTACATCTTCTCAAGGGGAAATCTAAATTTGCATCGAAAGACAAAGTGACGTGGAAAAGTCATTTCAATCTTCTCAAATAGAAGACCTGCTCTGTCATTGACACAAAAATCTTGAGATTCATTCCTGCTATCAACTAAGCCAACCGACTTCCCTACAAATAAGCTGTCATTTAAAATAATTTATAAGAACAATAAACCATTAAATTAACTAACGTAATGTGGAGACATAAATTACATCTGTCTAGGTTCCAGAGTCTAAACGATTGTAAGTAGGGATTTCCAATAATATCATATAAAAAGGTGAAATCGAGCATCGGCAGTTACTAGTGAAACTGTGGAAGATTAAAAGTTTAACACATCAGAAAAAGTGAACGTTTCTTCAAGGTTCAGGGCTGGGATGGCACTCAGAAGGAAAAGTTGGTGGTTTTATTTGGAGTAAAGTTCTGTAATATCTGATGAAGAGTGGAATGAAGCTGTTTTTTTTTACTTTGGTCTGTGTTTAACAGGATCCAGAGGGAGAGGTGAGTTTATCAGCAGGGGCTAAGGTAGACAGATTGTGGTATCGGGCGGTTTGCAGATGATGTTTAAGTTTTTATTCCTTGTTCAAGGAGAATGACAGAGATGATGATGGAGTGGTGGAACGCTGGAGGGTGGACAGGCAGGTGAGTGATGGTGTTGGTGTGTGGAAAGGTCCAGACAATGGTTACAGGTAGGAGTAGCTGAAGGAGCTGTAAGGAGACTTTTTAGAGGTGATCCAAAGGTTAGTTCACCAGCAATCTATGGAAAATGAAGAGGCAGAAAATTAAGACCACAGAGTGTGGGACTCATTTTAAAACATAATTTGTAAAGTAAGAAACCAATGCAAGAGAGCACTAGAGGGGGTTTACCTAGCTGTGTGTTAGTACAATCTGGCATCTGCCTCAGGGGATCCACTGCTCCAAACGCTCCTACTGATTAGCCGAAAAATCTACATTTAAAGTGATTTTCATTCAATTTAATTAAATCAAAATGCATTAAATCCCTTCAAAAATACAGAAAGGAGATCAAAACTAATTGGCTTTTTGGCATTCTGCATGCAGGGGAAAGAAATTCTGTCAGCGGTACCCACCTTAGCACAACACGGGCATTATGAGGTCAGCTGGCTTTATGGAGAAAAAGCAGGAGCTTTTGCCAGGAGCTGTCCTGACTATTTTTATTTTCAAAAGAAAGGCAGATGGGAAGGATAGAAAAACAGGCTGCATACCTCCATTGAGAACATGCTCATGTCATACAGGAAAGAACACAGGTGAATATGAATATACATAATTTAAAACTTCCTCACAGGCAGGCTGAGCAAACCATATATTATGTATTATTACTATATACACTGGACAACACACAGAGCGTTTCGTCCACAAAGGTAAAATGGTTAACCTATGTGTCTTGGAGGGAAAACTGGGAAAGCAGTTTAGGTTGACCTTTGTTCTATCTTCCTCACGTGCAAACAGCAGCTCTATAATGCATGTGCTCTGCTGTGTGCTAACGAACAGTTTATATAAACTGTAGAGAGCTATTATGAGTGTGTTAGCTCGCTTTATGTAAACAGCCATAATCTTCATAGGTAAATGCTTTCCACTGCCACAGGTCATTACTCATATGAGCACCTGGCCTTTTTAAAAGAGCAGTTTGTTTCCGTCAACGACAGCTGGAGATATTAACATATTTGCTATGATTGTTTTTGTTAGGGTGTAAATGCCAAGGTCTCTGTTTCATTGCAAATCAAAGCAGGTGTAGCATTTTCTGTAGCAGTCATGAATGTTATTGTAGCCCACTAAGGTCCATTCAGAATTTCAACAGAAAGCATAACTTCACATTCACAGGCCTGGGTTTAGTCTGTTACTTGTCATCCCACAATGGAGACAGTACTCTGCATCATGCTGTCTATTTAACATCGACAAGGCCAGATGACTCGTAGACTTTTAATTCCCGAGATTATCAGCCGTCCCTGCTCATGTTGTTTCAGTGCGTCAGTCTGAGCCATGGGACATGGGTTAAGACTCAGCTCTGCTGCACAAGTCTGTCACTTCATTTTAAACCAAGGCAAGAAAAGTCCAATCTTTTTATAAACCGACTTTCATTTGAAAGCTTTTCAAAATGAGTCACACACAATATTAGGAATTTATGTCAATAACACAGCAGGGAAAAGTTGACATTTTTGACAAATCACAGAATGTTTCTTATATTACCCACCTTATTTCTTTTTCCTTTCCTTTGTGATTAGTCGGTGTATGTTTTTATTTGTTGTTTTTCAAAACAAAATGGACCTTTTTTTTAGTCCTTGGTTCAATAAGTCTGTCATCTCCCTTGCATGGACTCCCAAAAGCGCTTTTCAAGCATGTTGAAATAGAAATGCAAATGTGACTGAGATGTTACCTAAATGAAACAGAGCAGTACCTCCAGCTGCAGCCTGTTAGTCTCATATGACATGATATATTTATATCGTACATTCGGTTTGAATACAAAACACTCTCATGTGTCGTGACAATCCAGTTGCATCCTAGTCTGCAAGCAACACAGATCACAAAGAACAAATTTTAATATGCTCTGACACGTTGCAAAGGGCAAATACATGTGCAATGTTCTGTTTGTAAACAGATTGGAATAATAACCCAAGTAACCTTTGTCTATCACACTTTTCAGTCTCTTCAGTTTGTTTATTGTCTTAATGTAAGAAGATTAACCTTCAAAATATATGGTAAATCCTTCTGTCTGATCTTATGCATAGCTGACTAAAAGTAACATAAAGGGATACATTTCTATATCAGGCATTGATAGATAATAAAAATCTTTAGATTTTGTTTACTTAAACTTTTTATTCAACTGGTATGATCTCCCATTGTTTTAGAGCCTCAGGTGCATATACAAGCACATTTTCTGAGTAAGAAAATAAGATTCACATAAAAGAATTTTCTAATAAAGTCGCTGCTGCTATTGTGTCAGAACAGCATACACTGTCAAATCAGCATACACTTAGGTTTTCATCTAACCTAAATTCAATTAAATTCAATTCAATTTGTTTATATAGTGCCAATTCAAATCACATGTAATCTCAAGGCACTTTATAGATCACCACATCATACAATCACATTGATTCAAGGTTTTCAATTTAAGGAAAACAAGCTGATTGCATCGACTCATTGACTTGAATGCAATCCCTCACACTAAGCATGCTTAATGTAGGAGATTGCCTTCTAAGGGCGACAGTGGCGTTGGATGTAGGAGTTTGCCCTGAAATCGAAGGATTGACGGTTCAAGCCCCGACTCTGGCTTTCAGTGTCGTGTCCTTGGGCAAGACACTTCACCTGCATTGTCTACTGATGGTGGAGGGCCCGGTGGCGCCAGTGTACGGCAGCCCCGCTTCTGTCAGTGAGCCCCAGGACGTGTGAATGAATGGGTCAATGAATGTAGTGTAAAGCGCTTTGGTCAAGTCTCCTGACTTGAAAAAAGGTGCTATATAAGTACATGCCATTTACCATGGTTGTAGCAACAGTGGAGAGGAAAAACTCCCTCCTTTTAACAGTAAGAAACCTCCAGCAGAACCAGGCTCAGTGTGAGCGGCCATCTGCCGAGGCCGACTGGGGTTCAAGGAGACAGAAGCAAAATACGCAATTGAAAAAGGCGAACCCATCCAGGAAACACACAGCCAGGCAGACAAGCACCAAGCCAGCTCCCATGTCAGAGCATGAAGAGAGCACATCCAGCCAGCCACAGTCAGAGAAACTGGACTACACTGAAAAACAGGCTGATCTCCAACAGTTGTTGATGGACTCAGCACAGTGGAATGAGAAGAGAATGAATTCCGATGTCAAACACAAAAAAAAAATCTAACCAAATTTAAATTCCTGCACACATGTTTTTATACTACTAAGGAAAATAATTTTAAATTAATATTGCTTAATATGGTTTTAGCTACAGAGGCTTCTTCTCCCAATATCACTGAAACTTCAATCATATCTGGCAGTTTCTGCTTCAAATAAATAACAGTTTAATCTTATTCTTTGTGAAGTTTAATGGAGATTGGCAAACATAACAGTGTAATCAAAGCTGATTTTCTTTTTTTTTAAAGTTTAAATAAACGCGTTTTTGATGGTTGGTACACTACTGCTAAAATTGAAAGTGCAAATAATTCTCTGTTCTGCATGTACGTGCAGTGTATGCCGATCTGACAGTGTATGCCGTTTTGACAGAACACCACACAGGTTGGCACGCCTAAATTGTCTAAACCAGGCATGTCTAAAGTAGCACTGATTTTGGACAAGAAGGCTTTTACTTTGGGCTTGTGTAGAGAAAATAATTGAATCTGTCAAGAAATTCCTGTTGGAATAAAATATGTCCTCAAAACTAGTAATTTCACTAAACATTCCTTATGATTTGGACTAGTTATGTTTAAAGAATGGTTAAAAAATCCTCTCTGTGAGGTTAAAAAGGAAATATTTTGTCTTCATCTTCTGAGACTTAATGTAAATGGAAAATAATGGATTGGCCACATCCATGCCAGACTAATTTGAACTTTTGCCAGTCAAGATGAACCTCTAATGAGAAAGTAAAAGAGACTCTGGCTGCAGAGACTGTTTGACTCAACAGTTTAAAAGTAAAGAGACAAAGCAGCTGATGAACTTTAAAGCCATCCATCCATCCATCCATCCATCCATCCATCCATCCATCCATCCATCCATCCATCCATCCATCCATCCATCCATCCATCCATCCATCCATCCATCCATCCATCCATCCATCCATCCATCTTGTATTCATGCCTGAAATATAATTTTTTTTTTTTTTTTACATTTTGTGGAATTACAAAAAAGTCCAATGTGATATGATTGAAAGTATGAAATATTGAAAAAGTTGTCAAAGGACAGTGATAACAAAAAAAGAAAAACAAAGGAGGAACTGTGGCGTACATTTGTAGACCTGTTTTCTTGTAAACCTCTTGCTTAATTTTTTTGTGCTTTTTTTTTATTATGCTGTGTGTTTCTGAAGATGGATAATATGGCCCATTATTCATTGCAAAACAACAGCAAACACTTCAGCTCAGTTTTGTTTTTCTACAGTGGGGATTTCAGGAGGATTTTAGGGCTTATTTTGCACGCTTAAAAGTTTAATCGTAAGTATCAGTGCAAAATGGCTAAATGCAAATATGTGTCACACCTTTTTATAATTTTACTTGTTAAGCTTTGAAAAACCTTTGTTTATTTCATAACAATGCACCACTTTATTTTTTTATATACCCTAAAATCACTCAATACCACAAACATTTGGGTTACTAACCGGTCAAATTAAAAAAAGAGAACTGCAGCTTCATCAACACCCTCCCTTCTCCCCTCCCTGTTCTCTAATACTAAAACGACCTTCACTGCTTGCTCAACATGCTGGAAGAATGAAAACAAGCAGAGAGATGCAGAGCAATAAGACTGAGGGAGGAGGATGTGGTAAATGAACAGAAGGAGGAGAGATGAGAAGGACGATGGGCGGCATGACGAAAAAAGGAGTGAAAATTAAATGGGAGTGGAGGCCACAAATGAAGAAAAGCTGAATGGAATGAAGAATGAGACAAAAGGAGAGTGCCACAGTGTGATGAATCGCTGTCTGCTCACAATACAGCCATGTTTTTTTTTTTTTTTGCTTACTTATGGGCTCAATGGCCCTGCTGATCAGTCTCGATTCAGATACATTTACCCTGAGTTCCCTCATTTAGCAGCGGGCAGCAACTTAATAATAGGGTCGCAGTAAAATGCATTCTTCAAACAAAGGTAAGCATCGGAGGAAAGTTGTTTAATGCAGGTGGGATGACAGAAATTAGATTAACTGTAATACTGTGTTTGACCTCTTTAACCTAGTTTACCCTGATTTATTGCATCAAAGATGAACAGAAAGGAGAAGGAGGAGAGAGTCAGAAAAAAAGCAGAAAGCGTCCCCGCAGTGCTGCAAGCTTCACTGCCTAAATGCTTTTTTCTTCTCTGACTCATCACAGAGTCATGAAATACTAAAGCTGGTAAAGGGAGATTAATTAAAAGCTATCCTATGCATGCAGCATCAATTCTCCACTATGAAACCTTGCAAAACACCCACCAAGATAAAAACAAATCTCTCCCTCTGACTTAGCGTTTTGTATCTAATTCTTTTCTTCTCTATCTTCCTCTTTCACTCTGTATAATCTCTACCTCATTAGCATTTCAAAAATCATATCCTTATGAGTCATGCATTGCAGGCGTTCTGGTGAGTTTGTCATTATTTGGTTATGAAACTGAGGCAACTTAGCCTCTGAGTGCAAGACCAGTTCAAGGTTATTGGAAGGCTCTTTGCATGCCAACAAATCACAAAAACACTGACAGACGTGCAGCAGAGTGAACACTGCATGTGTGCAAGGAAATAAGAGTTTGAATAAAAATTTAGTAATCTTTAGGGAGAAACTGGGTCAATGCTGCAGGATTCAGCTAGAAATAAAGAAGCAAAAATAAAACAGATGACAGATTTAGAGTGAAGAGCGGCGGTGTAAAAATGTCAAGAGGATTTTGTATCAACAGGTAATGAACTATGACTGTGCAAAATGACGGCAACTGAAGCTAAGCGAAGTGAAGGGGAGGGGATGTGGCTTTTGGGAAACAGACCTTGATGTAGAAAATATATCCAGTAATTTGCAGAAATTGGATAAAACTGGATGTTTCAGTATTTCATCTGTCAGACACAATGACTTACCATCTCTAAACAATTCTGTTCATATCAGTGGTAACTTAATTTTGTATTTTATCCTATAATGCTGCTGAAATTCCAAATTTTATTTTTCATTATTAAAAGAAATACGATCGACACCTGACTTGTTTAGATAACAGGTCTTTTTTACTTCAGCAAGGAGTTTCTCCATATCATCTGACCAGATGGAGTCAAAGTTGAACTAATAAAATGCATCTCTTTGTTTACTCCCCACTCTGCCTTAAGGTTCCTGACTGCATGTTTTAACGTAAACACACCCTTTCCTCTGACATCCGGAGGTTTCTGTTCCCAGGATCCCACCAGCACACATACAGATTTAAAACTGACAGTGGATCAGCACATTTAGGATGCCTGGTGGTCTTATTCATCTAAATAGCAATTAACAACCTCATTGTATATACTGTATGTATATATCACAGGTCAATAGCTCAGAAATTTAATTATAACAAAATAGTGAGGACCTTAACAGATTTTTTCCCAACATATAATAACTAAATAAGGAAAATTATTATTTTCAAAGTCTTGTTTAATTTTAAGGTTACGTAATTTAGTATAAGGAAACAGAATAACTTTTTAGTAGGGAATCGTTTTCACTGTGTTTTATGGATATTTATTTTTGCAGGGCAGTTTTGTTGTTCTTTTAAAAGTAAAAAAACAGCTTCTCTGACAAAATTAGTAAAAAAATGTGCCGTTTTTTTTATTACTTGTCATTGTAAGGGACCGAACCAGTCATGTATGAGGATACAATAAATGATTTCCAGGACAAATGGATTTTATGTCCTCAAAATAGCAAAATTTAAAGACAATGGTCCCATGGCCCTTAAAGGAGGTCAAAAGAAGAAAGTAGGATTGTCAACTTTACGATTAAATCATTGAAATAACCAGAGTTTTATAATCTATTGATTTAAATCTATTCCAAGTTGGTCTATAGTTTGAAATCCCAATTAACCTCACTGACTGATCGAAATGCAATAAAATGTGAAAGAACAAAATCCCTAGCTACACCCTGTTGGAGACATGGTGAGTAGTTACATCATTTATGAAGAGTTTGGATTTTTCCGTAGGATGGCGACGGAACCAGTTGGAAGCACGACATTTCCCCATTGCCCTCCTACAGAGAGAGGAGGAGGGAGGAGATTGCTGCTGTGGTGAGAGATGTCTGTATGGGTGGGTGGATGGATGTATATATGGAGCTGTGAATATGTTCTCCTTGCAGCATGTGGGCTTTTTCCAACTCATTCTCCCAATGTTCAAACATTCATGTTAATCTGTCCTAAATACAGTATGTCCTTTTCTAAATAGGAAGTAGGAGTGCATGTCTCTGTTCTGTATAATGATGGATACAGACCTTCACAAAACGTAGTCTGGCTCTTCAGATAAGCTCTGTCTTCTCACCCTTGCTGCGTGTTGCATTTTCCTATATATATTTGGTTTCAGCCTTAGAAAGTTTTCTGTTTTTTTTCTCTTGGATACTTTCAAAGCCTGTAAATCTCCAAAAAGTTTTTCTTTAACCACATTAATGTCTATTTAAGGTAAAATATAATTTTTAAGTAATGAATTTGTATTAACAAAAACCTAACATAATGTGGTTCAGTGTGTAAAAATAATCCTCTCCTAAACCTGCTGGTTGAGCCGCTCTTCCCCACAACAGCTGCCATCAAGATGGCGATGAGTCTTTATCACTGTGGAGAAGCTGTGTCCCTCTTTTCTTTACGGCAGTATTTTTGATTCAGCCACAGTGGAGGGATTTTACAAACAGACTCAGGCTCAGATATCATTATTCTGGCTTTGCTTGTGGGGAGCAGAATTTATGGTTCCATTGATAACAGCAAGATGTCCGTCCTGAAACAGTAAAATAGCCCAGGGGTCGCCATACTGCCACCATGTTTAACTGTCAGTCTGATGCTTTTACTCTGAAATACTGCAGAGTATTAGTTGTAGTGACCTCTTCAGTGACCTCCTGGAGTAATTTTGGCTGCGTGCTTCCTTTCCTTTTAGCACCAAATCCACTATGACATGTATCAGGAGGTCCTGATACTTGCTTTCTCAGATGGGCCATCAGGAGTCTTTTGGTGACTTTCATAATGGGGGATGTCAGAACAACAGGTTTATAATTTTTCCGGACTGATGACTGGGCTCCCTTTATAAACAAGGAAGGGTGTCCTCCAATAATTAGAGGGGATGACACCAGCTGGATTTTGAGTTCTTCCAACTGTTTCTTCCAGTGATCACAAAAATGAAGGAGGGGGAAGAAAAAAAAACACCAAAAACTCCTGATTTTTTTAAAAGACAAAGATGAAGAAGTGGAGGAGAGGAGAGGAGGATGATGAGCCTCTTCCTGACCTGACACCTGTTTTTGTTTTTTTGTTTTTTACCATTCAATAGATAACAGTTACATTTAAGTTTCTACAGACTTGGGCATGATGTGTTGCTTTAGAAGCATAAAGGATATATTTATGGCATGTCTAGCTATAATCAGACATAGTTGTAGATTTTTGAAAAGTCCAGAAAAGGTTACCTAAAAAAACACGGGTTAATCAGAGCCAATTTGTGAATACACTGTGGAAGTTCAGATAGCTTCATCCATTATCAATTAAAGCATCACTTTAAAACTGCATTTTGCATTAACTCTGATTGAATCTGTCTTATAGAAGGTGTTTAATGATTTGGAACATTTAAGTAAAAAAACAAACTCAGATGGACGACATCTTTGGGGGATAATTTTTACACTGTTTATGTTATGTTGGGTAATGTTATGGCTGTTTCAATACATATCTATATATGTATCTGGTTTAAGTAAAAAAAATGAACAATAGTAAAACAGCAAAAGCTAAAATGGCCTCCAGAAAGCTTTAAGTATTTCTGTGTTAAGAATCCTGGATGTTAACGTTGATGTGTCCTAGTGTCGGCATACTGCCTATAAATTATCAATGCAACAGCAGAAGTTGAAGGGGTTTTTTTTTTGGCAGACACCACTCAAACCACTGAAGACATACTTTTGTAATGTTTTTTTGTTTTTTTTTAACAGCAAAATCTTGAGGATATAATAAAGGAGAGCTGTCAAGCTATCAGACTCCATCTGCTGCAGGACAGCGTGATCGTTTTGGCACGGCATATTTTACTGTTTTCTTTTCTGTCTAAGAACAACATCTGAATTTTAAAGGCACTGTTATATCGATTTTTAAGGTCAGAACAATAAGGGCAGTTCTTTTTCTTTTTGTTCACCTATATAGGAAATTTTTCAAGTTTCAAGTTTATTTATTCTGCTGAATTCAGTATAATTCTGTAGCACCAATTAACAACAAATTTCATCCCAATGCAATAAAGAATAATCCACTCATAGAGAGAGATTCCAAGTCAATTATGTAAAATAAGTTATGGTTCTAGACCAAAATTACTATGATAGGCCTGGGTAAAGACATTGTTTTTTTCATGGGGGCACAGGACAAGTATAAACAGGTATAAAACAAAAAGCACAGCATTGATATATGAAATGAGATGGAGAATCAAAGAGCCACTTGCAGCTCTGCCCAATAAATTCCACAGTGTTAAATATGCCGTGTCAAAGTACATTGACTCTTTCAGAGTTATTACAACAACAACTGGAGTAAAATATACACTACATAGAGTTCTAACTTAACACTAATTCCGATTGGGACAAAATGCACTCTTAAAGTGTTACTTTAACACTTCAAAATTACTGTGACACCAGACATAGCAGATAAAGTAGGGAGAACCTATTTATTATGATTTCCTTATTTTGGCAGATCTTTGGTCGGCCGATACACAGATATGAAAAAGATCTTAACCATCGCTCTTATCTACTTCTGAAAGGTATAAAAAGGGTATTTTTCCTTTTTATCCAAATAAAAAGCTTTGAACCATTTAAGATTTAAAGTGAACCTGTAAGAAATGTTCTAAAAAATAAATAAAATAAATAAACAAACTTGAAGATTTTGAGTGATATTCTGAATATGCTGAATGAACCTTCTGAATATGTTGAACGAAAGTAGCCTAAAAGAATTATAGGTAATGTGGTTTTAAAACAAATAGATTACTGACCAACTCACACATTTTGGCTAATCAAAGGCTGTAAAACTGTTCTCAAAAGTTTAAATTAATTAATTTGTTTTTACTGAAAATTATAATTTGTCAGTTATCTTAGGTAATTAATATCAATAACGAATTAATATATTAATGATTAAATAATTATTGTTACATAACATCCACCCAACAGCCCCTTTTTTCCCTTTACTGTGGATTGAGGTGATCTGATTTGGTGGTTGTTCAGAGCTGAAGAGGTCTCTTCATTTCCACCTGTAAAAACAGCCGACAGAAAAGGAAAACTAAGAGGAGCTGCGGGAACAGGGCAGGGTAGTTGTGTCCACAAAAAGTGGACACAACTAAATGTTGAGGAGAGGACAGAACCTTGGGAATTGACATAGTTGGAAAAAAAAGAAATTATGGTGTTTGCACAACATAAATATTTTCATTCAATATATTCTAAATATCACTATTCAAGTATTCAATATATTTTGACTCATGATATATATGTATATATTCTACGGAAAAGGAATAGTACAATTCAGCAGAACATAGTGGTATTGCCTAAAGCAATAAGTTAAAACTAGGACTTTGTTCTGAAGGAGAAGGTCCTAAAAGACTGTTTTGTTTTTAGAATCCCCAGAATCCACCAACAAACCTGCAGTTTTGGAGCAAGGGGCTCAGATGGGAACATGTGAAAAACATCTAAAGAGTATCAGAGCTTGATTGAAGAGAGTTTTAATTCTAAGAAAGAGGATTAAATTATATTCTGGATTTAACAAACCCCTAATAAAGAGAAGCCAAAATTGAAAGCTCTGCCTCTACCAGGCAGAGCTTAAGGGTTCTGTAGAGCATCTTAGCTGTTCTTAGGACTTCTTTTATTCTGGACAGAGGTTTCAGAGGTTATTCCTGGAATATGCTGCAGGCACTCCTCCAGTTTTGAGTTCAAAGCCCTGAGGGCATGGATGAGCACTGGCACCAGTGAGGCATAACTCTCCACAGCCTTGATATTTCCTCTTTTAGACCTGTTTCTCAAGCTTCTTGTGCTTGTTCTTTTGATGCATGCTGAATCATAACTTTTAATAAATGTATAAAAACTGACATTATTTTAAACCATTGTTTTCTCCTAATCAATAATCACAGATTTTGTGTTTCTCTAAGATATCACCTTTTGTCCATCCATCCATCGGGTGCGGGTTCCTATCTCCAGCTGTCTATCGGCGAGAGGTCGCCAGTCTATCACAGGGCAGATCACCTTCTAAGTGTCATGATGGGTCTCTGTGATTAAACCCACATGCAGAACACCACAGGAGACTGAGTAAAAGTTCAACAGTTTATTTTGGATTAACACACACAGAGTAAATTGATTGCACAGGTTCTGGTTCAGGCCTGGGACTGGATTCACAGAGTTATCTGCAGAGAGGGATTGTTTGGTTAGCCAGGTAGCAATGATGTCTTGGTATAGTTTGTTTCTGAGTTGTACCTGATGAGGTTCAGACTGATCGGTGGAGAGAGGGAACCGGTTGGGTCCAGAGACTGTGGGTTCAGCAGAGAGCTTAGCAGCAACAGAGCTTAGCTTCAGGCTAGCGAGGTTCAGACCTTGAGTTGTACTCCAAGTTCTCTTCTGAGAACAAGCGGGGAGATTCAGACTGAGGATCTTCAGGTTTGGCCTCTCATGGCAGGCAGGCAGATTTCCAAACATGAGCTCCTCCAGAGCTACAGACCTCGATCAGGTTTCCTATGAAGCAGAGAAGACAGAGACAGGTTAGAATCAGGGTTACTCTCCAGAGAAGACAGAGATTCTATGTTCAGGCTGAGACTCAGGTTCTGCTAACCAAAACTGGTCAACACTCCGGTGCTGAAAAGAAGTCAAGCCGCGGCTTATGTAGCTGGTCTCCTGATGAGATTAATCAGCCTCAGGTGTGCAGGTGGCTTCAGCTCAGGAGACCCAGGGCGCTCTCTGCTGGAGAAAGGTGGCAGATCTCCAGATCCCAACACTAAGTTTGGCATATTTTGTTGTTTTACATTGTAAAGTGTGACGGTTCGCTTTCTTTCTTTTGACAATGCTGTGGCTGAATCATTCCTTTTTGAACAGCTTACACACTTTGTATCCTTAAAACATTAAAATATTGGTGATATTTTCTCAGGAAAAGTCAAAATGTAAAATAATAGAGCAGGAAATCCGTGTTATCTTCATGTAGTCGTATGCCTGCATTCAGCGCATTTTCCCAAAAAATGATGGAAAAGGAAATACTAGCTTTGATACCACATCTTAAACCTCAAATCTTCCTCTAAGGTTGAAATCTGACTTGAAATGCTTTCACAGCTGATGTCCTTCTTAGATATTATCCCTGTCATGTACCGTAACATGTTTGAGATGCTTGAAACCCCTCAGTTAACCATGAAAGCAGAAGAACACTCTGTACATACATGCATATTAATGTATATTATAACAGACACATTCTTCTATCCTATGTTACATAATAACTTTATTATTTAATCAGCATAACTGTGGCAAACTTAAAACTACAAAACTAAACAGAAGTCACTTTGTGGTGGCTGTTCAGTATTCCTTCTTCAGAATTCCTGTGGTTCCACAAGCTCAGCATGTGAGTGCATTTAGTGGTAAACAGAAGTCATGAGTTTCTAAGATACTTTGACTTTTTGACATTATTTAAATGTTCATCATTCATATCAATCCATTTAATTTGTCACTGGTAACCTAAGATGAATGCAGACATTATACTTACCATTAAAGTAATTGTGATCTGTCCAGCCCCTGATGTCAAACTTTGATGCTCTTTAAAAAAGGAAAAGCTTGTAGATTTAGAACAGAAAGAAAATGTCCTGAACTCTGAGTTCGGTAGTTGTATGATGTATGTTTCCTTCTCCTTTATGGATGATAAACAGTAAGTCCTGCCATGGATGCAGAAAAACTTTTATGGCAAAAAAACTTCAGCAATATAAACTTTAAGTGGATTATACAAAGGTGAGTAAAGTAATTTTAATTTCATAAAAATTTAGCCTGAATTCACTTACAATCGACTGATAACCTAATATTTTCCTTCCAAAGCCAACTAAAACTAGTTTTAGACCTCAAACTGATGAAATATGTCTGCTTTAACTTAGTAGGTGAGGAACTGATTTCTCAAAATGATGCATACTTGGTGCTCTTTCTTTCTATATATATATATATATATATATATGTATATATATATATATATATATATATATATATATATATATATATATATATATATATATATATATAAACATCTGTTGTGATATCAAAGACACAGACTATTTGGAATAATAAGATTTTAATGAATATTCATTTGTAGAAAGAAAATAATCAAGGAAGCTGCTTCAGCCTGTGGATAAGCCACAGCATTACAGTAAAGATGAGTTTAATATAACAGCAAATTAAGTTCACATCAAAAATCATTTTGTAGATGTGTCCTATAGAAACATGATGCTCCTCTTCCTGCTATGTGTGATTTTTAATCTTCTCCTCTCTAACCTAATCCAGACAGCCATCATTGTGAGAGTGACTCCTGCTGCTCTGTGACTCCTTCCTGCAGTGCGTCTCATTGAGTCAATGCAGTAAATGAAAAATGAAAACGACTTTACATAGTCATTGAGAACAGCACTCCTCCTCAACTGGTTTAAGATAATAAAACAATACAGTAATTTTAAGGGGTCTTCTTCAATTTTTCCACATTTTATTGTGTTAAAACCAAAGACTTTAAGTAATTAACTTAAATGTAGTACCAAAGATATATGGATTAATCATTATAGGATATGGATATGGAATCATTATAGAATCATTGTTTTGTGTGTTTGCTTTATCTTTATTCAACCTCATTACTGGTATACAGTTTGGATCCTCCTAAAAGTAACCTAAGTAATTTGAAAAAGTTGATAACTTCTAGATATGCTAAATTTGAAGCATAAGACAAAGGTCCTCAAAACTTTATAACGATTTCAGCTGTTCCAGAATCTGGTTTCTGGATCAGATAATGTTGGTGTAAAGCTTTTCCACTCTCCAGGCTTAAAAGAAAAAGATCAATAAAAATGTAACCAATGAAACTAGCTATCAGGTTCTATAAAACATTTACCAAGCATTTGTTTGTGGGTGTACATCACAAAAATGAATGCCTAAACACATGAATAAATACTATAATAGTGCTACTTTTAGTTATTAAGTGATCCATAAGGCCCCCATTGTTCATATGGTTATTTAATATTTAGAGTTAGTTTATAGTTTGATTTAGATATAAATATAAATGAACATTAATTTATGTATTGCACTGTTGCACTTTATATCTTTATTAGGGAAGAAGATGTAGAGTATTTCATATTTTAAAAACAAGCCCTAATTAGGATTTGTTATCATCTATCACCTTCTATGAAATTTAAACTTGCAAAACTTTACCATCAGGACATTTGCATTTATTCTTATTTATAAAACCGTAAAATGTCAGAATTATGTCGACAGCAAAGGAAGTTGACTCTGGTTGGTAATTTCAACCTTCATTTGTTTTTTTTCCAAAGCTTTGTCCAGATTGGGGAATTATTCTTCATTAGTGCTCTGATTGTGCCCCACAGGGACAGGATGTTCACACCGCCACCTTCCCCAAACAGCATCATCACTGAGCAGTGCCAACACATCTGATGAAACACGTTTTATGAAGATCACAGCGAGCCATGGGCCAGAGAGGCTGGAGAGATGAAGCACGTAGAAGATGAGGCCGTGACCTTGTAAAAGGCATCATCATCATTCTCATCATCACATCTCTCTCTGGTGTCCAATTGTGGTCGCTGACTCTGACATAACATTCCTACATCTTTTTGTTGAAAGTGTTTAAAGGGATGTGCTTCTGATGAGCAGAGCTGAGTGGTGGGCTCTAAATTTCCCTCATGAGGCTTTTATTCGGACAGGGAAGGTGAGAAAACTCAATCTGCTGCTCAGTGATGCTCCCGTCTCTCGCTTTCCCACAAACATGTCCAGAGATGAACATGAAGTGCAAAGCACACCCACACACACACGAACGAAGCCATTCGTTTAAAATGTGAAATGCTTTTTCCTGGAAAACCAATCTGATATCCGTTATTATTACCACAATATTTGGTGCTCCACTGCACAGAGGAAGTCTGGTGTACTTGGCTAGAATAATAACCAACCAAGCAAAACGCATTTTAATAAGTTTGGAGGGGTCTCCTTTTGCTCGGACACTGGAGACTAAGTGTGCTTTAATATTTTTATTTGTTCATAGGTTATTCAACAGTAGATGACTGCAGATGAATCTAAAAAAAACAAAAAGGTTAAATCATTTTGTTTTAGGAGCTGAGGAAAACATTTGCTTGTAAAGGGAGCAGGGTTGTTCCCACTCATACACGGTTATCTCCCAGTGTGACCGAGGGGTAAGCAGGCAATTCCACTGAGTATCTGTGACCAACAAACCATGATGCTCAACTCATGGTGTTTGTGCTTTTGGTTTCCAGCCTGACAGCCTCACTAATCTACGCCTAATGGAGACGGGTTTTTCCCTGCCATGTGCAATAAAGCATCATACAACATACGGCAGGTTTTCTCCCATTGTTTCTACAAACAAAAAACGAGCTTTGGTATATTTTTCTATTTCCCACAATTGCTTTTGTTTAAATATGCTGTGTGTGCCAGGAGCAAGGTGTTTGGAAAATCGGTTTTATCCGATTATGAAACTGTGTGCATGGATTTGTCATCCATTCCCCTGACTTTGGTAAATCCTTGTGAACTGTTATGCAAACACACATTCAAAATTATCCAAATGTGCAGTGATACTAACAGAAGAAATAAAATACAGTACCTTCGTAAAAGTATTCATACTCCCTAAAGTATTAATTATATTGTGCTGAAATTACAAATTTCAATGTGTTAAATACTAAAGTCACATAATAGATAAACAAATGCTACATATGAAATGTATAAATATATTTTCTAACTGGTAAAAATCTGTGGTGGGAGTTTTCAGTTTTCAGTTTAGCCTTGTGGTTCACACAGGCTACTTTTCAGCCATGATCTCAGTTCTTTAAATGTTTATTTAAAAGATTCAACTGTACACAAGCTTGAACTTCCTACTTTCAGTGTGGAGACATTTCTTTCAAAGTTCTCCATAAGCTCTTGTCCATCTTTCTGTGAAGCACAGCAGGCCTTCCTACTGCAACAGACCCACAGCATAATGCTGCCAACATCCTACTTCACAGCTGTGTGTGAACAGCCATTACAGCCAAGCATTTCAGTTTTAGTGTCATTGGCACAAAGGACAAATCTCCCAAGATTAAGGAAAGAGGAAAGCCTTTGGCTAAAGAAAGCCATAAGAAGTTTGCAGTTTTCTGCAAAGTATGTAGGAGTTAAGTAGTTCTGCTGCTTTGGTCAGATCATACATGTCGAGGAAAATCTGTTGGAGAGACAGAATAATTTATTCGCTTCGGTTTAAGCTTCTGTTAGAGCAACAACCATGAACAGCAAGAACAATTTCCTTTCTGGACAAAACAGATATTACAGCAAAAATGGCTTTGAATGCATGTCAAACATTTCAAAATATATAAATTAACTTCCATCACATGTGATGGTCTAATACAGGGATTACCAATTAAAAATCAGCAGGGTCCGGGTAAAGAAAATCAAGTCAAGATGTCAAGAGACATCTTTAACTATAACTATAATCTGTTACTTTATTTTGAACTATAATCTTTTACTTTATTTTGAACTATAATCTGTTAATTTATTTCACCGCATTTAATTCTGAAATAAAATGAGGTGTTTATGCATCCAGTTTATACATTGACTTTTTAGATAAAAAAAAATATTTAAAAAAAATCGAAACATTTTTCCAATTTAAAATCTAAAGTAGAGAACAACAATCGATTCAGCTTGAAAATTTCACATATTCACATATTTTATAAATCCCCTAAACTGACGATTTTTTTTTTATTTTTATTTTTTTTTACTATTTTATGGCTTAATGAGAGCAGTGGGCTTTAGGCTGCCCTGTAAGGCTTTAAACCTGCATTTGAATGGAGACAAACCCATTCTCAAACACATATCAAGGTGCTCATTTGTGATCCTGGATTCATATTTATTTTTGATTCATGGGTCATGGTGAAGAATCCTGCTTCACAACAGCAGATTGAACCAAACATACTCAAAATGTGCGGGCTCATCTTTGAGCACGCCATTTCAGTTTTCTTTCACCAGTTCACTGCACATCTTCCAGCAGTCCACACTTTCTCTGCTTTCTTTTTCTCATCTTCTTCTCCTTCTTTCCCATCGCCCGGCTTGCCACAGGTTTGCCTGCTGCGTCTAAAAGTAGCAGCAGCAGCAACCCAGACTGACACAGCTTATTGGCTAATTTGTATCATGACAGACTGGTACTGGACACTCGGGATTTAAATGTTTTAAATCAGGTTTGGTCCGGATTAGCCAGCAGGTGGGTCTGAATCTGGACCCCGGTCCACTAATCCCTGACCTCTGGTCTACAACATGTAAAATAAAGAATTTTGAGGTTTTTGGCAGTGAAATAATAATGTTTATAATTGGTTTTAAAAGGCTTTGCGTTAGTTTATTATTTTTATTTATTGGTCACATGCATTCGACAACAAATCTATCCAGTTCGTCTCTCTGTGGAGAAAACAGATACTAGAAAAGGTTTAAAGAGAAATTGAGTTATTTTATTCCACTGTTTCCTTCCCACACATCTTCTCCCTACATCTTCATCTTATTGTTATCCCCTTTAGTCGCTGAAGGATGAATATAGTCTGCTAATTTACTCCAGGTCAACTCTGATTTCATTGGACTCTCAAAAATCTCATCGCTCTCTCCTTTCCTCTTGCCTCAATTTATCATGACCTTCCCAAAGCGCTGTCTAGCCAGAACGTCTCATTATTGCACGATGGGGGGGCTGAGACACACACTCGCCCAGATGGTGAAATACTCACACAAATCACAGATAATTAAAGAAAGAATACCCAAGGAAAATACAAGACAATCTGATGGATAAAGATGGTGTGGGTGCAGCAGCTCCGGCTTTGCCTTGTTAACATATGCATATAGCTGACATACACACCACCTGCAGAGTATCAGTGAGTGGCAGGAAAACTCCAGAGAGATCAGGCCTTAAAAATGAGAGCGGGTGTAGACTTTACAGATTTATGCAGACACACAGACACCAACACACAAAAGAACCATGACAGATGAAAGCTAAACAAACTGAAAATCACAGAGCAAACAGTGGAGCTTAGGTGGGCTTTGAGAATGGGGTGTTTGTTTGTGGTCATAAAGCTCAGTTTCCTCCAGCTGGGACTTTATTCGGCTCAGGATGATGATAATTCTTTTTGTTCTTACATTGTGCTTCTCCATGTCTCTTAGTTTATGAGTAAACATAACAAATAGCATAAACAGTTTGCATGTTCTACCCATCCTCATTCAAATTTCTCTTTTCTTAATCGTCTTGCAAATGATAAACACTGTGCTTCCTTGAGTTTATGTTTGAGTGCGCAGATTGTTGCATGGAGGAAGCAGAGGACACAAACAAACTGAGAGCCCATTGATATTATTAGACTCTGAGAATACAGATTCCCTTCATTGGTGAATAAACGGTGGTTGTGTGAATAAAACACAAGTATACTCTACACACTGGAATAAAATCTAAATAGAGATAAGTCATTTTTCTTTAATATAAGTGCATTTGTTCTTGGATTGAGGAGGTAAAAGAGACATTTTGCCAATGGAACAACACAATTTTCATTTAAAATAACAAAACACAATTGCATTGTCTCATTCAAATACACATTATCTAATTATTTTATTTTAAGAGTAAAAATACTCATTCCATTGGCAAACTGTCTCATTCACCTACTCAAATTAAGGGCAAATACACTTGATTTAAGAAATGTTTACTTATTTCTAGATTGTTTTTCTAGTGCAGCAACTGAAGTGTTTTGTTAAAATGATTGAAACTGAATGATTGAAATTAATTTAAACAGTAAGGAAGAAGCGTATTAGTCTGACAAGGGGTGTAAATGGGAGAGAAAAGTCAGTCATTCCACGGTATGAGGAATAGGTCATGAGAGAAGATAACCCAAAGACAACTGTTAAAATGACCATGTCTCAAAAGCAAGTTAATCATGAAAGCAGGAGTCATGAAAAAAAAGATGAACATTTCATCACAGCATCTACGAAAGCCTCCTGCAACAGTCAATATGATGTTTATGCCTATAAAATGAGGAGAGTGTACAAATAAGGTCTGCAAGTGGGAGATCTTTACTCTCCAAAAAATAAAAAACTTTGTCAGAGAGAATGTAGACAAACACTAAGACTTCTAGAATAATGTAATCTGGAATGTTTTTGATTATTTTTTTTTATTTCAACAGTTTTTATTTTTATTTTATTCCAGGCAAGAACCTCAGTGGAACTGTAAGGCATAGAGTAGGGTTATCCATGGTTAGGGCATGTTCTCTTGCAATATTATCTGACCAGCTCACAACTCAATACTCCACATTAGATTCTGCTAAGTATCTGACATTGCTTGAGGGGAACATAAGACCAGCAACCAAGCTGAATCAGAACTGCACTCTGCAACATGACAAAATGTGACTGTAAACTCACTAAGGGCTCTCTAAAAACCGATACGTTTGAAGTCGTGGGCTAAATAAAAGCCCTGAGTTTTAATTCCGATTCTAGGGGGCTAAAACAGATTTTTCAGGAAATAAACCTATAAAATATTCCACAGCTGAATGTTATTTTAGGCAAAAGGAACGACACTAGTTCTTAGGATGCTGGGTGCTTTAACTTTACTTCAGATACAAAACAAATTATGTTTGAAAGCTTTACTTCATAAGTAAAGCAAGGTTAATCTTTGCAGCTTTGCAGTAATTAGCACAGTTAATGACCGTGTGTATCATCAATCCGATAAAATTTTTTTATCAGCATTCTATAGGTCAGAGTAAAGTCTATAGAGAAGTGAAGCAAACAAAGCAATATTTCAAAATGATGACTGGTTGAAAGAAAGACAAATGTAGTCTGTTTGAAGATGTTTTATCAAAAGGCTATTTCTTTCAGAGAAACAAATGAAAAGAAAAAAAACACAGATGCTAAAATATATTCATATGCACACATACACTCCCTGTGTGAAAATGTTCTTGGCAACTATCTGCTCTGCTTTCACACATAAGCACCTCCAGACATTATCTTCACTTTGCACACAGAGTTAGGAGGATAAACTTTCCAAAAAAATACTCACCTCTCTGGTGCAATGATTTGCATACTCATACCGTTCACCTTATATGAGTTCAAGCCTGCAGCCTATATGAAAAATATTCACTTGAGGGATTTTTAGCTGAAAAATATGGTTTCTTCATTGAAGGAAAATCTAGATGTAGAGCAGTCCTGACTCCGGACTGCAGGAAAGGAAGAGCTGACCTGGTGAATCATAAACTATAAACCCAGAGCTTAAAAGGTTTATATTTTGGGATGGAATACATTAGGTTATGATGAATCATTGTCATTTTTTTTTTCAACTTTTAAATTAGGACAGTGGAGGCATAATTCAGTTAGAAAATAAACAAAAGCATAAAAAGGTGAAATGACCTATAATTTTAAATCTTTGACATCATTGCCTACTTTTACCTGCATTCTGAAAATATGTCCAATGATGAGGACATCACTTGTCCTTTGTTCTGTTGAGGATAATCTGCAGATTAGCTATTAAATTCAGTTGATGGGCCCTTCCGAAACATTTATCCAAATGATTTCTTTCTTGTCTGGATGTACAGGGTTTTACAGACGTATTAAATCTGAATTGACCTTCTGCATCACAAATACACCCTACTTTGTGTCAATCTATTCCCTCAAATCCAGTTCAAATATGCTGAAGATTTTGTTTGCATATGCCAATATGCTGAACATCAAAGTAATGTGTGTGTGCCATTAAAGCATGCTTAGCTTTATTCAACAGATGCAATGGATCATACTGGAAGGATCACAGCTATCGACAGGGCGACGGTGGCGTTGGATGTAGGAGAAATCGAAGGATTGATGGTTCAATCCCCGACTCCGACTTTAAATGTCGTTGTGTCCTTGGGCAAGACACTTCACCTGCATTGTCTACTGATGGTGGGCAGAGGGCCCCGGTGGTGCCAGCAGCCCAGCTTCTGTCAGTGAGCCCCAGGGCAGCTGTGGCTACAATGTAGCTTCCCACTATCAGTGTGTGTGTGTGTGTGAACGGGTGAATAAATGTAGTGTAAAGTGCTTTGGTCAAGTTTGATGAGGAACCACCACTGCATAAGGAGTGTATTTATGGGAGACTGAGACAAAGAGAGGACTAACGAGCAGATTGGGAGCAGGTGTGGACAGAGCAGACAGAATAAGAGCTAGGAAAAGAGGAGAACACAAGAGGGCAGCAGAGGGCAACACATGAAAGCCTGAAAACTTAAAAATAACCAAAGAAGACAACAAGATAAGAAATAAACCACTAAAACTAGAAAACATGGAGCAAAGTAAAACTGAACACTCAAAAGAAAACATAACAGAACCAATAACTATGGCACAGATGAGTTTGAGTTCTTCCCCTTTGAAGATCACTTAGGTCCATTGCCTAACTTCATTATTTTCCTTTTCAACTCCCCAAACTAAATGGTTTCTGGTATGTTTAGTGAAAATTGTCTTCCTCAGCTATCGCAGCTCCACATCATCTTCTGGTAATTATTAGTCATTTCTTGTCGCGACTTAATCACTTAAAACAGCCTAATCTGATCTAATATGCCTATGAAAAAAAAAAGAAATACACACATGAAAAGCAGTATGCTTATATTGGAATAGAGGATTATATGCCAGGCTTTCATCCTCTTCATAATTATTTAGTTTTTTCGAGCCTAGAAATTATTTTTGCACCAAGTTCTGCCAGCAGTGTGAAAATCTGTCAAGAAAAATTGGGTTTTATTTCCCCAAAGTAACAATAATCCATACAAAGATTGCACGGCCCTTAAAAGAGGTCAAATGAAGAGACTAACTAAAGGCAAAAAATATCAAGCTCAAACATATCAAACCTCAAACTAACTGAACAAACAAATCTAACCTGACACACAGCAAACAAAGGGGACTTAAATACTGGCTGATCAGACCAGACTGACACATTGAGGAAGAGGTAGGAAGAACATCTACACCAATTAAAAAAAAATAACTAAACAGTTAGCTTAAGGATTAAACTTAAATGATAATCATTAAACAAATTAACAAAATGAGCAAATCACAAAAGCAAGAAGAAATTATGCATCATATTTAAAATGTGGAGTCCATGGTCTTCCCCCATAGTGGATCTCCAGATGGTACCACCCAATCAGTCCATGATTGGGGCTACAGTGGCATTGGATGTAGGAGTTTGCCCTGAAATTGAAGGATTGACGGTTCAACCCCCGACTCTGACTTTCAGTGTCGTTGTTACCTTGGGCAAGACACTTCACCTGCATTGTGTACTGATGGTGGCCAGAGGGCCTGGTGGCGCCAGTGTATGGCAGCCCCGCTTCTGTCAGGGCAGCTGTGGCTACAATGTAGCTTGCCACCATGAGTGTGTGCGTGAATGAATGTAGTGTAAAGTGCTTTGGTCAAGTCTCCTGACTTGAAAAAGCGCTATATAAGTACATGCCATTTACCATTTTACCATGATTATGTCAGCCACTTTCTCCCAGTTGACGGCAGTCCCACTACACCAGAAAAGAAAGCACAAAATATATGAAGCGTTTGACAAAAGTTAACCAAATCTGTGCGCTTCAATTGGAACTAATGTTTTCCAATATTGTCAAAATAAACAAACCAATACATTCATGCTACTGTGTATTAAAACTTATGAAAAAGTGGTTGTGTGTGGGGTTACTGACCATGTGACCATCACAAGCAGCAATGGGCATTGCTGTTTGATTTTTGACTTTTCTTGTTTCTTTTCAAGCCTCTCTTGGGGAAATGTTGAATTGTTTAGCTCTATTACTTCCTTCTTTACTCATTGGACCCCTAAAAAAGGTCACACTCTGGTCAGTCCCTGGACTCTTTGGTCTTGTAGGGGTAAATATACAAAACACTGAAGCTTATTAACAGATGGAGAAAAATAAAGTGCCAGAATGAGCAAGTGGTAAAGAAATTCGTAAAGTACAGTAGACCCCTTTAAAACTCAAGGTAAATATCACAACTTTAACAGGAATAGTAGCACCTGCGGTTTTTTTAATACCCAAAAGGAAGAAGTATCCACTGCAATGTTTATAGCAATTATGCTGTTCTTGTGAATGAATAATGTTATTTTTGACCAAAATTCAACTTTACTTTTATCAAACCAAAACACATTTTCCTGCATTATTTTTTGGGAGATTTTATTCAGGCTGAATGTTGTTGTTTTTTTTTTTTTAAGAGGAAATTGTTTTGTCACTGTAACGCTTAGTTCATCCGAGCTATTGCTTTCCCTAATGGAAGAAAACTAGCAAATGTCACAGAAATTTAGAACATCTAGACTTTATTCTGCTTTAACATATCTTCTCTAATTGGTGGGTTAAAAAAAAATGAATCCAGCTTGTAAATAAGGGAGCTTCAGTAAAATGTTTGCACATTGCTTTTATCTTTTTTTACATTTCAATAGACTTAACTTCATTGAAATGCATGAAAAACACAAACATCTAAAGAAATGTTTTGGAAAAAAAGGACTAACTTAGATGTGGGAATAATGAAAGCAGCAGCAGTCCTGAGGGTGTTTATCAGTGTTTGTCCAAGTCAGAGGGAAAGCTCATGTTTACACAATGACAGATAGTCTCTCCAGCCTGCTGTGTCTTCATGTGGTGACACTCATTTGTCTCCCGTACACTCCCACCAGCACTCACCCACATACGCAGAGACTTATAAGATCTCTAGAAGGCCTTGCTAGTGTTTGATTGTACCTCTATAATCTAATGGCTTTATTGACCTGAAGCCCAAGGACTCCAACATGCTGTCCTCCCACAGAAAGGGCTGAGTAAAAATCCCTTTTTCCTTATCTCATCTCCAGCTTTTTTTCTTCTCCTCCTTTCCAAAGATGATCGCTTCTCTTTGTGATTGTCTCTCTTCATCATCATCTTAGTCTCACTGCAATCTTGTGTCCCTCTCTTAAAGTCAGCAGGGGAGGTGATCAGAAGAAATTCAAGAGTTTCTGAGGATTCATAAGGAGTGGGCGGGAGCGGAAACTAGAGCTTCCAGGCCAGCACACACAGACAGGGGCCTCATGTGCATTCTTCTATTAAGCAAATTAACAGAGAAGGTTAGAATAGTCATTACTGGGTTTAAGAAAAAAATATTGGATCTTGATACCTCTTGCTTAATGATTTGAAGTGGGTTTTTTTTAAGATTAAGGTATAGTTTTGCATTTCATGTATAATTCTAGGGGCCAGAGTTTGGAGGAACAACAGAGAAACGCAAGATCCAAGTCAGCGTGTGAGGTTTCCACATTCACATCCAGGTCATCTGTTGCTGTTGTTCCACCACAGTTCATCAAGTCTTACATCACTGAGGTTCTTCAACAGGATTAGAGCACTTAATGCTTCCCCCTTCTGACAGGAGTCATGGAAATTCTGACCTCCATTTTCCAGTAATGATTCGGAAGTTTCTCCCGCTGCCAAAAACATCAATACTTGATTTATCACTTTGCTTCACTGGTGAAAAACTTACCTGATCTAAACCCTATAGAGATGATAAAGGTATTGTTTTTAAGTAAAAGAAAACACATCTCTGTGTAATTTCAAACTTACAAAAAAGGATAACAGATTTGAATGTGCTACTCTACAACTGTATTACCCCTCTATATCCTTTTAAACGTAATTAAATATTACATTTGTAGCGGAATTTAACAAAGTTTCCCAGAAATGTGTTTCCCTTTTCATCCTTTAAAAGTAACTCTGTGGTCCTCTTGCCTCTATTGGCATCAGGATACCACCTTAGGGAAAATGGTTATCTGCTGTCTTTACAAGCTGTTAATTAATTGAATAGGGTAGAATCATTAAAGTCTCTTGGGTGCATTCACTAATCTGCACTCTTAATCAGGTAATACAACTGTTCTAGGGGTGTGAGATTGCTGGTGTCCCGATGGGTTCTTATTTTAGGCTTTTTGGTGGGTTTGAAATGTGGTTTTAAAGAAGCAAAATCAAATGTTTTGTGCTCTAGAACTGCATTCAAAAGTCACAGTAACAACTTAGCAGTAAGTAGGAAATGATATTCCTTCAAAACTGACAACATCCATCTTGATACATAGAAACAAGATGGACAGAAACAAATCTAGACTTGGCAATCATACAGCTTCATACTAACCACAGAGAAAGGAAAGTTTATTCTTTTTTGTACTTAAATATCTATGTTGTCACATATTTGGCAAGAAATACTTTACTGTCTGATAGCCAGCTTGTTTCCTCTTAAAATACCTGTCACGAAATAACCAGCTTAACTTGACTTCACATGACTGAATCTGACAATATGACTGTTGTCTTATAAAAAATTTTAATTCAGTTTATTTATCCATCCATTAATCAATTTGCCATCACTTTTAGCACATTTCAGGTCGCAAGGGGTGCTGGTGCCTATCTCCAGCCGTCTATGGGCGAGAGGCTGGGTACAACCTGGACAGGTCGCCAATCCATTGAAGGGCAACACAGAGACAAACAACCCAACTCACACCTAAGGAGAATTTAGAGAAGCCAATGAACCTACAGTAACAGTCATGTTTTTGGACTGTGGGAGGGAGCCGGAGTACCTGGAGAGAACCCATGCATGCACAGGAAGAACATGTAAACTCCATGAAGAAAGACCCTAGGGCTGGAAATTGAACCCAGAACCTTCTTGCTGCAAGGCAGCAGTGCTACCGACTGAGCAGCCCCCATTTTATTTATATAGCACCAGTTCATACATCTCATCTCAAGGCACTTTACAAAGACAGTTTAATCGGATGATGTAGTCAGACTGGTTCAAAGTTTTATACCTAAGAAAAACCAGAAGACTGTATCCGGTCATTGATTTTCCAGGATTAGCTCCTTCTGCATGGGCATGTGATGGTAGTAGACTCTTGCTTGAGTCGCTGACCCTCCAACATTCCCTCCTACTGAGCATGGATGTAGCGAAATTGGAGACCAGGCTCAGTGTGAGCCGCCCTCTGCCGAGGCCGACTGGGGTTGAAGAAGAATGGAGCAGACATAGAAAACTAATACATAACCTCTAATCTGTAATTTTTTTTGTTAGAAAATGTAAAGTAAACTAGCTCCTCAGGTCTCTCTGTCTGAGAATGAAACAGTTTGGCAGAAGAGCTCTGCGATAGTTTTCATGTTATTAGATATAGCAGGAAGCATGGTTTAGTCACAGTAAAAGCTGAGCCCATTGCTATACTGTACATAGGAGAGAAGCACTGTGTCTATGTCTGGGACTAAACTCTGAAAAAAGCCCATCATCTATAATGAAAGTTGTTGATGCAAGCAGCCCCTCAGATTTTCCAAGATGCTTTCTAAGCCAAACCTGACCAGATGAAGCTACTACGACAAGAAGATGCAGAGAGAGCACAAAGCTTGAGGCTGAACTACGGTAACAAATACTGTAGAACAGAAATAGAATGAAGTAGAATGATGAAAAGGGATCCCTATGTCCTCCAGCAGTCTAAACCTATAGCAGCATACTATAGACTAGATAGTTTAGGATAACCTGAGCCACTCTAACTATAGTATAAGCTTAATCAAATAAGAAACATTTAATCCTAGCCTTAAAAGTAGACAGGGTGTTTGCTTCACAGCAATCTTCTGATTCAGCCACAGTGGAGGGATTTCACAAAGTAGCAGCAACTTCTAGTGGTAGTTGCTCCTAAAAACTAAAAGATCTGCCTCCCATTCTACTTTGAGAAGTCTAGGAACCACTAGTAAACTTGCAGAGTGAGAGCGAAGTTAGGAACCTGTTAGGAACATAAGGAAAATTCAAATCTCTGATATAAAATGGAGCTAGATTAAAGGCTTTTTATGTAAAAAATTGTAATTTAAATTATATTCTGGAGTCAATAGGAAGCTAAAATAGGAGAAATATGTGAATAGGATTCTGCACAATCTGATTTCACATGTCTTGGACATTCCTTGAGGTGATATTAGTTGTTAAAAGGCATTATATAAATAAGCATTATATTATATAATTAAATCAGGTCACTTGATTGGAATAGTGTTTACATTTTTTTTTACTTAGTCAGCATAACCATTGGTTGGTTTAATTTGTGGCAGTGCATAAGTTACCTTGAAATGGATTCCAAAATTATAGTTTGGGTTTTTTTTTACCCTGAGATTTTACTTTTGTTTTTTTCTTTTTGTTTTTTTGTTGCAAAACAATAGTTCTCATAGGGAAGCTTCCAGTAAGCAATGCTACTGAAACCAAGCTATAAGGTAAAACTTACAGTAAAATGGATCTTGAATGGATCATGTTTTATCAAAAAGTCTATTTTTAACAGATTACTGACCAGGATGACAAAGTGCTGATAGTGTAAAAGCTTGTTTTCAAAAAGACAGATTGCCATCTGTGAAAACACCCTGAGTGGTTTATGTAATGTGGTAAATTTCAAGGACAAATTGGACAGAAATGGTTTATGAACATATCGTTTTTAAAGGCTGAAATAAAAAAATCTGAAAGGAGGATCCACCTGAGAGAGGATGTGAGATTTTCATTCGGCAGGCGTCTGATGGCTGTCAGGCATTTCTCCTCTGCTGCAGATATGACGCAAAAACTTTCTAATGTTTTTGCTTCTCACCGCTGTGTCCTCCTTCTCCTTCTATTCCTTTCCATTTACCTTCTGATACTCTCCTTAATTTCGTCTCCTTTACTTGTCTCGCTTCACTCAGCATGTTTCTGTTTTATCCTTCCCTCCAGATTTTATTACACTACAGATTTTCAGCCCCTCTTCCCCTCATCCTCTCAGTGGAGATGAGGGGGTGGAGTGAAACATTGTGCCCTGGAGATTGTTGTGCCATCCACTTTTCAGATGTTTGGCCTTTGTGTGTGTGTGTGTGTGTCTATGGTGTCTTTGTTGTTGGAAAGCAAGAAAAATGACCCTCTCTCAAATAAACAATTTGGGATATTGTTTTTGTCACTTTTTAACAGAGATATTAATCTTATTTAGAAAATGACAGCATCGGTTCTTTGTTCCTGCTTTTCCTGCTATTCTTTCAGTTTCCTGTTGTGATCAAACATATTTTTTGTTATTTCTCATTTGCATGTTCCTGAGGAAATATGCCCCCTTATTTTTTTTCTTTGTGTGGCAGCTGAGAGAGAAATATGCGGGTATCCTCTTTGAATTTTAAAGTATCTTCTCACTTACCCTGCCTTCATCCTCACCACTCCTCCCCCTCTTTGGCCATTTTTAGAGAGAAAATCCCATCCTCTCTTACAGAACATTTGAGTGCCTGAATTTCTGTGCGTTTAGTAACACACAAACACACCACCAAAGAAAACTGAGGTACTTTGCCTAAACTAAATCTGCCTTATATTATACAGGATGGATTTAGCATATATTTACATAATACTAATACTTTTTAAGATTTTTGTCTTTATATTATTTACAAGTCATCATGTAAGTAAAATTCTAAATAAGTCAAGGAATCTGCATATCACTTCTGATTTACATGTATGGACAACATTTTTGGTATTTTTTGTTTAATGAAAGAAAAACCAACAATGGTGACAGAAATAACTTCTGTCTGAAAAAAGTAATAAAAGATTAACATTCTACGAAAATTAAGAAATGAAAGTCAGACATTGCTATTCAACCATGCCTATAAGGAGGATTTTAAAAAATAAAGTCATGAAACAGGCCTTGACATAAATGATGGTGATTATAGCCTTAACTCAATATTTTATTGCACAGCCTTTTGAGACAATTACTGCAGTTATGTATTCATGCAAGACATTCCAGTTGTCTCAGGTTTGAAGGGTGCCTTTTGTAGACAGCATGTTTCTGCTCCTTCTTATGATGCTCAGTAGGATTTAGGTCAGGACTCATGGAAGGCCACTTGACAGTTGCCCAATGTTGTCCTCTCAGCCAGTGTTGTGTGTTTTTAGCAGTGTGTTTAGGGTCACTATCCTGTTGAATGACATTTTGTCCAGCCCTGTTTAATCTTTTTTTTTTTATTGTTTATTTTCTAAAATCATTATCTTAAGCATGGTTAAAAAATAATGTCTGGCCTTTGCATGGGCGACAGTGGCGTTGGATGTAGGAGTTTGCCCTGAAATCGAAGGTTTGACGGTTCAAGCCCTGACTCTGACTTTCAGTGTCGTTGTGTCCTTGGGCAAGACACTTCACCTGCATTGTCTACTGATGGTGGTCAGAGGGCCCGGTGGCGCAAGTGTACGGCAGCCCTGCTTCTGTCAGTGAGCCCCAGGGCAGCTGTGGCTACAATGTAGCTTGCCACCATGAGTGTGTGCGTGAATGAATGTAGTGTAAAGTGCTTTGGTCAAGTCTCCTGACTTGAATAAAGGCGCTATATAAGTACATGCAATTTAGTTAAATTTTTTCTAGAATTTTTATTTATTATCAAATTCAATGGATTTAAGTTATTTCTATATCCATAGTGGGTTTTCTTTTATCTAACAAGAAGTACTTACAGTACGATTTTTTCCATGCACGTATTTATTGTTGTAATAATGCATAGATCGGGTTTAAGAAAGGAAAACTTCAAATAGCTTCCAAGATTAGTGTTGCACCGATGCCATTTTTTGACCCCGATACGATACCTGGCTGTGCAGTATTAGCCGATACCAATAGCATATCGATACCATCTTTGTGAAGCAGGAAAAAAAGACTAGCACAAAGTGAATCCAGTAGAACCTTTTATTGCCTACCTGGAATGAGTGACAATAGTTGAAGAAACTTTTGGCTCTCAAAATGGTATCTGTGCCCTATTTGTTGGTACTCGACGATACCGATACCACCATTTTAGTGCAGTATCGGGGCCCAGTCCAATACTGGTATCAGAGCAACACTATCCAAGATGAAAACAAAAAAACACAGAGTTGTTGGAGATTAGATTCAATACTTGTTTGCATATCGACAAAGACAAATTTTACGAAAAATAAATGGCAACATGCACAAAACAGGACACAATAAAGGACCAATAATTTCAGCACAAATTATTTCATCCCGTCATTAAAAATGCTAAAACGATCCAAACACGAATACACAAACAACTGTGCATCCTGACATCATGACTCTGGACACTGACAGAGCTCCAATAATAGATCTAGAACATATAAGGGTCCATTTGTGTCATTATGGACTTTGGGTCTGACACATTACCAACCCAACCTTTGACCTCTCATGCTGTATTTTAAAGTATATCTCTGTGTTTGTGATTTTGTCCATCCATCTGTCTTCCCATCAGACAAGGTCAATGTTTCATCTCGCCCTGGGCTGTTAGACCAGCGAAAATGCTGCCTGGAAGATTAATGTCTGTCTTCTTCCCAGTCTAACAGACTGCTAATAGCGAAATCTGCAGATAAAGAGCAAGACATATTTTTTCATGGACAAATACAAGTCCCAGTACCTGAAGGGTAATTTTTTCTTGTTCCTTGACATGTTATGTTTGGAAGAATTACAAAGGTATATATAAAATGCAAATGTTTGTGTGAGTGTAATCCTTGGACTGACTAGGTGTAATTTTCCGTCCTATTAGTTCCACTTGTTAGGTAAAGGTCAATTTCTCTTTGCTATCTAAGAAATGTATTCAGTGCATCTGTTGAACACATCTGTTCAGCACACTGACCTCAGACCTGTGCCAGAAAGACCTTCAGTAAAGCATGAGCAGAACATGTCAGCTGCATATAAATTCAAAGTATATCCTTGGAAATACATCAGATAGAATAGAATTATTACGTGCATCATTTCTTTAGGAGCTCAGTTTCAAAACACAGTTGTCTTTTGCTTTGAAGTAGTTGGAAAATAACAGTGAAACACTGAACCATCGCAGAAACAAAAAAAAAAAAAAAAACTACATTTTACTCACCAAGCTGATCCTCTGAGAGATGCTCATTTTAAAAATAATTTCAAAACTTTCCTGCTTCCAGACCCCAAAAGTAGGTCCTATGACTTTGTTTCAAGATAAAACTTGCTCTACATATTCAAGTCTGGGCTTGATGCTTTGATTTATTTTTTTATCATACATTTTGCCCAGGATTCCCAGATGCAACTAGATTCCCTCTCAGAATCAAAGCTTCGTGATCCAACAACCCCACACTCTCACAGGCTATGGTTTATTAGAAGATTTAGAAATTCAAATTTTTCTGAGACTTTACTTGAAATTGTGTTGTCTGAGTTAGATAACATAAAGACCAAGCTTTTGTGCAGATGACACAACACGATGTATGAATGAGGAGAAAAGACCCTCATTATAGCATAGAAGAGGATCTATGATGTGCAGATCTATTTCTATTGGTCTTGCAAACTATCAATGTGCATAAAACAATATACTTTGTAATACTGGACTCGTCGAAATTATGTGGAAATAAAAAAAATAAAAGTCTCATCCCAGAGGAGACGGCAGCTACAAATCTACACTAGACAACATTTACAATAAAAAAATGGAGACCAAAAGCTGTTCTATTTAGTAGTAGTTCGTACAAAGTAACAATTTTTCAAAGATTTTTATTATCTGATTAAACAAACAAAATAAAAATAAAAGTTGCTTCATAAATCCAATAATCTCTTTAAGACCCCCAACAGGCCTAATGCTACTGTACTGTGGTATAAGGAATTAAGATGAAATGAACCAAGCTTTAATATGAGCAGTTATGTATTGCAAGCCTTTTGGCAGTAATTACATAAATAAAGGCTTGTTATCCACTTCCTTGGACGTGGGTCATCATAGAGTGGGTTCATTATATATCCATAAAGAATTCATGCAGAAAGAAACTTAATTAAATATCAAAGATGATCCCAAATCTGTCTAAGATGCTCCAACATCAATTATGCAGATATGAATAAGGATGCTTGTATTGTGCTTTCTAATTTCATTTCATTCATGTAATATTTTGGTTGAACTAGGCTGCAGTCAGCTAAGTGTAGTGAAGCTTTATGTCCTCATATTGCAGAGCTGAGAAGTTGCTGTTTTCTGCTTATGATGTCAAAGAGTCATTATGGAGAGCAGGATGTAACTCTCTTCACCTGCTTGTCAGATACGTTTTGATGGATTGTCCTACATTTTTCCAAGATTAAATTTGTATATAAAGCACATATATCTGTTTAATGTTTTTCACTTCTTTTTTTTAGCTTTGGTGCAATATTATTACTTTTTTAACTTTTCTACAAGGTCATTGCAATATGACTTCCATCTGTGACAGGTAACCACTTTCCTTAGCTTTCAAAGACCACTTTCAAAAGCTTAAGATAGAGAATATATAAGTATTAGAATACTCAAATTCAGATAGTAAGGCGAAAAAGTCACTAGATTCTTGCTTAAGCAAAGATATGTGAATCACAGGAGCTCTGCTAACCTTTGGCCTATAGTAAGGAAATGTAAGTATCACATCTAAAGCAGAAAACATTGGTCTGGAAAATCATCTTCCATCACATCCTCATCCAGACAGCTGAGTATGTGTGAGTCATTTATCTGGAGGAAATGGCAAGCAGCATGTTTTATGGGGAAAAACAAAACAAAAACAGCATGGTGGGGTCAGTGTGATGCTCTAGGCTGTGTTCTGCTAACTGGTCTTAAGTTGTTCTCATCCCTATACAGAATCCTTTATAGCAGAGGAGTAGTCTGATCATACTTTGATTTGCTGGATTATCTGTTTTTTTTTTTTTTTATGTGCAGTATTTAAAAAAAAAAAAGTTTGATGCACAAAGGCTGAAAATGCATGAGCTGTTTGCAGATTTTCATAGAATGGGAACCTGTGCTTATATGGCATCCCTTTTGAATATATGTGATACTAGGTAAAAAAATAAATAAGGCAGTTTGTTATGTAGGCATCTCTCCGAGGGACAGTTATGTCTTCTAAATGTTTGAAACGCGACACGTACCAGTGTGCAGCGTGTGTCTCACAGATTGATCTGGGAATGTCTCAAAAGTTCAGACTTTGCTTGAGGCTGGAAGGCTCATTCTGAGCATATTCAGGCTGACAGATACTCAGACGGTGCAAAAAGACGAAGAGCAAGTGGCACAATGATATGTTTATTGAGAGGCTTTGGATAATAGAAAAAATAGGCGAGGCTGCTGCTGGAATGTTACAACCGTTGATGGGAAACATGGACATCGATCTCCTTACCTAAACATTCACTCACTCATAAACTCACAGACCAAACACTCTCCATCCGATCGCTGCTCTGAGAGAAAAAACTTACAGCAATGCACGGGACGAGACGGTATCACAGTTTCTACAAGTTCAAATCTACATGAGAAAAATTCACAGTCACATATGAGGGAGGTTTTTTTTCTTCTTCTTAGGCACAGCAAAAGCAATAAGATGAGCATCTTAACGACGGCAAAATTATGTCAAATGTAAAACACGTTTGATAAACCCCGAAGCACCGAGATGAACTGAGTTTTTACCATGATTCTGTCAAAATGTTTAGTTTTCATTCTTAAACATGCAAACCTGCACTTAAAACAAGCACCAGGTATCTGTACTTGTCAGAAAGTAAGATCTCAGCTCATCTGGTTTTCCTTTTGAATTCAGCTCTTCATAAACATACACACATTTAGGAGTTTGCAAAACATGGGACTAAAACATTTAATATAAATGTAATCCCAGGTCAGTCAAAGGAATGGCTATTAAAGCATTTTCAGTACACACATACCTCCACTGGTCTCCTCCAGTGCTTTAGATAAACAGATACAAGTTAATCACAGACAATATCACTGACAAATAATTACTGGAGCTGTTTTGGCTCCTTTTTCTAAATTTGCAGTTCAAGTTCAGAGAGTTCACTTGCTTGTTCATTCCTTATTTGAAAGCTCAGTCTTTGGATAACCTTGTGCTCAAATGAAAGAGTCTGAACCTCTCTTGGTCCCCCCCCCACACACATTGAAGTGCACCTACTTCAGCAGCTGGACTGAGAAAAACTAGATAGCTCTTTGACAGGATGTAGCACACATTTGTAGCCTTGCACTCTATCGAAGAGCGCGGCCGAGTTATAAGCTGGTGTGTTTTTTGTATTTTTTTTTTCCATTTGTGTCACAGGAAGCAAGCACATTTGTTTCTGTGGGAATATGTCTGTTAGTTTGTTATTTACTCCAGTAGCCTAAGGGAGTCACACAATCAAACAAGGAAGCATTGAGGCGAAGAGTTTCGGAGTATTGTGACAACACTGAGAAGGCAGAAAACAGAACGTAGCCAAACACTGAGAAATATTGCTGGCATTGAGGAGTCGGTTCTTACACAGGTACTAATCTAGGAGACATATATCTACGGACTTGTTTGCTTTAAAATTTGAATTATTAACGTCTTCCAGAGATTACACAACTTGACGCATTCGTTGAGGTGGGGGAAACCCGTTCACTGGACTTCTGGTGCATTTGTATCATATCAGAATCATAGTATTTATCTATCATTTTGGACTTGAAGAAAATGCAAAAGTACTAACTCTTTTACATGTAAAATTAAATTGCTCTACAATAGCTAAACAATGATCTTTGATTCTGTCAAAACTTTTCAAAAATGTAAAGAAATAAATATTTTCTTCAATTATCCAAGAAGTTGAGGATTACCTTTCTACATGTCTAACACTAACCTGCATAAATTTATCTCCAGCTTTGCAAAGCATTCAAACTGGATGTGAACAGTAAACTACAGATTGGTGTAAAATGTATTGATTTAATCCAATCGTAAAATTTTATAATTTCACACAACACTGTGCATGTGCTCAGTCTGCACCAAGGAAGATAAAACACACATAATTGTGTTTTTCCAACGGTCAGAAATATTCCCATACAAAGCAAGGTAAAAGTTGCAGTCTTTCAGCCATCTGACCAGCAATGTGCAGCAACTGACTAGGAAGGCTGAGGGGGCAAGGTGCTTTTTCTTTTTAATTAAGCAGGAGAAAATGCTGGTAACTTAATTTCTCTTTGACCTCTTGTGGGAAATACATCAGGAGTTATCCAACTATCATTTCTAAAAAAGTGACTGGATGCACACTGGCCAATATTAAAATTACTAGACAAGCTTTACAGACCAATTACTTCATATGAACCCTGTTCTTCAGTGTTTAAATTTCCTTATGGATCTAAAATTAAATCCACCTTTTTCTCACCATCTGTAAAAAAAAAAAAAAAAAATTTGATAAGTTTTACAAAAACATCAGGCCAGTAAAAGGAATTCCCCTACCTACCTTTAGCTGTCCTGATAAACAAGAAAATGACAGAAGACACCATTATCTATGTTCTCATTTATGGACGGGTAACAGATTCAGTGTGTACTCACAGTTATCTGGGGATTTTATGAGCTGCATCCCTAAAAGGATCTATTCCCTGCTTAAGGAAAAGGTGATCAACTACTCTATATAAATAAATAATACTTAAAAGATTTTCATTAAACACTTTTCTAGACATAGATGAACAAATTCCTGATATAGAGGGAACTTGAGGCATCTTCTTTTTTTCATTCACGTTCCCACTCTGCTTCTATTTTGAATGTCTGAGCCAGTAGCTAAATTAGCCGCCACAGTGATAATATTGCTTTTTACACAGCAAATTAAGATAAAAGGCTTGATGCTTAATGGCAAAGAATTTAGTCAAGACACGTAAATTTGAGATAAACGTTTGATCTTTCTGCATTATTCACAGTGGAGATGGCTTTATGGCGAAACTTGTGGGAGGGTATATTCCTGCATGAGAGACAGCTGTGTTTGTTTGCTGCGTGAGCCTGGATGTGCTGCTTCCAGTGTTTTCTAGTGAGCATCTGTGTCAGCTCACCAGATATTTTGATTTTCACCACAGGGATTTTTCAATCCCATAATGCACTGGGAGTGGCGCCAAATGAGGAAGCAGCATTAGCTGCAGCTATGGGTAACTGATCACAGTTTGTGCAAAACAAAAACAGAAAAGGTGTCTCTTTTTCCCCTTCCTCCAGCTCAGAATATTGTTTAGCTGTCCATCAGCAAGTGTTGGTTCCAGAAGAACTAATCCCAGACGTCTGTGCGTAACATACGCACATGACCTCAGTGCAAGAGCAAATAAGACGGACCCAAAGGAAACTGGCGACTGATTTAAAAACGTTGGTTCTGAGATTCTTTCCTTCATGTTTCTGAAAAGATGGAGAAAAATAAACATTTAAAAATTCAGGATTTACAATAATTTCTCTTCCACGTTTTTAATCAGTCAGACAGGAGAAAGATTGTTTGAATTTTTTTGGGATCTTTCAAATTTCCTTCTAGATCCTTTGAGTGCTTAGAAATGTCTTTGACCTAAAGTGAATTAAGGAATATAGAAATGTATCCTATTATGCAGCAAAGGTTCGAGATTGAGAGAAACAAAGTGCTTTGAGTGAAAAACGGTGGCATTAAAGTAACCACATCTAAAATCAGCACAAAATGCTTTTCCATCCACAATAAAACACATTTGGTCAAATAAATATCATGTCTGTTTATCTGTAAATCTCTAACTTCAAACATTAGTTTACTTATATGCACAATTTCGTTTAAACCTCATCAGAAAATATGAATCCTAGACTTAAGCGTTGGATTGAGCAACGGGTCATTTAATGACACTAAGTTTTGTTCCTTCAAATTATGCCAGATGGCGAAGTCTAAGTCTGGTTTAAGCAGCACAGGTCAGCTGCTTAAATTCCACTACATGTCTGCATATATTGATTGCTTAAATAGAAATAAAACAACATGACATAAAGACATCTTCCATTAACTTTAGCCCTTCATGAGCAGGTCTGGATCAACAGCCTGCCAAACTTCAAACAACCAACCACAGTCCAATCCAGGCAGCCACCACCTTCACATGAGATTCGGAAAAAAATAAAAAAGGTTAAGAAAGAATGTAGGCCCGTTTTTAAGGTCTTTATGTGATGCTTTAAAATAGGTTTAGTCCTGTTGGTCATTTTAGTGTCCCATGTTATTGTAATCCCAGCAGCTGGAGGCTGATTTCCCATAAACTCAGCTGCAGCTGGGGGTCAAATGTTGGCGGGGTTGTCATCTCCCTTCGCCCGTTGGCCCAGTAGCCTCCTTCCGCATCCCCATTCAGGGATGGTGACAAAGCAGCGGACAGGACAGTGGCAGCGCCCTCTGCAGGAGTCTAGGAAAACACAAATATACAAACACACACAACAATGAGAAAAAAATGACGCCAAACTAACCTTTAGCAGAAGGGCTTAAACAGAAAAGCTGAAGTCAGACAGGACCATTTTAGAAACAAGAAAACAAGGCTGGTTTAAAGTTTAAGTTTTTGTCGAGTCTCAACATATAAGTGGTGGATATAGAGTGGGAATAAAAATAAAAAAAATCTCCTTATCATTAGAAACACATTGAAAAAACTTTCCAAAGCACTGCTGTGGGATAATCTGTATTTAGAAGGTGTATACGATCACAATATTTTCTATTGTAAACCATAATTTTCTGGTATGATTAGAACTATGCATCTGTCCACAGGTGGAAGACTATGCCCACCAACAACAGGAAAGGACTAATTTACACACATTTTTACCAAGCAAAGTGATCCACCAATACGGAATGCATTGGTAATAGATTTAATCGCCAGCATTTGAATTGAAGAGTGAGCAAAGTTGCACCCATAAGGAGGAAAAACTCTTTGTTTCACTACAAGTCCACTATGTCTACGTGCTCCTCACAGGATTTCTTTCAAATATAGTCAAAAATAAAATCAGAGAAGGTGTTCAATATCGATGAACACTCACTTCATACAGATCTGAACAAAGCAGGTAGTTTTGTTTTTGTTTTTTTACAAATAAAGAAAAAGTCCTGAGGCCTGTTTACTAAACAAGACTCCACTGCTGAAGAAAAACATTTTTACCAGATTCTTAAATATTAAGACAATTTAGTCTAAGAGTGAGATTTTCCTAAAAACACCACACCAATAATTTAGAGGAGGTTTCACCATGGTTTGGGACCGTTTTTTTTAGCAAATTGAACTAATAACTGAATAACAATGGAAAGGATTATTTTTTAGGAAATTTCAGTGAAGATTCTAAGGATAAAACTGGGGATTATTTTCTAGAAAAACAGATAATTATCAAACTTTAACCAAATTAAAGTGAAAATTAAGATCCGAGGACCTTCGTGAGCATAACCGGCCCTCAGGACCTTTAATATTTGAGAGATGAATGGCTTAAAATTTAAAATGTGAGGTGGCCTAGTGGTTAGGACATAGGGCTTGGAATCCTGAGGTTGAGTTTGAAACCCACTCCCACAGACTGCCACTCTGGGTCTCTGAGCAAGACCCTTAACCCATGATAGCTCCCCAGGCGCCCCAAAGTGACAGGGCACTGCTCCCCAAGGGGATGGGTTAAATCCAGAGGTATATTTCTCCATTTTGAGATCAATAAAGTTCCATTTATTTATTTATTCAATCAATGCAATTCACTCGCCTTCCTTATTACAGGAAAAAAAACTTTGTGTGAATAGTTAGTCCCTTTTCCATCCTTTCCACAGACTGTATGGGTCTGATTCCTTTGTAGATGTTGAAAGTTTTTCTCCTTTAGAATCATAAATCAAACCATTAGATAAAGTAGAACATTTACCCTGAAAAGGAGCCGTGCGATTAGACTTTGTGCCACACGTAAAGGCGTGTAGAGTTGTTGATATAAAGCAGTATCCACCATCCCTGGATCCACGGCGTATGAAACCACTGGAGAAGCTTCTCTCTGCATGGCCTGGTGGAGGTGGGAACTGAACAAAACCTGGGCAAGTTTGCTCTGACAGTAAGCAGCATGAGCTGAATAATGTTGGCTGAAAAAAAAAAACAACAACACAAAAACAAAATCATGTATTATATTCTTGAACACAAAGCCTGAAAGACACTTTTACTTTTTACGACAGAGTATTGGGGCCAGGCTAGAGATTTTTTTTTTCTTTTATTTCTTCTATTGAGAACAAAGTTGTAACATTATGAGAATAAAGTTGTAAAATTATGATAATAAAGTCTTAAAATTATGAGAATAAATTAATAAAATTACGAGAACAAAGTCGTAAAATCACGAGAATAAAGTCGTAACATTATGAGAATAAAGTTGTAAAATTATGACAATAAAGTCGTAAAATATTTAGTATAAAGTCGTAGAATTATGAGAATAAATTCGTAACATTATGAGAATTAACTGGTAACATTATGAGAATAAAGTTGTAAAATTATGACAATAAAGTCGTAAAATTATTAGTATAAAGTTGTAGAATTATGAGAATAAATTCGTAACATTATGAGAATTAACTGGTAAAATTATGACAATAAAGTTGTAAAATTATGACAGTCGTAAAATTATGACAATAAAGTCGTAAAATATTTAGTATAAAGTTGTAGAATCATGAGAATAAATTCGTAACATTATGAGAAGTAACTGGTAACATTATGAGAATAAAGTTGTAAAATTATGACAGTCGTAAAATTATGATAATAAAGTCTTAAATTATGAGAATAAAGTAATAAAATTACGAGAACAAAGTCATAAAATTACAAGAATAAAGTCGTAACATTATGAGAATAAAGTTGTAAAATTATGACAATAAAGTCGTAAAATTATTAGTATAAAGTCGTAGAATTGTGAGAATAAATTCGTAACATTATGAGAATTAACTGGTAAAATTATGACAATAAAGTTGTAAAATTACGAGAACAAAGTCGTAAAATTACAAGAATAAAGTCGGAACAAGATTGAAGTTTAAGTAACTCCATGACTTCTCAGTCTATTGTCCAAAGGCGTCCGCTATCAGATTCAAAAACTGATTTTTAGCACTGACAACAGTGCTATGTTGTCAGTAGCTTTCAGGAATGCTAAACCTGGAAGTTACAGCTATAGTGGCAACTGGATAAATGCTACACAGTGTTACTTTAAATGTCACCTTATAATAAAATAAAATAAAAAAGCTTAAAGCTTCATCCTAGTAGATTATGGAACAATTCTTAAGATCTATTACATAAAATCCTCAAAAAAATATGTTTCTGGCTGTGATGTGACAAAATGTGAGCACCCACCAGCTGTTTAAGTCATTCAGTCTGATTTCCCCGATAGAATGAGCCGATGACGACACATTGACCACACAAGAGACGTGCCCAGCCTTCCCAGAATCCTTCAGTTTATCCAGGAGGAGCCAGGTCAACAGGAAGTGACCCAAGTAGTTCACACCAAAGTGCTGCTCGAACCCATCCTCAGTTCGGCCCTCGGGAACCAGCATCAATCCAGCTTTAGACAATCAGAAATCAACAGATCTGTTATTACTTGCAACACATAAGCAAAAAAACACAGTGATAACAAACACAGGTGTTGATCTTTTAATTAGACTTGGAAGAAGGAGGAAAAACATTTTTGTTTAGGGGATTATTTCAGACTACTTTCTGGTAGTTTACTCTCGGTTTCAGGCTATAGGTTCTCTTCTGTACTGCAGAATAAGGATTTATCTGAGTGCTTTTAAACTTCTGTGGAATGAAAGTTATCTCAGGACACTGAACCTTCAAATAAACCTGAAAACTTGGAAAACAACTTCCAGCTCTCTTGGAAGAAAAGTAAACTTTTACTTAATAGGATCTGAAAACGATCCAAGTGGTAGAACCACTTCAGCTGTGATGGAGTGGTGCCCCAGCCGGGGTTAAGCTCACATCTCAGCCTTTGAAAGTTAATTTATTGTGAAAAATGTTGATAGTTTAGGAGCGATCAAGTTGACAAACAAGGAAGAATTGTTTGTGAAACGCTGATTTAGTCATTAGCTTTCCTGCGTCACCGCCATCTCCTCCTCCTGATTACAAACTCTTTACGCTGCGAGCAGTCTCACTGACAAACCTGAAACTGATTTATAATGTCAGCAAAGGTAAAGGGTGACAAACACTGGCGAATGAACCAAAAGCAGCCGTGCTGCTGGTGTACTGTAAAAGAGCCTTTGAGTTTTGTTGGTTATAGATGTTTCATCCAAAGACAGACTTTCCATACGATGCACTGATGAACCCCATCGTTCAAGGGTAAACAGTAGCTTAATTCAATATGAGGTCTGAGCTTCATTAGTCACCCAGGCTCTTAGATCGTCCCTCTGTTTGATGTCATATAAAAACTCCTGGGTTAAACATCATTCAGAAAAATCATTACCATTTATGTCATAGCTGCCTGTCTGCATACCTAAACAGACCATTTTTATGCTGGTAAAGATAAGCTACCAGCCACAATCAGGGATCACTGACAGGAAGTAAAAAGACCTTTGCAAGTTTGAAATGGTATAAAGAGACTTTCAGCTTCAATGAATCATTAATCCATGTCAGTGGATTTTCATTTCCAGAGCTAAAGACAATCTGAAATCTCAGAATAAATTCAAACTTATCCCTTCAAGGTTTTATCAAAGCTCTATCTCTCACTTCTCTGACAGAAGAGCCGAGTTCAGGCTAACAGCTCAGAGGCTCCTTCTGCAGCGGAATTCATGGCAAACAGAAGGTGGCTCGCAAAAATGAATTATTCAGCAGCTTAAAAGCCAAATATCACATGCCATATCTGCCTCTAAAGTAGAGTTTAATAGAGAGGGAGGAGATGCTCGAGTAAATTTTGTATGTATGGGAAATGCTTCTCCAAACTGCAGCTGAGGTTTAAATCCTCTGCACAGAGGTGTAATTCTGACAATGTTGACAGCATCAAAATGACACTGCAGCGGCTTCCAAACTTGTGCTGAATACATAAACTAATGCACATGGCGAGCTCACCGGAAGTATTCACACTGCTTGAACTTTGTCACACAAAAACTAAGTACTGTATGCCATTTTAACTGTTAAAAAACAGTAGACTTTTGAGGTAGAGTGAAAATTAAGCAGTTACCGTAATTTTCGGACTATTAGCCGCACCTGAATATAAGCCGCAGGAGCTATATTGCATGATTTGTACAAATATAAGTCGAACCGGACTATAAGCAGCAGGTTTTTTATGTTTAACACAAACTGTCTTGCGTTCGCAATGTCTGTCTTTCTCGCTGTCGTTCTGTCTTGAACCACTGGCGGTAGAAGTCTGATTCTGGAGGACCTCCGCATTCCCACCCGCGTGAGACTACCGTACTTGTGTGTTGAAGCAAATGTGACGTCAACATGGTGGATGGTAAAACCCATAGATGTAGGTATTACCCTAGTGGCCGTTAGCTGTAAAAGTCCATAGATAAGCCACATTGTTATATAAGCTGCAAGGTCGAAAAATGGGGAAAAAGTGGCGGCTTATAGTCCGAAAATTACGGTATTTTTTCATTTTGGCTAATAAAATTCTTGAAAGCATGCAGCACATTTGCATTTCCTTTGCATTTTTTTGTATCACAGCTTTTGGCATATTGTTTTAACAGATGTAGGCTGTTTTTTTTTAACTTTACATCTGTACAATTAAGCTCAAGCTCAGTAGGTTTAGATCGAGTCTTTCTGAGGATCCATTTTTAAGTCTTTCCTCAAACTCTCTTTGAAGAAAATCTTTCCATCGTGGCTCTAGTTTTGGTCATTATAGTTTCAGCTCTGTGTAGTCTCCAAATGGTACTCACACTCCGCCCTGTATCTCACTTCCTTCATCCAACTCTCACCAGTAAGTTAAGAAAACTACCCACCTAGTATGATGCCACCATCACCATGCTCCACCCTTGTGCTTAGTGTGATCCATCATACAAAATCCCATTGAATACATGAAAAGCTGTTTTTAATTGAGTGTAATGTAAAAGGTTTTGAGTGGTGTAAATGTTTGCAAGACACCAAAGTAAAGAACAATCCACATATCAAGCCAACATTTCTTTAACCTACCATTGTTTACCAAAATATTCAGTGGCAGCTTCCTCTTCTTGAAGCTTTCAGCAAATTGACGGATCGATTGCAATGAAGCCAGGTCCAATTTTCCAAACTCCACTGAAATAGACGGAAACAGACAGAAGAGTGAGAGCGATTTAAAACGGATTATTGGTGTGAGCAGTTTTGCCAGTAGAACATCAAAGCGTGTATTAGCGGGTTCTCCCCACAGTGTTCCCACTGCTCTGCTTCAGTCCATTATTTCACATCTAAAATGACTCATTCTTTCTGAACCCATCACAGCTTAACACATAACTATCGAAGCTCTAATGGTTGATAAGATAAAGGTAAGAGAGGCCTACTTAGCAGCCAAGATGACTCTGTAGTTTTGTGCTGACTTATCTTTTAACAGCATTTCTGCACATTTTTCATGTCCCAAATTTCCAAGGCGTGAATCAGCAAATTCTTCATCAATTTCTCAAAGCATAACTATAAAATGTAACCATGGAGGATTATGTGTGCTAAGCTGAGACTAATTCTCAGATTTTGCTCAAAGCTAAAAAAGTTAGTGAGCCAGAAAGAAAGGATGGAATAGAAAGCTTGGAAGAAATTAAATGAAAAAAGAAAGAAGCAAAAAAAAAAAAGGCTTTTTGCTTTGCTTAGACAGAAGGAAGGAAAAATGACAGGAGACAAAGGAGAACAAGGAAAATGATTTTTCCATCTATCCTCCTTTTTTCTTATCATTATTCACACCTGGAAACTTTCTAAGCTTTAAACAAAGTATGACATCACTTCTGGACCAAATATAAAGGCCTATAACTCAGTCCCAGAATTGAATTAAGAGTATTTAGCAAAATAGCTCAAATATGCTGCATATTGTTTTGCTGGTTTTTATCTGGAGGATATTATGGTATGTATTTTTTTGTGATAACAGAGAGACAGCCATCTAACCAGTTAAATTATTGTTTTTTTATTGTTTTGCTAAAGCAGTTTCCAACTTTGATTCAAAAACACTTTTTTAAAGCTTTTTCTGTTGTATTTTAATAAGAACACAACTAGACAGACAGGAGACAAAAAGGAAAATCATATTACATTTTTTTTCCTTATGAACACTGATATTGTGGGCCCTTATTTTCACATGGTAAAATAAATCTTTTATTTACTTTCATCAAAGAAGCTTATTTCTCCAACAGCTTTCTGTTCTTCAGAAATTAGGACGTAACTCTAAAACCTGCTATACAAATTTCAAAACCAAGAATGCATCAGTTTGTTTCGATCTAAATAATTTGTAAATCTCAAATATAATAATACAGACTTATTACACTTATTCAATAGCTCCCCCGAAAAAATGTAAAATGTACCGGAGCACTGACTGTTTAACCTTCTGCCTTTTTTTGTGGCTTTTCTCCTTCATTTACAGTTTTAATAATTTCATTGTTCAGTGCAGAGTCTTTTTTATACTTTCTTTCTTTACGTCTTAAATACCAGCCTTGTTTCCAACGTGTTCTGCTTAGATTGAAAAGCACTCTAATCTCAATCTGCCAAACATATAAATCATTTTAAGCATAACCTTATGGGTAGGGGTGGAAATTGCCAAAGAAGTCACGATTTGAATCGTGATTCACGTGCCGATGTGATTCTATCACGATGCATCACGATATTTGAAATATTTTCATTGAACACTGTTAGAAAAAAAAATACAGCCATTACCAGTGGCTGACTGGCTGTGAATGATCTGGGTAGTGTCTTCAATTGATAAATAACTGAAAGCAACTGAAGTCATACATAGCTGTATTTATTAAAATGACTTTTGGAGGTATTGCCATGAAAACAAACACTGGACACAAATATTACTGTTACTGGAGTGAAAACACAAAAAAAAAAGTGCTTAGGATTTATAAAAGTTAAAATAAAAAAATAAGGATAATCAGTGCCGTTTACATGGCCTCAGTGGTCCTTTAAACCAATGAAATGAAACATTCAAATGTATGACATTTCCCCTTTTGCAAATTACATGCTTCATATCAATTTCGTTTTTACCTTCTTTGCTTTTAAAGCCAAAATGCATCCAAGCATTTGACTTGAAACGTTATTGAGCTGGGGGCAAATTTTCTCAGTCTTCTCCATGTTTTGTTTATGAATGACTCGTGGCAGTATCCCACGGCCGGAAATGCTTGTGACACAAGGCAGCCGCCGTCAACGTATCCGCAGCGACATCTACTGGACTGGAAGTTGTATTCCACTTGTTTATGGCTGAAGTGTACCAACCATTCATGTATTTTATTGATTCCTTTTTTTAAATTAAGAATCGATAATTGGCGTCAAGAATCCATGCAGTAGATCATAAAAATTAGGATCGCGATGCATCGTCATGACGATTATTTTGCACACCCCTACTTATGGTTAATTTTAACTTAATTTTAGTTCATAATGGGATCTGTTTTACCGAATGAAACCCACTAACCGAACGATTGAGGATGAAATCTGATCATTCCTCTATCAACAAATCTAAAACATCTCTACTCCCATGTCTAGCTGAGTGGAGCTGAGGCGCAGTAAGCGATGCTGAGGATATTAACGTTTGTCAGGATGGCTTCCTGCTGCGCTTCTTTTTCCTCCAGCTCAGACACTCAGGCTAGAACCACACCGCAGTCAGAATCAGGTAGGTAGTTAATTAAATTGTGTCATATTTCATAAAGAAGTTCAAAATATTTAATCCAGAACTCTTATGATCCTGAACTGTATTGATCCTTCCTCTTTAAAAAATAGGAATCGAAAATCGACAGGAACTGGAATCGAAACCAGGATTCCGACCTGGAACGTTCAAATTCAAACGATGTCCAACTCTGGATGTAACGCCGAGTGGGAAAGAAATACACGGAACAAGCTGAAAGAAATGAACCAGTCTCTGGACCTCTGTGAGGCGGTGGGTGAGAGGATTATGCGTGCAAAGCCGACACCCATTATGGACGACATCTCTCATCCTCTCCATAACATCGTAGGAGCTCTGAGCTGCTCCTCCAGCAGCAGGGTGCAGCAACTAATGCGCAGCGCTGTTCTCAGAGATCTTTCACCCCTCAGCATCAGACACTGAGCAATAAATCATACAAGTCTTCATTGCTCACTGCGATATCAATGTAAATATGCCATGCCGTCTTCTCAATGTAGATCCATCATATATTAATGCAATATGTGCATTAATTCCAGACAAATATCTGTTATCATTGTTTATATACAGCTGTGAAGAAAGATCCATCCTTTTTTTGCATATACTATTTCTATATAATATCTCATATTCTTGTTTTATTCAAAACTTATCCCGTTACTTTCTTTTTTATTTTGGTGCACATAATCCCAGATGTTTCAAGTTTAGAATTTTTAGAAAAGAGCTTTCATTAAGACAACATTCCTGTTGTGGGTTGAAGAAAGTTTTATCCAATTCTACGTTTTTCTACTCACACTCGAAGCAATTTCTGATTTTTGTTGGAGTGCAAAATAAGAAAAACTGCATTTTGTTAGAGGACAGTCAGACACATTTTAAACATTTATTTGAAAATAAGAGAGCACAATGGTAAATTTTTTAAATCAGATTAGCTTTTATCTTTTATTTCTTATGAGAAACTACATTATTTCCAATGCCTGTAATCCCCTGCTCTACTTTGGCTGACAGATTTATGGAATCACCAATAACAGCAGCATCATACAAAAATGGCACGTCGTGCCTCCTATTCTAAATGTTTTATTTTACTGTACTTACAGCAACATGACTGTAATATAAAATCAACCTAGCAGCATTAGACTGAATAATGCCTGAGTATATAAAAAATGTTAAGAGTGGAACTAAAAGCTCATTCAGTTTGACAAGTATGCCTAAAACTACTTAAAGCCTTTGGTATTCAGAGTTTGAGTAGTTTTATTAGTGATGTCATTTTAAAGGCTTTAATCCACCCCCTTGTGAATAGTGAATATGCTAAAAGCACTTTCCGTACATCCCTGATTATATAAATACAGGTGCTGGTCATAAAATTAGAATATCATGAAAAAGTAGATTGATTTCAGTAATTCCATTTAAAAAGTGAAACTTGTATATTATATTCATACATTACATACAAACTCATATATTTCAGATGTTTATTTTGTTTAATTTTGATGATTACAAATGACAACAAATGAAAATCTCAAATTCATCATATCAGAAAATTAGAATATTGTGAAAAGGTTCAAAATTGATGGCCCCTGGTGCCACACTCTAATCAGCTAATTAACTCAAACCACCTGCAAAAGCCTTTAAATGGTCTTTCAGTCTAGTTCTATAGGCTACACAATCATGGGGAAGACTGCTGACTTGACAGTTGTCCAAAAGACGACCATCGACACCTTGCACAAGGAGGGCAAGACACAAAAGGTCATCGCTAAAGAGGCTGTCTGTTCACAGAGCTCAGTGTCCAAGCACATTAATAGAGAGGCGAAGGGAAGGAAAAGATGTGGTCGAAAAAAGTGTACAAGCAAGAGAGATAACCGCACCCTGGAGAGGATTGTGAAACAAAACCCATTCAAAAATGTGGGGGAGATTCACAAAGAGTGGACTGCAGCTGGAGTGAGTGCTTCAAGAACCACCACACACAGACGTATGAAAGACATGGGTTTCTGCTGTCGCATTCCTTGTGTCAAGCCACTCTTGAACCACAGACAGCGTCAGAAGCGTCTTGCCTGGGCTAAAGAGAAACAGGACTGGACTGCTGGTGAGTGGTCCAAAGTCGTGTTCTCTGATGAAAGTAAATTTTGCATTTCCTTTGGAAATCAAGGTCCCAGAGTCTGGAGGAAAAGAAGAGAGGCACTTCATCCACGTTGCTTGAAGTCCAGTGTAAAGTTTCCACAGTCAGTGATGGTTTGGGGTGCCATGTCATCTGCTGGTGTTGGTCCATTGTGTTTTCTGAGGTCCAGGGTCAACGCAGCCACATACCAGGAAGTTTTAGAGCACTTCATGCTTCCTGCAGCTGACCAACTTTTTGGAGATGCAGATTTCATTTTCCAACAGGACTTGGCACCTGCACACAGTGCCAAAGCTACCAGTACCTGGTTGAAGGACCATGGTATCCCTGTTCTTAATTGGCCAGCAAACTCTCCTGACCTTAACCCCATAGAAAATCTATGGGGTATTGTGAAGAAGAAGATGCAATACACCAGACCCAACAATTCAGAAGAGGGTTAGGGTTAGGGTTAGTTCACTTCCTGTTTGGATTAACTGAGTGTGCAACTGAGTGTGCAGCTGTTCAGAGGATCTCCATCTGAAGTTAAGTTATTTTCTCTGTGATATCTCTGTATCTAAGTAACTCTAACTGACTACTTTAAAACATAGCACCTTCTGCTGCACTTTTCTACTGAGCACTTGTCAGTTTCACACGGTTTTATTTCTGATAGCAAGAAGTAGCTAGCCTAGGCTAGCGCTAGCTTAGCATTGCTATGGCTTCTCTCTCTCCCTCCCTTGACTCTTTTCCAACTCTTCCTTCTTCCTCTCCTCTCTCCTGCTCTCTGTGTCAGATGTTCAGTTATTCCTCTGCCTCCTTTAGTGATAATGGGATGTGAAATAAGTGTAGTATTTTTGTAGCTTTGGAGGCGAGGGTGTCAGAGTTAGAATCCAGGCTTCAGGCTGTTGAAGTAGGCCCCCCACGTAGCTGTCCTCCAAAAGTGCCTGAGCAGCCAGGCGATTGGGTAACTGTACGCAGAAAGCGTAGTCGTGGATCTCTGCCCACTGGTCACCACCAACGCGTTCACGTTTCTAACCGGTTTTCCCCACTCAGTGACACACCAACTGAGAAGCCCACTCTGGTGATTGGCAGCTCCATAGTCAGAAACGTGGGATTAGAGACACCAGGGACCATAGTCAAATGTTTGCCGGGGGCCAGAACGGGCGACATCAAATCCTACCTGAAACTACTGGCTAAGGATAAGGTTAAATACAGTAAGATTGTTATTCACGCTGGTGGTAATGACACCCGGTTACGCCGATCGGAGGTCACTAAAATTAGTGTTGCTTCGGTGTGTAAGTTTGCCAAAAAAATGTCGGACTCCGTAATTTTCTCTGGTCCCCTCCCTGATCTGACCAGTGATGACATGTTTAGCCGCATGTCGTCATTCAACCGCTGGTTGTCTAGGTGGTGCCCTGAAAACAACGTGGGCTACATTAATAATTGGCAATCCTTTTGGGGAAAGCCTGGTCTGATTCGGAGAGACGGCATCCATCTCACTTTGGATGGTGCAGCTCTTCTTTCTAGGAATCTGGCCACATTTATTAGTCCTCCAAAACCCTGACCACCCAGGGTGCAGACCAGGAAGCAGAGTTGTAGTTTAACACACATCTCTGCAGCTTCTCTACTGTTACCCACTCTTTACTCCATCCAGACAGTGTCTTGCCCACGACCAAAATCTAATAAATTAGCAAAGATTCCCAAAGGAGTAAATCATGATAATCTAATTAAAATCAAAATAACTCCAATTGGGGAAAAAGTTAAAACAATTAAATGCGGTCTGTTTAACATAAGATCGCTTTCCTCTAAAAGTCTACTAGTTAATGACTTGATTTGTGATAATCACATTGACTTGTTTTGCCTTACAGAAACCTGGCTGCAGCAAGAGGATTATGTGAGCATAAATGAGGCAACTCCTTCAAGCTATTTAAATTTTCACATCCCCAGAAGTTCTGGGCGAGGAGGAGGAGTAGCAACAATCTTCCAGTCTGACTTACTGATTACTCCCAAAACAATTAATACCTACAACTCTTTTGAACATTTAACCCTTAATTTCCCTGATCCAAATTTCAAGGCAAGAAAACCTCTTCTTTTTGTAACTTTGTATCGTCCACCAGGTCCTTACTCTGAATTTTTAGATGAGTTTTCAGAGTTCCTTTCTGATTTGGTATTAAATACTGACAGGGTCATCATAGTGGGAGATTTTAACATCCATGCTGACATTGAAGGCGATAGCTTGAGAGCAGCCTTTAATGCTATCTTAGACACTATTGGCTTTGTTCAAAATGTGAATAGTCCCACGCATTCTCATCTTCATACTTTGGATCTTGTGCTGACATACGGCATAGAATGTGAAGAAATAACAGTATTTCCTCACAACCCTGTCCTCTCTGACCACTTTCTAATAACCTTCAGGATTACTTTAACAGAGTTCTCCTCCCCCAAAAGAAGGTTCAATTTTAGTAGATCTTTATCAGATAGTGCAGTTATAAATTTTAAAGAATCTGCTTCACTTTCTCTCTGCTCTGTGTCACTGAGCAGTGCTGCAGAGTGCAAAAGCTTAGCTTATTCCCCTTCACAGGTTGATGATTTTGTTGATGGGGTTGCTAGTTCTCTGCGTATTGCCTTAGACAACGCAGCTCCTTTGAAAATGAAAACCGTTAAAAATAGAAAGCTTGCTCCTTGGTTTAATGCAGAGCTGCGTACTTTGAAGCAAAATGCTAGGAAACTGGAGAGAAAATATCGCTCCACAGGCCTGCGAGAGTCCTTCCTAGTCTGGAAAAATGGTTTACTGCTGTATAAGAGGACCCTTTGTAAAGCAAGAGCAGCATACTTCTCCTCATTAATAGAGGAGAATAAGAATAATCCTAGATTTCTTTTTAATACAGTTGCCAAACTCACCCAGAGCCATAGCTCTGTTGAACCGTCCATTCCACCTGCTCTTAGCAGCAATGATTTTATGGGATTCTTTATAAATAAGATTGATCTTATTAAAAATAAGATCATAAGCACTCCTCTATCCGCGATTGTACCTGAGGTAGTCATGGAATCTGAACCGGGTTTAGACTGCTTTGATCCAGTTGAACTCTCTGAATTAGCAAAATTATTGTCTTCATCTAAGCCTTCAACTTGTATGTTAGATCCAGTTCCAACCAGGTTATTTAAGGAGGTATTCCCTTTGATCTCCTCCTCCATTTTAGATGTGATTAATCTATCTCTGTTAGAGGGATATGTACCTAAAGCTTTTAAGATTGCTGTAATTAAACCTCTGCTTAAGAAACCGTCTCTTGACCCAGATGACTTGGTCAATTATAGACCTATATCCAATCTTCCTTTCTTATCCAAAATTCTTGAGAAAGTAGTTGCCAAACAAGTCTGCGATCACTTCCACCATAATGAACTTTTTGAAGAGTTTCAGTCTGGCTTTAGAGCTCATCATAGCACTGAAACAGCTCTGGTGAAAGTCACTAATGATATTCTCATGGCCTCAGATAATGGACTTGTATCTGTGCTCGTCCTGTTGGATCTTAGTGCTGCATTTGATACAGTTGACCATAATATTCTTTTAGAAAGACTTGAATATTTTGTTGGAATTAAAGGAACAGCACTAGACTGGTTTAAATCTTATCTATCTGATCGAATTCAGTTTGTTCATGTTAATGATAGATCTTCAACACGCTCAAAGGTTACCTGTGGAGTACCACAGGGATCAGGGCTAGGACCAATTCTCTTTACTTTATACATGCTCCCAATTGGTAGAATTATTAGACAGCATGGGATTAATTTCCACTGTTATGCTGATGATACCCAGCTATATCTGTCTATAAATCCAGATGAAGCTAACCCATTACATAGATTACAGGCATGTCTTGAAGACATAAAAACCTGGATGACTCTTAACTTTCTGCTTCTGAATGCAGACAAAACAGAAGTTATAGTCTTTGGACCAGAGTCTCTGAAAAAGAAACTGATTAGCCAGTCACTTCATTTGGATGGGATTAAACTGATTTCAGATAATAAAGTAAAAAATCTTGGTGTTATTTTTGATCAGGACCTGTCATTTAAATCCCATATCAAAGAGGTTTCTAGAATTTCCTTCTTTCATCTGAGGAACATTGCAAAAATTAGAAATATCCTGTCCAGGGGTGATGCTGAGAAACTAGTCCATGCATTTGTTACTTCAAGGCTGGACTATTGTAATTCTTTACTATCAGGAAGTCCACAAACTGTAGTTAAAAGCCTTCAGCTGATCCAAAATGCTGCAGCCAGAGTTCTAATGAAAATGAAAAAGAGAGATCATATCTCTCCTATCCTGGCTTCTCTTCATTGGCTTCCTGTTAAATCAAGAATAGAATTTAAAATCCTCCTTCTCACATATAAAGCCTTAAATGGCCAAGCTCCATCTTATATCAGAGATCTGATTGTTCCTTATGTTCCTAACAGAGCACTTCGCTCTCAATCTGCAGGTTTACTAGTGGTTCCTAGAATTTCTAAAAGTAGAATGGGAGGCAGATCTTTTAGTTATCAGGCTCCTCTCCTGTGGAACCAACTACCAGTTTTAGTCCGTGAGGCAGACACCCTGTCTACTTTTAAGGCTAGGCTTAAAACTTTCATTTTTGATAAAGCTTATAGTTAGGGTGGCTCAGGTTATCCTGAGCTATCTCTATAGTTATGCTGCTATAGGCTTAGACTTTTGGAGGACATAGGGACCCCCATTTCATCATTCTGCTTCATTCTCTCTCTGTTCTCCTATTCTGCAGAATCTGTTAGTTCAATCTCTAACCTTCTGCTCTCTCTGCTTTTCCTCAGAGTAGCTTTGCCTCGTCTGTTCCTGTTTGGCTGTGACGTCATCCTGGAAAAAAACATCAGCTGTGCTGCTTCTATCAACACCCTTGTTAATAGATGTTGGAGATCGGCCTGTTTTCCAGTGTGGTCCTGTTTCTCTGACCGTGACTGAGTGGATGTGCTCTCTTCGTCCTCTGGCATGGGAGCTGCCTTGGAGCTCGTCTGCCTGGCTGTGTGTTTCCTGGACGGGGCCGCCTTTTACAGCTGCTTTTTGTATCTCTGCTTCTGTCTCCTTGAACCCCAGTCGGCCTCGGCAGATGGCCGCTCACACTGAGCCTGGTTCTGCTGGAGGTTTCTTCCTGTTAGAAGGGAGTTTTTCCTCTCCACTGTCGCTACAAGCATGCTTAGTGTGGGGGATTGTATTTGAGTCAATGAGTCAATGCAATCAACTGGTTTTCCTTAGATAGAAAACTTTGTATCAATTTGACTGTATGATCTGGTTGAACTGTAAAGTGCCTTGAGATGACATGTGTTGTGAATTTGGCGCTATATAAATAAACTGAACTGAATTGAATTGAAGAGCTAAAAGCCACTATTAGAGCAACCTGGGCTATCATAACACCTGAGCAGTGCCACAGACTGATCGACTCCATGCCACGCCGCATTGCTGCAGTAATACAGGCCAAAGGAGGCCCAACTAAATACTGAGTGCTGCACATGCTCATACTTTTCATGTTCATACTTTTCAGTTGGCCAACATTTCTATAAATCCTTTGTTTTTATTGGTCTTCAGTAATATTCTAATTTTCTGATATGATGAATTTGAGATTTTCATTTGTTGTCATTTGTAATTATCAAAATTAAACAAAATAAACATCTGAAATATATGAGTTTGTATGTAATGTATGAATATAATATACAAGTTTCACTTTTTAAATGGAATTACTGAAATCAATCTACTTTTTCATGATATTCTAATTTTATGACCAGCACCTGTACAATATATTCCTTGCTCAGTATTTTTTGTTTCCTCTGAAAGGTTCAACACAGACCAACAGAAGATTGTGACTTCCTAACAAAGGGCAATGATAAACTGTGTCTCTCTATAACCAGAGAATGTCTGAAGAGCTTCCAATTTAATGGCCAAAGACAGAGAGAGGACGGAGAGGGAACAGGAGAGAGGAGATTCGATGGGACTGATAAAAATGGCTGTAGAGACGGTGGGAGAGCGGCTGTCCCTGATCGAGATCTGATAGCAGACTTATCTCCAGGCCGTGCCATTCACCTCTTTCTGACTGCATGTGTGAGATTGAAAGGGTATGGGGAGAAAATAATGAAAAAAGGGGAGGGAGGGGGTGTATTTAAATGGATTCAAGCATTCATTTGCCTCTTTTTTTCTGTGGCTGCATTTACCCTTCAAGAAAGCAGAGGAATTTCTATACATTTTTCCGCCATTGTGCCATTACTCATGTCAACCTGAAAAGATGTTCAGCAACCTTTTTAAAAAACAGCAGTTGAAATAAAATGTGTATATTTTACATATCTATCTATCATAAAGACATTTGACTATGTTGCTTGAATTACATCTATAGTAAGAAGTTGCTAAATATTTTTATGATCTTATATGAGGTGATCAGTGATCACAGGTTTAAACTGTTTTTTAAACATTTATGTCCATAAATTCATGAAAATAACTGACAACAACAACAAAAAACAAACAAAGACAAATTAGCTCTACAGGTTTGAAATAGAAGAAGAGAAATACAAATTGGCAAAAACAAAAACTAATTGTATCAGTAAAAAGACTTAAATTACAGATAAATTATATACTAAATCTACTAGTCTTTCCAATTCATTGTAATAAAGTGGTAGTAATATAGTTAACTGCACTCCATGCTCTACTTTGTCCAGAATAACAGACCAATTTTGCATCCCGCAAGTAGGAAGGGGACTTTTCAAATTGTCCAGATGGGAGTCAACTGGGTGAATGCCCTAGTACACTGCATACTAGTAGAGCTGGTAGAGCCGGATTTTAACAGTCAGTGGAAACTGCTAGAAAGAATCAGATAACTACGGATGTGACACCAAGATATTTATTTTTTATGAGAAAATCTGTGCATTAAAAAAATAAGACAGAGTATTAGGGTCAGGTTAGAGATGATTTTTTATTTTGAGAATAAAGTTGTAAAATTACAAGAACAAAGTTCCAACATTACGAGAATTAAGTCATCATACAACAAACCCAAAATTTCAGAAAGAAAGCTTCAAGCTCAGACCAGCATATGACGGCTGACTGGCGCCACCAAACAGCAACCTGAGTCCACTTTGACATGCTGCCAAATTTGATGCTGATGTGCTAAAAGATTTTCTTATTTGTCAAACCAGAGCTAAAGTATAACTTCACATGATGCTTGACATTCCTCATTTTAGTGAAGAACATGCTTTTTTTAAGAGTTGACATAAAATACATTTTTTTCTCGCAATTTTAGGACTTTATTCTTGTGATTTTATGACTATTCTCATCGTGACTTTTTTCTCGTAATATTACGACTTTATTCTCGTAAGTTACGACTTTACTCTCGTAATTTTACAACTCTATTCTCGTAATTTTAAGACTATTCTCATTGTGGCTTTTTTTCTCGTAATTTACGACTTTATTCTCGTAATTTTATGACACTATTCTCGTAATTTTATGACTATTCTTTTTGCGACTTTATTCTCATAATTTTACGACTGTATTCTCGTAATGTTACAAATTAATTCTCTAAATAGAAGGAAAAAAAATCTCTAGCCTTGCCGTAATACTCAAAAAGAGCAGAACAGTTAATGAAATGAAAAGTGATCAGTTAGATTCTAATAAATCCCCATTTCTACCTGGCTTTAACACGCTTGCTTCCCACCTGAGACCACAGCAGATATTATTAAGTAGGATTAAACCTAAATCTGATTAAAAAAATGCATTTCTGTTAAACACATTCAAATCCTCCCCTGGCTGCTAACAGACCAGAGAAGCTACATTACTCACATGCGCTAAAGGTGACGACAAATACCCCTGTGAGAATAGGGTGACTTCGCTTTAAGCGCTGACCTGATTTGATGATTCCTTTTTGGCCTCAATTTAACAAAATCTGACCTGAATGAGGGCAATAATGTTTCCAATTCAATACAAATCTGATCACTACTACTCTATGACTCAGGAGTAAAAATAAAAAAACACACAATGAATGAATCAGTACCGCTGAGCGAGCTCTCAGAGACAGCAGTATAAATAGATTCACTTTGAGCTGTCTGATAAAACAGTGAAATCCAAGAATATTAGCTCTGGGCAGCATGCCAGAGTCAGCTCCTCAACAGATGTTCTTTATTCAGCAAAAGTAAGGGAAAGGAGGCGGCCTGGTGCTTCAGTCAACTGTACTTCTACTGAGATGGTGGGCCCACCAAAGACGGACGTTAATTCAAACATGTACTTTCCTAAATGCATACAAAAGAAAATGTATTAAGAGTCATGTATATAATTTTTCTCTTGGGTTTATAATCTGCATGATCTCAGAGCTTGTTAAAATATTACCCACCATCTAAGAGTTAGGTAAAAGCTGAAATAAAATTAATATGTGTGTTAACTGCGCACACAAACTTCCACAGCCTGCTTTGCTTCACGCTTTTAATTTAGGTCTATGGTTTGAGGCACAATGTGCTACTTTCAACTACACCATGACTAAAGTTAGTGGACAGACATCACTGCCTGTGGCAAACAGACAGGAATGGTCTGTGTTTTTGTGCATTAGTGTTTATGTACATGTTCATAATTCAAGGTAAAATGCCCAAACTTCAGGAACTAGCACCTGATTGCGGACAGATATGACCATGGGTTAGGTTAGTCCTGTTTTAAGGTTTTCTGGGGACAGGTGATACACTGAAACCTGATGTCAGATGGAACAAAAGGTTTCTGGTTCTGCATCTGCAAATACCTGAAACTGAATTTCACAAAAAACAGCTAAGACATCACTGAAATAAAACTGCTTTGCTACTTTTTTTTTTCCATCTTTGTAATATTGTCTCATTTTAACGTCACAATGCAGAATTTTCTATGTGCTTAGATCTATCAATTATAGAAAAGGGTGTTCAGTTCCACTGAGCCATTACTTTTTAGACCAGCTCTTGAATGTAATCACATTTACAAGTATTTAAATATCTTCATCCAAAAAGTTAAGAAATTTACATTCACACAGGACTGGACAACATTTCAATGTCAAATATCGCAATAGAATTTGCATTTGTGATCGACTGACATTCCAGGTTTTATGTAGTTTTATGTGTTTTGTAGGAGCAATTATTGCTAAAATGTTAAATTGGATGAGTTGTACAAACATCGAAAAATACTTGTAAGTTTGTACAGGTATCCATTGTGGGCATTCTAGGGCAGTTTTTCTAAGGCTTTCACTTTTTCACACTCACAATGACCACAGTCCAGCTGCTATGCAGCTGTGTTGCAGACATGATGCATAAAGTCTTTCCCTCTGAACGTTGCAACCAAGCTGTCCCCGCTGTGGCTTCAGAAACAGCGCTTGAGAGAACAAAGGATCACGTGAGTTCACGTTTTTTAGGGACGTTGTTGGTGGAAAACTCTATCTGTGCACATAAATAACCCTTTTCATCATCCGATTGCCCTTCTGTTTCACCTATCTGTTTTCGCTATGGTAGGTTGTTGATTTTATTTCATTTTATTCTGAAATTCACAGGAACTTTTTTCTGATGTCAACTTTTCCTGTTTGGTGTGTGAAATTCAGTAGCCCAATGCAAAGACAACTGCAGCGTCAAGTCAAACTTCGCTCTTGCACGGCCTCTGTTAATACATGTGAGGTTACAAAATTATTTCATTTAAAATCCTTGCACCATCCGTGGCACGTTGAAAGTAAGCCCAGCATTAGGTTTGAACTTTGCCGAGCCAAGCTAACATGGAAATAAGCTTAGAAATTGAGCATTCAAATGTAACTCTAGCTATATGCAAGGGCTGTTCTTTTTCACATGAACCTCGACCTCTGGGTATTTTCAGTCTCGACCAGATCTTCTAAAAGTGTCCTTCATTTAGTTCAAACTTCCCCCGGTTTCCTGCCCCTGTTTTTCCTGCAGCCTTGCTGTGTGCAACATCTAGTAAACGGCAAAGGTTTTTTACTTAAAATATTTCAACTCAGGGACTCCATAGGGCTTTATACTACAGCCATCCAAGCAGTGATGGTTGCAAGCTTCATTGTACCCACAGCTACCTTAGGGCACAGAGGCAAAGCTGCAGTCCACAGATGCCAATGGGACTTCTGACCAGGCTCAGTAGGCAAAGCGGATGAGGCCTCTTTCTCAAGGCTAGGAAGGAGAAGAACTCCTGTATCTTATGCCACTATTGCCCTGTAAGAGATATCATTGCAACAGGAAACAAAAAAATTAGATTTTCATCAACATGGCTTCCTAATCCTGCTGCTAAAGATCGAATTCTTCCCCCTGAACTATTGATCTCATCAGATCCACCAGATCTGCAGTAGGCCACTTCGATGGCCATGTCTTCTGGGATGAATTGACAGTACTATGTAAGATGTAAAAAAAAATAGGGGTACTGACCAGCTGAAGTTATACTAGAATGATGTATTAATCAGTTCTGTCAGTGTGCCTCAGAACAGCTGTGGCCGTGATGCAGCTTACCACCATCAGCGTATATTAAGTGTGTAAATGGGTGAATGCCTAAATGTAATGTGAAGCGGTGTGAAGTCCTTGGACATTATAAAGCATGACTTTATTTTCTATATTATTTACTTGAGGGCAATTGGTTGCATATAAATGGACGCTGAACTTTTCAGATTACACTTTTTCTTCTAGTAGTAAAATGTTGAAAAAAGAATTTTTATCCTTTTGCTGCTCTCAAATTTTTTTAGTTAACCCTAGATGGATATATAGAGCAATAATGGTAAAAATCAAACTGAAGTTTTCACATTGACTCTGGTTAATTGCTTTCAGTTTTATATGACACATAAAGACATTCACCATTAAAGTGGATTTTTTCCCCACCGGTGAATCCATGAGTGATCAGATGAAACTACCTCAGAAGCCCACATGTCTATTAAAAACTGTTGCCTATTTCTCCTAACAGACAAATGTGCAGATACCGGGAAGGGTGCCAGAGGGCTTTTGGACAGAGATGTTTAAGGCTGCCGCCTCACATACTAATGAGAATCCATTACTGTCTGAATCCACACAACCACATCAACACATTCTCATTCAGCCCACAAGCAGCTGGCTACAGACACCCGTGTCCCTTATGTCTCAGTGTCTGCCAATTACAAAAGAAGTAATCAATTCTAGCATGACTGCATCCAGGGAAATCGACTTCAATGACACCAGCTACATGCCTGCTGTCCAGGTACCCGGCACCCACTCGACCGGCCAGCCCTCCACGTCCTTCCACCACAAGGCCAAAGCACACAAACCACAAGACGAGCTCATTAAAATGCACCAAAACACAGGTGATATTTAATAAAAAGGCAAAAAAATATATAATTCGTGTGATACAGCGTGTTGTCAAACGACAGTTACAAAAAGATAAAAAAAATAACAAATAAACCTCCAGTTTTCCATTTTCTGTTTATTTTTTCTACTTTTAGTAATTATGAAAATAGAGAGAATAAACAGCATCAATCAGTTAAAACATTTAGGTTATTCTGAACCATCAAAAGATGGCTCAATTTAATAGGCCCAAAAATAACAACTTTTTTTATGCCAATTTTTTTTATGGAATATGTTATCATAGAAAAAAAAAAAGCAAAGAAAGAAACAAAGAAAAACTAACACTGAAAACCAAAAGATTGGACTTCAAGGTAAGAAAATCAGAAGTAGTAAAAAATAAAAATAATGCCCAGCAAAAATTATTTCATTTTTGCATATTGAGACTAAATGCACATCTAAAAACAATCAACAACGAACCTGTAAGAAAAAAATCCTAAAAGAAAATATGAAATACTTTGAAAAAGAATGTAGACATATGAGTGAAATATAATGCAAAAAAGGAGCACAAATCTAACCTTATAAAGACACATCAATAAATAATAAAAAACAAAGATAGATTGAAATGTGAATCCTAATCTTGATCAGTCCATACATTTTATCAGCCAGTCAAAAAGGCAAATACCGTATTTTCACGACCATAAGGCGCACCGGACTAAAAGGCGCAGTCTCAGTTATGTGTCCCATTTCTGTATTTAACACACACATAAGGCGCACCGGACTATAGGGCGCGTTTTTTATATACAGGTACATGTCCTCTCAGGTGGATTTTCCCACTTAAAAACATATTAAAACTACTTTATTCCCACTGATCACAGCAAATAAAGCTGCAAGGTGTATTTATTACAAAGTATTATTCAAACCTGGGAACCGGCCGTGAGAGACACATCGCTGATGACACAGGGCTGTGATTACTCCTCTGATACAGTTTATTGACGCATAAATTAACTTAAAACGTAGGCAGGATAATAATCTGGATGAACTGACTGCAATGATTAAATTTTCAGGTGGACTTTCTCACTCAAAAAGATTTAGATTATTTAGATGAAAAAACACCTGCCGAGGTGAGCCCGGATGCGCCGCGGCCCAGAGGCTGCTGTTGAATTAAGTTTTCAGGTAGAAAAATAGAGCGGGAGCAAAACTGAGTATGATTGTGCTTTATTCAAGTATTTATTACAGAGTATTAATCAAAACCCTCAAAGTCCACATCCGTTTTCTGAATTAAACAGCTGCGCTAAATCCGACATGCCAGTTTCCCCTTCTTCTTCGTTTATTGACGCATAAATTAACTTAAAACATAGGCAGGATAATAATCTGGATGAACTGACTGCAATGATTACATTTTCAGGTGGACTTTCTCACTTAAAAAGATTTAGATTAGCCTATTTAGATGAAAAAACACCTGCCGAGGTGAGCCCGGATGCGCCGCGGCCCAGAGGCTGCTGTTGAATTAAGTTTTCAGGTAGAAAAATAGAGCGGGAGCAAAACTGAGTATGATTGTGCTTTATTCATGTATTTATTACAGAGTATTAATCAAACCCCTCAAAGTCCTCATCTCAAAGTCCTCATCCTCTGTTTCTGAATTAAACAGCTGCGCTAAATCCGACATGCCAGTTTCCCCTTCTTCCTCGTTTATTGACGCATAAATTAACTTAAAACATAGGCAGGATAATAATCTGGATGAACTGACTGCAATGATTAAATTTTCAGGTGGACTTTCTCACTTAAAAAGATTTAGATTATTTAGATGAAAAAACACCTGCTGAGGTGAGCCCGGATGCGCCGCGGCCCAGAGGCTGCTGTTGAATTAAGTTTTCAGGTAGAAAAATAGAGCGGGAGCAAAACTGAGTATGATTGTGCTTTATTCAAGTATTTATTACAGAGTATTAATCAAACCCCTCAAAGTCCTCATCCTCTGTTTCTGAATTAAACAGCTGCGCTAAATCCGACATGCCAGTTTCCCCTTCTTCTTCGCTGTCAGAGTCACTTTCCGTGCCGGGCGGCTCCTTGGAAATGATGCCGGCTTTTGCGAAAGCCTCTTTAGGCAAAGTCTTTCTTTTAAAAATCACCATAGGCGGCAGTTTCTGTCCATTTGCGTGGCAGCCAAGCACAACAGTAAACGACGCCTTTTCATACCCTGTTGTGTGTATCGCTACAGTGCTGGTCCCCTTCTTCTCCACGGTGTGATTCACCGGGATGTCGAAAGTGAGCGGCACCTCGTCCATGTTGGTGATGTGGCTTGGCTGGATGACTTTGTCAGCGATGTGTTTGCTGCAGAAGGAGTGGAAGCTCGCCAGCTTTTCATCATAATCCGCCGGACGTCGCTGAGCAACTGTAGTCCTGGTCCAGATGGAAAAATTGCACCGTTTCATAAAACGGAAGCACCACGATGGACCTCCTTGAAAATTTTCAATTTTCATTTCTTCCGCCAGCTTTACTGCTTTTAGTCGAACAGTGACCGTTGAAACGCTGGCCCCACTCGTTCTTTGCTCCACGATCCACCGCTCGAGTCTTTCCTCCAACTCGGGCCACCTCGCCTTATGTCCGCGGAAACTCAGCTGCGTCTTCTTCACCAGTCGGAGTTCGTTTTCCAGCTTCCTCCACTTGCGAACCATTGATTCATTTATATTGAATTCTCTCGCAGCTGCTCGATTTCCATGTTCCTCTGCGTAGCTGATAGCCTTCAGTTTAAACTGGGCTTCATAGGCGTGTCTCTTTGCCAATTTCAGGGTTGTTAAGACAACAATGTTCTGCATAAAGCACATACCTGTTGTTTTATACACAAGCCACGCCCACACTTCCCCCTTTAAGGTTCTCACACACTCATGGTGGTCTCAACAACGTCCGCAGATAGGGCGCACCGCACCATAGGGCGCACCCCACATTTTGAGGGAAAAAAAAGACGTTTAGGTGCGCCTTATAGTCGTGAAAATACGGTATCTGATGTTTTTTAGTAAAATACACAATTCCTCTGCAATGCCATGTGTATTAAAGGAGAAGTCCGTTCATATTCAGAATTCAAACTTCTGAAAGTACTTTAAATAAGAAATTATTACATACCGTTCAGTATATGATAGGTTTAATAGGTTAAATTAAGAATAATTTAATTTAAATGTGATTTATCTGAGACATTCATGGATGTCAAAGAGCACTACTGCCACCTACTGGTTTGTGACGTCACGGTGCAGTATCGGCTTTTGAGCAAGTCCTGGTGCTGTATCTGGTGTTTGTCACAACGCGCTTTTATCCAAGTCCTCTTGAAAACATTCTTCTTCCAAATGTTGGCTACATATTATGTGTTTTTTCTCTGGCCAGAAGTTCGAAGGCAAATCCGACCTCTTCAAGTTGGCAATCCAACGATGAACCCGTGGTGGATCATGAATCGGAAAGGTGGATTAACTCATTTTGTTTTCACTTTTACCCGATGTATCTAACTGCCATGCCTATGGTTATTGTCAGTTTCACTATAGCTCTCAAGAATTTCAATGGTGAAGTCCTCTGGATTGCAGATGTGTCTAGAAGCTCCCATTGATTTTGCTTGTAAAGCGGGGAGAATGGCGCTCGGCTTACTGCACTGTGACGTAACTGCCGGAAGATGTCAGGAGTGAGGTGTTACTACTGTATATCTGGGCAAAAATGTCCGTTCCCAGAGTCAGTGATCGCGACTAAAAATATTGTTTTATTTTATTATTGATTAACGTTAAATTAATTAAATCACTGCGTACATATTGGTTTTAGGTATAGAAAATATTCCATTGATCATTCCTCGCTGACCGGAAATTTCCTTTAGGTAACAAAAGTCTTCTTTGTGAATGTTGTTACTGAGGGAAGACAACTCATAGGGAGATATTCTAAATGTCAATGAAAACAAATACAAAAAATAAAATAAAAAGGGAGAAAACTAAGAAGCTGTTAAAAAGTAACCCTATTTTTCTTAACATCTTTGGACATGATGAAACATGTCTGGGGCCTCGTCCAATCACAGACGTGGTTTGCAAAAGTATTTTGTAATTTAGGCAACATGTCCGCATGGATTCAGTGTTTTAGGAGATTATATAAAATTCATATCAAGTGTGCATCGGGTTCATAGAGTGGGGAGATTTCCAGACGTCAGTTCTGTGGTTTAATGCGAACAGCAACAGTGTTTCCTGAAACAATGACGTCTTTAGCACCACCTCTCTCCATAACCTGCATGCCCATCTTTGCTGTGTTTACCTTGCAGGAGTCGTCTGAGGATGCCTGGTGGTTTTGTTGCCTGGTGTGTTACTGTGGCTGCATCACAGCACCACCGTGGAATGCATATTTCAGTGGTGCTGTATGACTGCAGACACAGACTTTTGAATTTATCCCATTGTAATAACGATTACCTTCGCCAAGGTGCCCTTTTTATCAGCTGTGTTTGTTGTTTGGTTGCTTTGTTAGAAGCATTACTTTAAAAGTTATGAACTGACCTTAATACAATTTTTAGCAGAGTCTATGGACAGAATATTTCACTTGTTGCAATTCTTCCCCTTACATAGTTAGTGTTTTCATCCTGGTTTTAGACAGCCATTTTAGAAATGCACTCTGCAAAAATAGATAAAAATACAAAAACATTTTTCTAAATAAATATAACTGGTCTTTATTTTAACCAATAGAATCATTATTTTGGCTTGTTAAATTATGATCTTATATACTGCACTTCAAATAAAATAATGGAGATTTAATTTCTTATTTTAAGTGCAAAGATCTTACTCCATTGGCACACCATTTATTGGACAAACTCAAAGTGAGTCCAAAAACACTTATTTAAAGACAAATCTACTTAGCTTTAGTTAGATTTTTGCACTGTGCCATTGTTGTCTCTGTGTGGACAGGGCCTCAGGTTAATTTAGGCTTGGAAAAGAAAAAGGCTATAAGCAGATACTGTAACAGAAATGCTTAATGTATCACAATAAAGGCCTCTGTTTATGAATAATGATCAGCCTTTTTGCAATGTTTGAGTAAAGATAAAGTAGATCTTCTTGGTAATAATGAAGTATTGTTAATTTAACATTAGTGTTAAAGTAATGTTAGCTACTATAAGAAGGTAAAAAAGTTCACTAAACTATCTCTACACTAACTATACTGCATTCTCTGATTCTAAAGAAGAAGAAAAAATGCTCATTGGAAGGTTGGCTTCTTTAGTGAGGAGGGATTTATATAAAGAATAATGACGTGAAATTAAATATAATATCAGTTATATGTAATATGTTTACCAAGCACGACTTCCTGGATTTTATTTTGAGGAATATAATATGACGTCAATCCAGTGTGGTTCAAGTCAAGGCTTCTTGAGCAGAGAAGAGAATAACTTCTGACACCTCTTTGTCAGGACACCGGTGGGATTGATGATACGGTGAAGGTCAGCCGATTTAATTTCTCAACACTGGAGTTACGGAGTACCCTGTAGGCTTTAGTCGATGGTGTGATAAATATCAGCTATCAATTGTCTCTTCTTATCTCCATTCCTTTCCTCTTCCAACTCCTTTCTTGACACATTTCTTTTCATTTAGAGGGGTTTCTCTCTAATGCAGTTAAGCTGCTTTTTTGCTGGAAATCTGGTTCGGTTAATAAAGTCAACACACAAGTGAACACATTCCATGTGTTTCAGATAAAAGTTTGTGAGCCAGTGGTCAGCCTGGCTTCTACATGCTGAGAACGGCAGCAGGATAAAAGGCATTTCAATGTTTTTCTGTTATGTTTCAGAATTTCTTTTTTTTTCACCCCTTTGTTCACCATAATGGGCACTTTGCTAAGTTAAGAGTGGCTTACTGAGAGATTACGTTTATATGCATGCAGGTGTAAAAACAGCTGGGAAAAACACTTTGCTTTTAGTAAAAAGGTTGCATGGCTAAATCAAGGTATGCTTTTCTAGAAGCATCTGTATTCATGCTGTTGTGTTTCCAGTTCTACCTTTGGCCTCCTTGTACTCTTCACAAATCCTTTTGATGGCAGCAAGACCCTCCTGCTCATCCCTTCCACCTAAAACAGAGATACAGAGATGAATATCACGTCTGACAGGGCCTTCAAGGCTTTTTTTAAAGAATAAAACATGCAGCATTTCTGTTACACAACTCCTCATTTTATAAGCATATATTTCCGAGTGGAGTCCTTTAAATTAGGAAGGTACAGGACAAAAAGGCTTTTGGTGTTAGGGAAGATGTATCTGTTAGCGATTTAAATAATCATTTTGATCTAACTACTAGAATCATGGTAAAAACTGTGACCTTATATTCAAATACTTCAGACATAATATCAATAAAAAACTTTTAATGAAAGGAAGTATATCACTGTGTGAAATGAACAGGTTAGGTGCAATAAATGTCTCTTTTTTTATATGAATGTATCATTAAATCCTTAACTATGAGGAACGTTAAGCTAAAATTTGGTGGGGCCATATCATTTCTTCATATTCTTTTAGTTAACAGATGTGTGCGATAACCCAATATGACAGGCATAAAATAGAGCTTTTTCACCGAGATACGAGGCTCCGAGCAGCTATTAGTCAAACACCTGGCATATCTCGGCAAGGTGAGCCCTGTGTCCTTATAAAGATGTGAACGGAGAGCACAAGTGGCATAAACTCTAGAAAAACAGAAAGAAATAACACCGCAGATATGCAAGTTTAGAAATATATAACCTTAAAAAAGTCTAAAGCACTGAATTTGAAGGATACATCCGGCTTTTATAAAGGATTCATCTTTTCAGACATAAATGTTTTTAATTGAAATCTAAATCTAAATGAGTCATTTTTTTCTTAAAATAAGTGCATTTGTTCTTGAATTGAAGAGGTAAAAGAGACATTCTGCCAATGGAACAAGACAATTTACACTTAAAATAAGAAAACAATTGCATTCTCTTATTTCAAGTGCATATTATCTAATTATCTTATTTTAAGGATAAAATTACTCATTCCATTGGCAAACTGTCTCATTTACCTACTCAAATTACGAGTGAATACACTTAATTTAGGAAATTTTTACTTATTTCTAGATCATTTTTGCAGTGATGAAAAAGGCTTTTATTTATTTATTTATTTATTTATATATATATATATATATATATAAAAAAGGAATGGACAGATGGGCGGGCGAACCTGTAGCCAAATGCAGACATCTAGCTGTGCACTGGAAAAACACAATTGCATTGTCTTATTTCAAGTGCATATTATCTAATTATCTTATTTTCAGAATAAAAACATTCATCTAGTTTACCTACTCAAATTGAGGGCAAATATACTGAATTTCAGATATTTTTTTACTTATTTCTAGAATATTTTTCCAGTGTAAAGCATGGATATGGCTGGCGACGGCTGCACAAGATTCAGTCTAACATTAACAATTCATGTTAATCTTTGTTTTCTGGGTAATTTATGTGGAAGTAAAGCAACAGTATCATCCCTACATTCATTTTTCCAGGAAGGAAAATATGCAAATATAAACTGAGAAAGAGTGAGATGGATTTCTCTGCTGCACTACAGCGTCCCTGTAATACTTTATAATCACATCCTTAAAGGAGAAGTTCGGTTTTTTACACTTTAAGCCCATTTTCTGTAGTGTCCAGGATGAAATCGACGTCGAGGTGCTAACGTCTCTGTTAAACACTTTAAAAAACTCTGAAAATGGAATACGAAAGGTGGATTCTTGATTCTCGACGTCGGAGTACACAGAGTGAAGCGAAAAGACTACAACTGTGTAAACAGGCTCCATTTCCGTTTCCGGTGGCAGCGGAATATTGACTATTCCTACAGAACTCAATGGGATTTACAAAATGCTAAATAAAACACTACAGGAACGTTTTTTCTTCACGAAACTTTTTTTGGAACGTCATTGAACAGCGCTGACGACACGGTGAGTAGCATATTTTAAAAAAAGAACGTTTAAGGTTGTTTTAAGGACATTATCGGACATGCTCTATGCTAGCCATTCTAAAGCAGCCAGGGGGTGATTCTAAATGAGCCAAAAAGCAGAGACAGGAGCAATTGTCAAACTTTTGGTGTCGATCATTCGATTTCATCCTGGACACTACAGAAAATGGGCTTAAAGTGTAAAAAACCGAACTTCTCCTTTAACTGTGAAATGAAAAAATGTCTTATTAAAGTAAAACAAAAGGATGACTCAACTCATCTGACTTTAAGAACGTAAAACTTTTAAAAACAGAAATCGAAACGTGACAAACTTCATGCCTAAAGCTCCGGAACAAATAGATCCCAAAGCCTACAACCGATCAAGAGATCACTCTTTAAAGCAACAAGTTATTTAACAAAGTTCACAGTAAGAATTTGTTGCTCATTGATAAACAAACGCATGAATTCAGACCCACCAATTATTTCCAGTAAACCTCCACAAGGCAACAACCTCTCTTCTCTGGACGTGAACGGTGACACTCTAATCTTGGATTATAGCGCTGGGCTTTTCAAGGGCACGGCGTTATTTGCCATGCGGTTCAGTCAAGGCTGCTCCTCTGTAGGAAATCTCCCAAGGGTCAACCAGGCACACAGGTAGCAGACAGACGAAGGTTTTTTTTTTTTTTTTCCAAAACTACTTAAAAAAATTCAAGGTAATTTAAAGGCAGGAGTTTCAAACACAAAACAATTCTGGACTAAGATGATTTTATAAAAATCCACTGCAACCATTTTTATTTCATATCAGTCAACGAGTTATGCAGGGGAATCTCTCAGTCCATCATTTCTCTGTTAAAATGAGACCATAAAATAACTTTTTGCTGTAAAATGTTGTTGTGGATAAAAGCCAAAACCCATCTGCGCTCACCATTCCCATGGTGAACAATGCTGGCAACAGCTTCCCCCCAACTGAAATGATTTCTTTAAGCAAAGACACAGAAGCTGATTGAAAGATGAATGGATTAAATTACCTGATAAATGTTCAAAGGGTCTCATACTAAGAGGAAGTTCACCTTTCAGTAGAACTTGAGGTACATAATAAGAGGTTAGATCAAAGCCTGTGTTGGAAAGGTTTGGTTAGAGTCTACGACCAAGCTAAAACATCTCCTACTTTCCATTCAGTCTAAATAAGATCAATCTACTTGACGGCAAACATTTCAGCCTCCAGGTCTGCATGTCTGTTAGAAAGATACAACAAAAGATTTAAAAGGTTGGTGGATGAAAACGTATGAGATTTATATGAAAAATATGTTTGATTTTTTTTTTCCAATCGCAGAATTACAAGTCTTGTGCTACGGTTCGGCGACAAACCTGATTTTTACCGTTACCGTCATTCACTATAATAACCGGCGAAAATTTTCCCATGTCGATAAAATAAAAATTTCCTGTGTGCGACGGTGGCTGGTTCCTTCCCCTTCAAGGCACTGCAGCGTGTGACATCAGAATGGGATATGAGCCCAGTGAAGAAGCTTCTTAGATATCTTTAAACGAAATTACATCAGCCAATTCTAATGCGCGCTCAGCTTCATCTCTGTTCTCACTCGGCTCACCAGGGTTAACAGCTGCGTAAAGCTGACATCTCACCCACGTCAAAAACTCTACAAATATACTGAATGGTTGGTGCTACTTTAATGTAGAATTGTTCAGAAAAAAATATTATTTTTGCTACTTTTGTTTAAGAGACATTAAAGATTATTTATCAGGTCATCCAGAGGTCACAAGTTGCGGTATAAATACGGTCCGGTGTGGTCAGCCACTTCAGTATCTGGTAGGTTTAAGAAGATTTTTTGCACCATTACATCTGCAAAGAGACGTCCTGGTCTACAATTGCATTGGGGGCCAACCAGGTGTCAGTGATGTAGGGATGGAACGGTTTATGAAAACCATCCGAACCGTTCGGTTTGAGTGTCTCGGTTCGGTTCGCGTGTGTTGCGTTCGGTTCATGCGCTGCTCCTTTTTCTCATAGGCAAAGCGTTTACACTGCAGAGCAGAAGGTGGCGGCACTGCGACCAAAGCCAACCACCAGTAGTAAACAAGAAGAGGAAGAAGCGAAGCACCGTAGCCGGGTGTAGCAGAAAAAAATCAGTTGTTGTGGAGTTTTGTGTGGGTATGGCGAGTGGGAAAGAACAGGAGTTGGAAGAAGTGCCAGCAGAACTTTATAGGTCTGCTGTATGGGACCACTTTGCATTTAGAGTGACCTACGATGACGGCAGAAAGAAAGTTGTGGATAAAAGTGCAACAGTGTGCAAGCATTGTGCAACACATTTTGTTCATGCTAACAGCAACATGACCAACGTGTAACGCTAACCCCGAAATCCCACATACTCCGTCAGCACTCTGCTCCACTCCACTCCGCTGCGCTCCACTGCGCTCCAGACCGCCTGCGCAAAGCAAAGCCTACAGCCTCCACTGTGGCTCCCGTCCGCTCCGCTCTGAGTTCCTTGGAGATCGTTGAGGGCATGCACGAGATGATTAAATTCAAAGCAGCAAAACATGCGGAAATGATCCAGGGTTTCCGCGGATCATTAAAAATAATTACAGTTCATTAATTTTTTCTGATTTTTTCATTAATTTCATTAATTTTTATGGGATTTCGGTGTAACAATCAACATCTACCAAACCGAACCGAAAACCGTGACCATGAAACCGTGAACCGAACCGAACCGTGGATTTTGTGAACCGTTCCACCCCTACAGTGATGGGGCCCCTAATAGGTCATGGACCCGTAAGCAACCGCTGTCTCTGCCTACGGATAGTTACGCCATAGATCACCCCATTAAACTCAGAATTGAACCAAAGGGCTTTACTTTTTGAGTGCTTCGTTAGTGCCGTTAAAACTACAGCGCAACCACGCTGTCAAATTCAAAGATGTGTAAAACCCTCCATTATTTTTGAGAAAAAATGTAACATTTTTCTACTGTTCAATCAGACATTGTTGAAACTTTAAACATGAGTTGGTACAAGACTTTAATATTTATTTTAAAGCAATATGTAATGTGATTTATTCAATAAATAAATCAGTTACATTTCCTGCATATGCTTTATTTCTGATAAAGGAGCCGGAGCATTTTTCGTTATCGAGGTAAAACTGCCCAACTTATAGCGATATTGATTTGAGGTCATATCGCCCAGACCTACCTTGAGCATCTAAACTTCCATGAGAGTTTGCTGAAGTTTGTAGCTGCACTGCTATGAAATGTGAAATGATCATAGGGTGTGAAGGCAACGGCATTATCGTGCCATGATACAGGGAAACAATGTTTCACCCAAATGATAACTCATTCAAGAGAGAAAAAAAAACTACAAATCTGAGCTTGGTTTATGGTTATTGCTTGGAATATTTATCTAGATCTTAAAAGAAAAAACTATCAGGATTTAATGAATGGCTGTAATAAAAGCGTGATAAATGAAAGTCGTGAACTTTGTTAATTTCGCAGCTCTTCCTGTCGGATATATTTATGCAGCATTGACAGAGTTCCCATCTCAAACTGCAACATTTATAGAGGAGAGTTTGACAACAAATCGTGCAGACTGATTTACAACTTTCTGAGACGCGTGATCTGCTAACAGGAACATTATTATCCGTCAAGGAAGTGAGTCTTAAATCTTGTGAATAAAATGGCAGCAAGAAGCATTGCAAGATAGGGAGAGTTTATCAGGCAGAGGTAAGAAGGAAATCTATTCATAGTGATAACAAAATCATTTATTCCTACAAGAATGTAGGAAATATTCAGTAAAGTAGGTTTTTTAACCATGGACTCAAACAGTTGTCATTAAACTCACCACATTATCATTTCTAGATCAGGTTCTTTTGAATGCGATTGCCAGCTAAATTGCATACAGGATGAATGCAGGTATGAATGAAAGTTTCTAAAATGGACAGCAGACTGTTTAGTCACAAAGAACATTTCTGAATAGTCAGATAAAATAAATAAAACAACAGATTGATGACTATATAAAATTAAATGAATGTTTCTTATGTTCCTACTAAACAATGGCCTTTCATATATTCAACTGTTTTTATATGTCTATACGCCATGAAGTGTGAGAGTTAGATTTTAATGTTAGGCAGAATGCAACCAGAGGTTTTAAAACTTCTTTGATAACATACACACACGCCGGACTTATATATATATATAAAGGAGGAAACAAGAGGTAAATAAACAAATTGTGTATTTTTGAATAGTATTCTTTCTAGGCTGAAAGGCTCTTAGAATCTTAATTTACCCAATCAAGGTAAAGCTGACATGCTTTATTTTTTTTTATCCTCTGCATAAGAGAAAAATGTGGTTGTTTTCTACATTCAATTGGATGAAATGCTTTGTTTTCTTCCTATTAATCCACTATTTATCTATTTTTCTTATATTCTTTTTACCCCTTCTTGGTTCTGGTTTCCTCTGGAGTGAAGAGCAAAGATGCAGTTTTCATTGGTCTGCATGGATGTTAGCAACATTTGCAATGGGCTTATAGTGAAGAGAATATGACCTGATAAACACAATATTAAAAAAAATAATAATAATTCATTAAACATAATCTGAGAAAAGAGAAATTTGAAAATAAATAGAAAAAAAAATAATGCAATTTGAAATATATGGAAAAAGAAAAAAAAATCTAAGAAAGCTGCAAAGTTACTCTCAAATCCATTTTTAATAGGGATGCACGATATTGGGATTTTGGCCGATATCCGATATTTTAAAACTCATGTAGCCGATAACCAATATCGATACCGATGTTAAAGCTGGACTAAAATAAGTAGTCATTGAAAATAGCAGTTTTGTTATCCATTTCTGACACTTTGAAAAATAATATACTCAAATATATTTTCATATGCTGATATCAAATTGATTTTTAAAAACGCGGTATCGATCTATTTTACTTTCAAAATCTCGTGAAATTTCATCGTTCTGTTACAAACTCTTGTGATATTTTGCAAATTCTTGTGAGATTTTGTTAGTAAAATAGATCGATACCGCGTCAATATATCAACATATAAAAATATGGCAAAATTTCGTGAATTTTCGGGGGATTTCGTAGCATTACGATGACATATAGCAATATTTCATTAGTAAAAGAGATTGATATGGTGTTTTTAAATGGCAATATATCAGCATATGAAGATATTGGGATATTTTAATGTATCAATATTTTTTCCCTCGTCTTTAGAAGTTTTTAAGTCTGTAAAAAAGAAGTTTTTGAGGAAGAAGAAGAAGTAGTATTTTTATTTTTTTTTAGACTTTAGAAACTCAGAAGCTGATCAAATATCGGGTTAAATATCGGTGTGGTGGCCGATGTCCGATATTCAGTTTTAAGGCCGATACCGATAGGGGGCCGATTATATAGTGCATCCCTAGTTTTTAATTGTACATTATTTACAATTTTCATTTCTATCCTGCATCCCCCCCCCCCCCCTCCTCCCCTCATCTTTTGGTTTATACAAACGTGTTCTTTGCATCCAAAGTGGAACAAATATCACTGCCCATTAATGGTGCTGTTCATTTCACTAATGATCTAAAAACACCTTATAGGCCTTCAAAGACATTTACATACAGATGTCTAAGCTTACTTAAATAACTCCAGGCAGCTTCCTGGAGTTATTTAGGGGTTTGGGAGTTAAGTGGGAAAAATCGGGAATGTGGACAATTCTTTTCAGAACTTTAGTGTTGAGAAAATTAAAGCCTTATTTTATTTTTATTCAACAGTCGCACTACTCTATCCTGGTGCGTTACACAACATCTCAATAAAAAAAAAATCTCAGCTTTGTGGCTGTTAAATGAAAAAAATAAAATAAAATAAGGAAAATGTTAATGGAGTCTCAGTACTGCAGTTTCAACCCTGAAATCCACAATCTTTTATCTGAAAGTGCAGAGACTCAAAGCAAACTCTCCTCCTCCACACACGAGCGCTACGCCAACACTTCACCTGAAATATGCAGCCACTCCATTATCAGAGCGGGATCCACTTTACCATAAATATTCACACTTCATGAATTCAGTTGGTGGATTTGCAATGTAGATACATGCGCAGTCGTCGTCTGTGGGATTAGTCTAAAAACACAAAGGATTGCCTGAAGCCGCAACAGACACTTGACTGAATTCTCCTATGATTTATTTATTCATCCGGAGCGCACTCTTAAAGAAGGGAAATCTCATTATCGTACAAAGAGAATTCTAGCAAAAAAATAAATAAGACTTTCTGCTATAAAATCAAAAACACCCAAGAGGACGGAGCTAATCTTATTATAGACCTCAATTCCTGCTTGAAATCAAATAAAGTTCACTGTTCACCTTTAAAAAAGAGATTTTTATCTGAAATCATGATTCAATCAGATTTTTGTCTTCTTAAAATGTAGGGTTATATATACAGTATTTAATATACCTGGTAGTTTACCGCCTTAGCTAGAATGCCTGCAATGCAAACCTAAATTGCAGCTTTTAACTATGTAATACACGATGAGAGATCACATAAAACCACCCCAGAGAGCTAAATGAAAACACATTAGAAAATGAAGCTCACACTACTATACACTGTACAACCTTTTGAAAGTTTTATTCCCTGACTTTCAGATTTTCCTCGTGTGCAGAGCGGCTATCGAGAGCGGCTCCCCGCCACTTTTTCTGGAGGAATCTTGCTGCGAGTCACAAATTGAACAGACTCAGGTTGAGGGCAGACAGGGAATGCTAAAGTAACCAAATGACAAGCCAGCAGGTGGCAGATGAGTTCAAATCCCTTTTGATTTCCACTTTTTGTGCAGAAGCTCCTGAAACTCTAGGAGCTTGGTCACTGTGAAAACGGAGCCGTTTTCCCCCTCTGTTATTAAAGTATAACCGCCGTCTATCACATACAGCGTCGCATCCTTCACTACATTTCCCAGCATGCACCACAGACCGGCCATCATGGCGGCGGCCGATCCAAACATTTCACCCGGTAATTTACACTAGTTCTGCAATTACAACGTCACCTTTCATTTAACATTTTACTTACTCACCAACATAGCGAACTCTGAAAGTATCCACTGCGTCAGCATCAGTATACATTCCGTAGTCGGCAATAAAACTTCCCAGTCAAGTTACACTTTCTCTTCCCTTAGTCCGTCAGAATACTGGTCCGTGTGGAAACACGTACCGCATCGGAGCCAGTCTCTTATTCATTGTCCCAGGGCATTGGAAAAGACTATTAGGGGGCAGGGGTGTTAAGTGGGATTTCAGTGTGTCTGATAATTGTTTGCATGATAATAAGTAGGTGAAATGGTAATGTTTGTATGGTTAAATTATTTCATAAATATGTATGTTTTTGTATGAATGATGATATTGTCTGTATTTATTTTTCTATAATGTTAACTGTGGTTTATTTGGGATTTGCCTTCCTGTTCAGTTGGGCTGTCCCAATTGGTTAATTATTGGTGGGTCTATTTAAGGGGCATACTCACAATGTCTTGGGAGGGCTGCTTAGAGGGCTGCTTAGAGGGCTGCTTGAGGGACTGCTTGGAGGGCTGGTTGGAGAAACTCCTTTGGAAGGTCTGCTTTAAAAAAACTTTATTTAATGTCAGCTTGCTGAGAGGCTGTCAGTTTTTTGTATTGCCTGCAATGGCCGGTTTTGTTTTCTTTATTTGAAAGTATTTTGTTTGTTTTGTTTTTTTTTTGTCTTCACCATCGCCAGTAAATAAATTGCTACACGCTTTTTAACTGGAATTTTGTCGTCCGCTGGTTCTTACCATTTAATTTTTGCAAGTCATCTGCTTACTCCTCCTCTGACGTGAGACGAGAGCTGGCGAGCCGTTTTTCTCACATGTGGTGTCAGAAGTGGGATCGTGGCGCCGAAGAAGTCTACGAAAAGGAGAGGAGGAGGAAGGCTGCAGTCAAGGTCTGCGATGTCAGTGGTCAGGCGGACCAAAGCTGACTCAATGGAGCTTCCTTGTGATGAGGAGGACTTGGTGGAAGAAGAGGGAGTCCAGCGCTCAGCTGATGATGCTGAGGGTGGAGCCACAGGAGGAGCAGCTGAAGTGTCCGGGGAGCTTGACCTGCGTTCACTGTACAACCTGCTACAGACTGCTATCAAGACCCAAGAGCATGAGTCCTACAAGCATGAACAGAGGTGGCGTAGCGTTCAGGTCCAGTTGAACAATGTGTGGGATGAGTTGGACTCTGGGCGACGAGGGGCCTCAGCGACCTGTGTTTGAAGCCGCTGTACCAGCACTGCCAGTCAGGCCACCAGTGCCATCTCCAGAAGCCCAGCGGAGTCCGGCAGCCACACCACCAGTGTCACAGCATCCAACGGTGCCACCTGAAGTTCTGCTGAATCCGGTGGTGGCGTCGGCCGCACCATTTCCTGTGCCAGTTCCAGCAGCCTCACTGTATCCAGCAATCGACCCAGCAGCGCCGTCCCCAGTGGCCTGGACCAGAGCGGCAGTGCCAAAGCTGGAAGAGGGGGACGATATTGAACAGTACCTTACAACTTTTGAACGACTTGCTGTCGCCTATAGGTGGCCGAGAGCCAACTGGGCTGTGTACCTGGTGCCATATCTTACCGGCCGAGCCAGGGCAGCTTATGTGGCAATGGACAGTTTTGATGCCACGGACTATGATAAAGTGAAAGACGCTATTCTCACCAAGTTCGAGATAAATGAAGAAGTCTACAGGCAGCGTTTCCGTGATCCAGAGGTCAGGACAGGGGAGACTCCACGGGAGCTGTACAACCGCCTGATGGACCTCTACAGGAAGTGGATTAAGCCATCCGGGAAGTCGGTGGAGGAAGTAGGAGAAATTCTGGTCCTGGAACAGTACCTGCGTACCCTAGCTCCAGAGGTGCGTGTCTGGGTGAAGGAGCACCGCCCAGCTACAGGCCAGCAAGCTGCAGAGCTGGTGGAAGCCTTCCTTGCTGCTCGTCAGGGGCCAAAGATTTTCCGGGTTCAGACCTTCAGCCGACCAGCTATTGGAGGTAAGTCTGGGGGATTCGGTGGTGGAGTTGGTCCTAGGGGGTCCGTACAGAGTAGGATACCAGATAAACGGGCCTACCCTTTTCCTTCTACTTCACAGCCTAGACAGGCCCCAGCCACCTCACAGCCTAGACAGGCCCCAGCACCCACAGCTACACAGAACAGGACTTTTGTTATCTGTCATTACTGCAGCCAACCTGGTCACATGATTCGGGATTGCCCCGTTAGGAAAGCTAAAAACCTGTGTAGCCTGTCAGGGCCTGGAACTGGAGTTGTTGCCAGATTACAGACTACACCGGTCAAAGTAAATGGCAAAACTACAGTTGCTCTCTTAGACTCCGGTAGCATTCACACCTTAGTCCAGCCCCATCTGGTAAAGCAGCCAGTTGAGTTGGGGAAAGGGCAGCTCAGGGTTTGCTGTGTGAATGGAGATGAGCATGTTTACCCGGTAGCAGACATTTGTCTGGAGGTCAAAGGTCAGATATTTTCATTGGACGTGGGAGTGGTTAAAGGACTGAGCTATCCTGTAGTGTTGGGGCAGGATGTGTTAATTCTGCCTGAGCTTATTCAGTCTTCTGAGCCAGTTAGCCTGGTTGTAACCCGCTCTCAGGCCAAGGCTCAGCAGAAAGAGTTTCTAGAAGAGGTTACTGCCCGAGCCCTGATAGAAACTATGCCTTTTAGCCACACTGACATAGACTTCCCTGAGCATGAGAAGTTACACAAAGGCCGCAGACAGAGAAGAAGGGAAAAGCTATTGGGATCAGTTCAGAAAATGGCAGAGCAGTTGCCAGTTCCAGAAGTTGATAAAGCAGACATGTGGGAGCCCCCAAGTAACATTAGGGATCTGCAGAGGGAAGATGAGTCATTAAAGGAGCTTTTCAGTAAAGCAACAGAAACTGAAGGGGAAAAGAATGGGATAGCCACTGCTTTGTATGGGGAGGATTATTTTATCAGGCATGGTTTGCTTTTTCATCAACTTGAGGGGGGCAGTATAGAGCAGGTGGTAGTGCCACAGTGTCTGAGGGGGAAAGTGCTGGCCCTAGGTCATGATGTTCCCTTAGCAGGACATTTGGGTAATGTCAAGACCTTTGAGAGGATAGCACGGCGATTCTACTGGCCAGGGTTATATACTGATGTCCTGAAGTATTGCAAGTCATGTCCCATCTGTCAACTGACCAGCAGCCATAAAGTTAGGCCTTCCCCACTTAAGTCTCTCCCCATTATTGGTGTCCCATTCCATAGAATAGGGATGGATATCGTTGGTCCCCTGGAGAGAACAAGGTCAGGTCACCGGTTCATCCTTGTTGTGTGTGATTATGCTACCCGCTACCCAGAAGCCTTCCCCTTGCGCAAAATCACAGCCGTTGCTGTTGCCCGTGCCTTACTCCAGCTGATCTCTAGGGTAGGCATACCTCAGGAGATAATTACAGATCAGGGCACTGCATTTCTATCAAAGACACTTAAACAGGTCTATAGCTTACTGGGGATAAAGGGGATACGGACTACTCCCTACCACCCCCAGACTGATGGGTTGGTTGAGAGATACAACCGCACACTGAAGAGCATGCTCAAAAAGTTTGTTGCTCTGAATGGCAAAGACTGGGACCAGTGGTTGCCGTACCTGCTTTTTGCCTACAGGGAGGTTCCCCAGGCCTCCACGGGGTTCTCGCCCTTTGAACTGTTGTACGGGCGCCATGTCCGGGGCCCTCTGGATTTATTGCGAGATGCCTGGGTGGCACCTCAACCGGAAGCAGCAGACGGCGTCCTCTCCTATGTCCTTAGGATGCGGGACAAGCTGGAGGAGATGGCCTCCTTGGTGGAGGAGAATATGCAGCAGGCGCAGGAGACCCAAGCACGGTGGTATGACAAGTCTGCACGCCAGAGAACTTTTTCACCGGGGCAGCAGGTCCTGTTGCTGTTGCCGACAACGGAGAACAAGCTCCTTGCCCGTTGGCAAGGGCCGTACAGGATTACACGTCAACTGGGCCCAGTGACTTACGAGTTGGAGATGCCGGGGAGGCGGAAGACTCGACAGGCCTACCATGTCAACCTTCTCAAAGAGTGGCACGGACGGGAGCCACCTGTCAGCCAACAGCTGATGGTACAAGCAGTGCAGGAGGATGAGGATCCACCAGAGCAGTTCTTTCCAGCTGCTGTTTCCCCCACTGAACCAGACCTTTCACACCTGACTGCTCAGCAGGCCAAGGAAGTGCAGGCTGTCATACCTGCAGGTCTGTTTTCCGAGCAGCCGGGTCACACTTCATTGGTGGACCATGACATCCCGCTGAAAGACTCCACTCCGGTGAGGCAGCGGATGTATCGTATCCCTGAGCGCTTGTTGCCGGCCCTCCAGCAGGAGCTGGAGGACATGAAGCAGCTTGGGGTCATCGAGCGTTCCAGCAGTGGTTGGAGTAGTCCCATTGTGCTCGTGCCGAAGAAGGATGGGAGCATCCGTTTTTGCATTGACTTCAGGCAAGTTAATGCTCAGTCTTACTTCGATGCATACCCAATGCCGAGGCTGGAGGACCTTATCGAGCGCCTTGGGAGGGCGCAGTTCATCACAACCCTTGATCTCTGTAAGGGGTACTGGCAGGTACCGTTGGCGGAGGGAGCCAGACCATACACGGCCTTCCGTACCCCTCAAGGTCTTTATCAATTTACTGTTATGCCTTTTGGCCTACAGGGAGCACCAGCCACTTTCCAACGGCTGATGGACCAAGTCTTGGAGGGCACTGGAGCCTACGCTGCAGCCTATTTGGACGATGTGGTGATTTACAGTGCCACCTGGCAAGACCATATTCAACACCTGGCCGAGATTCTGAAGCGCATTCACGCAGCTGGACTGACGATCCAGCCAAAGAAATGTGCCCTAGCCCAGACGGAGGTCCGGTATCTGGGACACATCATCGGCAGTGGGGTAATCAAACCTCAAAAGGACAAGTTGGAGGCTATCCGAGACTGCCCACAACCCCAGACCAAAAAGGAGATACGGTCTTTCTTGGGGCTGGCTGGGTGGTACCGGAGATTTGTCCCGAACTTTGCTACCCGGGCTGCACCTCTCTCTGACCTGACCCGGAAGTCGGGGTCAGTAAGGGTGAAGTGGGAGGAGGTGCATGAACAGGCTTTCCAAGACTTGAAGGCAGCATTACTCTGTGAGCCGGTGCTGCAGAGTCCAGACTTTGAGAAACCTTTTGTTGTGCAGACTGATGCCTCTGGAGTTGGGCTGGGGGCGGTCCTTCTCCAGGGGGAGGATGAACAGCAGAAGCCTGTGGCTTATATCAGCCGCAAACTATTTCCTCGGGAGACCAGGTATTCTGTGGTGGAGCTAGAGTGCCTAGCTGTGAAATGGGCTCTTGAGTCTTTCAGATATTACCTGTTAGGAAGAGACTTTCTGCTTGAGACTGACCATAGGGCACTCCAATGGTTGGGGAAAATGAAAGACTCCAATGCTCGCATTACAAGATGGTTTTTGTCTTTACAGCCATTTCGGTTTAAAATTCAGTACAGGGCGGGGAAGCTGAACCCTGTAGCGGATTTCCTGTCTCGCCACCCCTGTGTCAAGACTTCAGAAGGGGGAGGAAATGTGAAAACGGAGCCGTTTTCCCCCTCTGTTATTAAAGTATAACCGCCGTCTATCACATACAGCGTCGCATCCTTCACTACATTTCCCAGCATGCACCACAGACCGGCCATCATGGCGGCGGCCGATCCAAACATTTCACCCGGTAATTTACACTAGTTCTGCAATTACAACGTCACCTTTCATTTAACATTTTACTTACTCACCAACATAGCGAACTCTGAAAGTATCCACTGCGTCAGCATCAGTATACATTCCGTAGTCGGCAATAAAACTTCCCAGTCAAGTTACACTTTCTCTTCCCTTAGTCCGTCAGAATACTGGTCCGTGTGGAAACACGTACCGCATCGGAGCCAGTCTCTTATTCATTGTCCCAGGGCATTGGAAAAGACTATTAGGGGGCAGGGGTGTTAAGTGGGATTTCAGTGTGTCTGATAATTGTTTGCATGATAATAAGTAGGTGAAATGGTAATGTTTGTATGGTTAAATTATTTCATAAATATGTATGTTTTTGTATGAATGATGATATTGTCTGTATTTATTTTTCTATAATGTTAACTGTGGTTTATTTGGGATTTGCCTTCCTGTTCAGTTGGGCTGTCCCAATTGGTTAATTATTGGTGGGTCTATTTAAGGGGCATACTCACAATGTCTTGGGAGGGCTGCTTAGAGGGCTGCTTGAGGGACTGCTTGGAGGGCTGGTTGGAGAAACTCCTTTGGAAGGTCTGCTTTAAAAAAACTTTATTTAATGTCAGCTTGCTGAGAGGCTGTCAGTTTTTTGTATTGCCTGCAATGGCCGGTTTTGTTTTCTTTATTTGAAAGTATTTTGTTTGTTTTGTTTTTTTTTTGTCTTCACCATCGCCAGTAAATAAATTGCTACACGCTTTTTAACTGGAATTTTGTCGTCCGCTGGTTCTTACCATTTAATTTTTGCAAGTCATCTGCTTACTCCTCCTCTGACGTGAGACGAGAGCTGGCGAGCCGTTTTTCTCACAGTCACTTTATTCACTTGTGGCTTGTTCAATGGTTTGAGATTTAATAGTTTATTTTTGAGGTTTTATTTTTGTTGTTGTGTGGTTTGTTTTAAGTCCTTAAGTTTGGAAAGAATGCCGAGATTTTGGTAAATATGAGCAAATCAGTAAAGGTGCTCTTGGATGATGCACCAAAGCTTTTTTTAAGGCAGATTTTTCTAATTTAGTAGCAAAACAATGTTCCAGAGAAGCTGGAGGAGGTGTCTGGAAACAGGGAAGCCTTTATAGACTGCTGCCCCACTGCAATCCAGATGAGCAGAAGATGAGCAGTAAAAGGATATTCCATAAAAAAATGTGAAACTGAAACATTCAACTTCTGATTTGGAAATAAAAAAATAACAAAAAAACAGCTTACATTTTCCATTTTTTTATTTTCATTTTTACTTTTGTGCTTCACAACAAGATTGTTTAAGGTTGCTGCATGGTGCATTAGGCATGTTGACAGCAATTTACTCATTCTGTAGTGAGTAAGATTGTGTTTTTTGCAGTAATCAAGAGCTTTCCCAGCATCCTTTATAATTAGACATGGTTAATTTATCCTCACTTCCGCATTTAGTAAAAGATTCTCTTATCGTCTGGGGGTTAGGAAGTCACATTTCCAATAATAGATGAGTTGCAAAGTCAACATCTAGAGAAATTCTAAAATATTTACGTTTATTGTGCTTTTATATTTTTTTTTTCTGAGATTAGAACTATAAACACCTTCAAGTTTCAATGCTTCCCAAAAGGAAAAAGGCATAGCCAACAATATGACTATGAAAATACTGTACGAAAATATTTCTCAGTATACTTAAGCCATCAATTTTTCAATTGTTTTTTTTTGTTCCATTAATTAATAACAGTTTTTTGGTATATAAATGTATCAAGGTCTTCATTAAAAATATATATTTCGTTAAGAAGCAAGAATTTTAATTGCTAATCTGGGAAAATCTCTCTTCATAATATGTGTTTATCTCTTCGGTTGTGTTTGCTGATCGTTGATAAGGAACTTGATACTGTACCTATAATAACATGTGCTCCCAGTCTGGCCAGGTGCCGGACAACCTCATAGCCGATTCCCCTGCCACCTCCTGTCACTATGGCAACCTTGCCATCTTGTCTGGGCATCACTGGAGTCAGGAGAGGACACAGATGTCAGAGACAATTTAATTTCACATAACAATTCATTATAATTAGCCTACGCTGTTGATAAACTGTAAAACCCACCGCTGGTGTTCAAAAATATTTAAGAGGCAAAATCCATAACTTACAGCCAGGTGCCATAATCTATTTTAAATTAAATAATTTAAGAGTATTCAAATAAAACACCATTGTGTGCAATATTATTGCTTGGATACATTTTTTTGTTGAATACTACAATTTAGATGTAATGCCTAAACACTGTAGGTAGTACCTAATATACTACCTTTAGTTGGTATCAATCCATTAGACTAATCCATTAGACATCCTGAGCTATCTCTATAGTTATGCTGCAATAGGCTTAGACTTCTGGAGGACATAGGGACCCCTATTTCATCATTCTGTCTTTATTCTCCCACTCTGTAGAATCTGTTAGTTCAATCTCCAACGTTCTGCCCTCTCTGCTTTTTCCTCATACTAGCTTTGCCTCATTTGTTCCTGTTTGGCTGTGCTCCACCCTGGAGAGAAAAATCAGCTGTGCCGCTTCCATCAACACATTTGTTTATAGATGTTGGAGATTGGCCTGTTTTCCAGTGTAGTCCTGTTTCTCTGACTGTGACTGGCTGGATGCGCTCTCTTCATCCTCTGAGACAGGAGTTGGCTCAGAGCTCGTCTGCCTGGATATGTTTCCGGGATGAGGCCGCCTTTTACAGTTGCTTTTTGTATCTCTGCTTCTGTCTCCTTGAATCCCAGTCGGCCTCGGCAGATGGCCGCTCACACTGAGCCTGGTTCTGCGGGGGGGTTTCTTCCTGTTAAAAGGGAGTTTTTACTCTCCACTGTCGCTACAAGCATGCTTAGTGTGAGGATTACATTGGAGTCAATGCAATCAACTGGTTTTCCTTAGATAGAAACTTTGAATCAATTTGACTAAAGATGACATGTGTTGTGAATTGGCACTAGAGAAATTAACTGAATTGACATGAACATGATTAGCATAATGTAATCCTGCCAATTGAATGAAATGAAAGGCTAAATAACATATTTTATTTAAACTCGCGATGTGTTTAATGCAGATTTACAACAAACCTATTCATCAGTAAAGGTAAATTCTCAAATTCAAAAAAACAAAAGAGAATAAATGCTGATATCAGTGAGAAATTTCACAACTGAGTAATTGCATTGACCAACCCTGATTTATGCTAAGCACTTTGGGCGAGTTCGTCAAAAACAACTGTTATTCCGAACCGAACTGCGTTACAAAAAGCCACTATTAAAATTTGAATTATTCTGGAATAAATAATAACACTTCCGAGCACAAACTTTGACGCTTGATGTATTAAGAATGCTAACCCGGCAAATTCGGCTAAAAAAAAAACAACCAAAACATTTTATGTAGCCGTGTTTTTAGCCTTTTTTTTAATTAACCTAGCTAGCATGCTATATTAGCATTAACGACGGTAGTCAGCGCTAACAGCTAGGAGTCTTCCGTTCACTTTCTGGGCGACGCTACAGGGGAATGGCTCAATTCTGAACGGATCCAACTTTCCTAACGTTTAAATAAATAACTAAAAGAGAAATTAACTAACCTGGTAGTTTTAAAGGTGTGTTTAACAGCTGAGCCAGAAGAACCTTAAAGCCAAGCAGGTACAGCTTGAAAGCAGACAGTAGAGGAAACCAAAGAGCCCACATCTTGGTCAGAGTGCATCAGCCGCAGCAGCAGCGGAGGAATCTGTCAATCTGCACCGCCTTTGGGACGTTTTCCAATAAGAACTTATGCATCCTCGCATCCTTGCTGAGCTGAATGACAAACAATTTGAAGCCTTATTAACTTTACTACTTTATTTTTAATTAAGAGTAATCAGAAAACAAATAAAAAATAATGTGATCCATTCAACTCCTTCAACACTTGGCTTTTCAGCTAAAAAAAGTGACTAAATGGCAGGGGTGGAGGTAGATGGGGAGCCAGGGGTGGCCATGGCCACCCTTAGCCAATCATTCGCCACCCCTACCCTTTTTCCCTTTAATACAGATGTTTTTTCGTGTTTATTATACACATTAATACCGAATTCATGCTCTTTTCAAAACTAAATTTTGTCCTATATGGAGTAATGAGAAAGTTGTGTCTCTGCAAGTCATCTGAGTCTTCAGTGAAATCAAAGATAAGTAACAATTTGAATGCAAACTTATCAAAAAATCAATTTATGTAGATACTAATGCCTGTAAATATTTATTTTATGCAGAATGTTTACTGATACAAGTAGGTAAGTAATGACAATGGAAAAGATTTATGCACTAGAACTGAAAACTGAGTTTTAAACACTATACCTTTTATCTAGAAATTACAGATGTATATACGTCTATGTGTTAGCAAAGGCTGTAGGACAGTATAGTTAGTCTTTATTTAGAAAATATGGATGTTTTGCTTGTTAATTTTCCTGTTGGAACAGTGTAGATTGACCCTGAGGTTCTGGCGCCTATCCACCTTCGGCCACCCCTCAGTGTACATTGGTTATTTCCTGGCCACCTTTATAAAAAAAATTCTGGCTACGTCTCTGCTTAATGGCGGAGTAGTTGCCTCTGCTTGATGTTCCTTCTCTGTAGATCCTGCATATTGCTTCCTTCAGCTCACTGGCTACCTCATTAACTGTTGCCAGATAGGTCACATACTTCAGAAGCAGCAGTCATTTGACACTCCAGTCTGATCTATAATTTCCCCAGACAGGTTTTAAGAGCCTGTCTGGAGAGGAAGAAGCCACTGTCCGCGGCGCTGTCTTAGATTTTTTGATGGACTGATGGTCTGGCAGTTAGCTTTTTCTCTCCTGGGATCATTGCAGGCTGTCACACCCGTCTGTTGTTACTGGAGGCTGGGATGATAGCTGTTAAATAAAGCCTTAGTAAAAACAGCGCTGTGCAAAACTATTTAAACCCTTTCAGCTGTTTAACAGTTTGTCATGTTACAGAAATAAACCTTTTTTTAACTGATCAATCATAAAGGGTAGAGAGTCTGAAGTGTTGCATGATTATTGATATATTTGTAAGACCAAGTCTTTTGGGGCAGGCCATGTCTTTTGGTGCGTTCACACTGAAAGCGTTTTGGGCGTCAAGGCATCCGATTTAAATGCAAAGTCTATGGAGGGAGGCATTGAGAGGTCCAGTGGCATGTCCGAGCATCAGGAGTGGCGCATTCTGGCATCCGAGCTTCCTGCCTTTGGAAGGTTCAACGCTGGAGTTTAGAAATCGGCACTTTTGCTGGGGGGACACCAGGGCTTCAACCATTCAGAACAGCTGATTTGGGAGTTGTTGGGGGAGGAGACACGCATTATATGCAAGCTCTGATCGCTTCTTCTGCAGAGATGTCTGCATATGAAAAATAAATAAAGGGGTTAAACTCCAAAGGTTTTAAAAAAAGGCTGGTGGAATGGTGATGTACAAGGAAAACAGAGTGAGCTCTGATCATTATTACTCCACTAAATTTTTTTTTTTTTATGAACTATGGCGAAACATTTTATGAATACCCCAATTACCTATGTAAAGTTATGGACAGATTCTACATCTCAGCTGTTATTTAAAAGGTATAGTGGAGGATTTTCTGGAATTTATTAAAAGACCCGCCCTCTCCACTTAAAAAAAAAGCACATTCACAACCCTGTACCCGCTCCTGAGAGGCAATGCATATTAAACATGTGTGAGAGCATGCACTATATCGCTCAATGCAAAAACCTTAAATCCATAGGGATACATTACCTGTTGACTGGCCACAATAAAACCACAAAAAATGTCAGAAAAAAGAATAAATTAAATCAGCTACTGTTCTTTAAACCTTGAGAGGTTCTAGCCTACCAAGTACGTTAAAACCGTAATGACGGACAGTAACCCTCATTGTTTTAGTATGGGATTGCATTTAAAGCACCACATACGTGTTAAGCAAAGGCAGAAGTGAGTCAGTGGTTGCCATAATAAGTGTTATCTGAATAATTCTGGCAGTAAGGAAGAAGCTACGATAAGAAGGCTGAGAGTGTTCTCACTAGAACTAAGGAAGTAGAGCACATCAGCCCCGTTCTGAAGTCCTTCCACTGTCTCCCTGTTGCTCAGAGAACAGACTTCAAAATCCTTCCTTTAAGTCTATAAATCACTGATTGGATCAGCACCTCAATACATGGCAGATCTGTTGTCAGTGTATCAACTTCAACACTCAGGTCTTCTAGTTCAAGCCTACTCTGTTCACCCAGAACTAGAACGTGACATGGAGAAGCAGCATTTAGTTCCTTTGCTCTATTTATCTGGACCAAACTCCCAGAAAGGGAAAAGTGCTGAAAACCTGAGTTCTTTTAAGTCAGTTAAAAACCCCTATGTTTACAACTACTGTTGCTGTTTAAGTTAAACTGCTAACTGAGGTATTATTAGTTTAAATGTTATTAGTTTAAAGTTTATAGTGGAGGATATAGCAACTGTAACTTGCCCTATCAACCCTCCAGACCACTCAGGTCTTCTGGCTCCAGCCTGCTCTGCATACCTAGAACCAGAACTAAACATGGAGAAGCAGCATTTAGTTCCTATGCTCCACTTTTCTGGAACAAACTTCCAGAAAACTGTAAAAGTGCGGAAAGCCTGAGTTCCATTAAATCAAGACTAAAAACACATTTGTTTAGGATTGCCTTCGACTGTTCTAGTTAAACAGTTCAACTGAAACATATTTTCTTTAGTCCAACTGTTTTAAATATTCTTTTTTGTTTTTGCATTTTTTATTTATTTATTTTTTCCTACTTGCTTTGATTCTGTTTTATCTTCTTGTATTTTAATCATGTAAAGCACTTTGCATTGTCTTTGTACTGAATTGTGCTATACAAATACATTTTTTGTACAGGAATTTTATTTAGAGCAGTAAGGAAAAAGTGTCTCAGTTTAATTTAGACTAGTATGTACTTTTTCAGTTTCACAGAAATGTGTAAATTTCATACCCATATTTACACAATCATTTACTACTATGAGCGGATCTAATCAAATGTGTGTTGTGTTGACCAATATGATGCATTCAATTTTCCAAATACAGTGGATACTAATACTATGGCAGTGTTGTTAGCATTCTGAGCAAGCAGACTCAAGACCAAAAGAGCCTTGATAATTCTCAGGTAATTCACTTGCAGGACATTTGGCCGGAAGCATTTGCAAACTAAAACAATTAAGCAAGAAATTTAGTCAAGTGGATGAAGAAAAAACCCATACAAAACCCATTTTAAATTGCATTTCCCTTTCAGTTTGGTATACTTTACTGTCACAAACACTTGAATACTTTATTATCTTTTGTAATATAATTTATACATAATTGATGACTGTGAAACTATAATCTAATATATTTAAAAGTCAAAGTGTCCACATTAGAGGATTATTTCCATCACTTAAAAGGACACCTGTTGCTCTGAGTGGAAATCACTGTGTGTTTTAAAATCCCAGTGGAAATCACTTGTGACAAATGTGGCAAGTTGAAATGAATTAATTATACTCCCTGAAGCAATATACTCACTGCTTCATAACAACAGAAGGAAACCACTTAGTTTGGACGGTTCAAAACACATTGGCTTTAAACAATATGCAGCACAGAGTGAAGATGTGTGAATGGAAACATTTGAATCAAGAATTGAATTTAATTAAAAGTCTCGATGAATGCAATCCATGGCTTTTGTAAATATACACCTTTTGCATGAGTGGCATTACATCTTCAATTCAATTCAGTTTATTTATATAGCGCCAAATTCACAACACATGTCATCTCAAGGCACTTTACAGTTCAACCAGCTCATACAGTTAAATTGATTCAAAGTTTTCTATCTAAGGAAAACCAGTTGATTGCATCGACTCATTGACTCAAATACAATCCCTCACACTAAGCATGCTTGTAGCGACAGTGGAGAGGAAAAACTCCCTTTTAACAGGAAGTAACCCTCCAGCAGAACCAGACTTAGAGTGAGCGGCCATCTGCCGAGGCCAACTGGGGTTCAAGGAGACAGAAGCAGAGACACGAAAAGCAGCTGCATCCTTCCTCCCATAGTCTTCTTTTTAAATTAGTGGGTCCAATAGAACATTAAATGGCTCCATAACAACCTGCTGCATCCCTATGAACTCATTTAAAGAAGATTGCAAAAATAAATTATACATTTCAGATCACAGAATAAGAAGAGGTATGCTGACCAGATTCCTAAGTCACTTTTTAATCTCCTTTGTGTTACATAACTAAGTCATCGTGTTATAAGTTGCCCCTCTGCAAGTATCCTCATTTAAAAAGCTTTTCAAAGTGATGTAAGAATCTCATTCTTCATGCAAAATGTTCCCACTTCTCCCAAATGCCTTTACTTTCTTGCACTGCTCTTATTCAGCATAATGTTAAAGTCTCTTTTAACCATCCATGGCTAACATTAATAATGGCTCTGCTACAAGGTTGATTATGTTTTATGATGTGAGATAAGGATCATTACCTTAACGTGAAAGCCATCCTTTCCTTACCGTTATCATTATTAATACCAATACCCTTTCCAATTACATTCCTTCTTCCTTTATAGTTCCCTGTGCCACTCTCTGAAATCTGGCATCAGTTGACAGGTCTATATGATGCAAAATCATTTTTGAGGCTTTTAAAGGGAATGTATTATGCAAATTGAAATGTTATAAGCTTTTACCGGTGTTATAATGCTATTTCTACATCTAAATCAAGCATTCACTGGATTCATCCATGTCTGAGTAATCCTCGTGAAACAGGCCACACCCAGACAGGGAGAGGCAAATTTACTTTAAAGGTAACTGCTTTTCTTCAGAGTTAGGAAAAAATAAAAAAAATCATGACAAATTATACCTCTGTTCTACCAAAAGTATAATTTTGTTATACATCTCTATACTTATTGACTTTGAAAGGTTTAAAACAGCATATATTACCTTTATCTATGTTTTGAGGCTATTTCTTTACCAAAATAATGAACAAAATGCTATTTTGCTTGATTCACTCACATCTGAATAATCACCATGAATTCTTCTTTCTGAGCAGCAGCCACCTTCGTATCTTGGGAAACAGAGTAGCCATTACTTTTCTACAAAGGAACCTGAAAACCCACCCTCCCAGGAAGCTCCTACCTTGACCCCGTCCATTCGCTGAGCAAATAACCGCCTGTTTTCTCTGATCATAATAAGCCGTGATGTAAGACAGAGCATTTCGACTAGAAGCTGAGATAAAGGGGCTCTTTTAGCATCAAATCTGCACAGTAACAGCAACTGTTCTTGTTTTAACTGATAAGAAAATAACTAATATTTCATAACAAATAAATACTGGGTATATTTAATAATATATTTTATCTACAGTTGAAAAAAGCATTATATACACCTTTTAATAGTGTTTTTGTTCTCTTTTATTTTCTTTAGACTTTTGCAAAGCACAGGCAAATATATATTTTTAAGACTGAGTCTCAAACCCAACTGCCTGAGGTAAATGAGCAGAAGATAAAATGCAATTCCTGCAACAGAGTCTGCAACTTGAATTCTCTATATACTTATCCACCATATTTGGCTATAATCACTGAATGCTGCTGCTATTTATAGAAGATAGTGATCAGTTATTGGTTGAAAGAGGTTTTAGAGGCTATCCCAGATATGTCTTTGGAGAGCTGTTTACTTTAAAAGATCGATAACAACTTAGTAATAAATATATTATGGAGTATGTTGAGTGAAGGTGCATCCAAAAATACAGGCATAGCTTATGTTAAAAACTACTTACATGATTTATTCCACTCTGATCTAAAAATAGATAAAAACATCTTTGTTTCTGTCATACTGGTGTTACTCTCTTAACTTTTAGTAAATAGTAAAGCTGTCAAAGTAGCTGTTTCCCTGGAAATGTGGTAGCATGATCATTCTGAAATATGTAACAAAATCCAACCTTCACTTACAATATATTCATTTTTAGGGAAAAATGCACTAAAACGAAATTGTTTAAGTGATTAATATGGTGTCTAGGGACTAGGCATCTGCAGCAGTCGCATCATTTATCATCCTCACCTAAATATCAAAATATCATATTTATGGTGGAAATAACAAACCATAATTGATTGTTTCAGAAACTGTATATTGGAGTTGTTTCAAATATCATCATTCAACATATACATGTTTGGAAATAAATATAATGCATTTATTGTGACTGTTAAACATTTGCACATCTTTATAGTTCAACAGAAACTTATATGTTAATGGTTCATGCTATGCTCATAACATTGCTTTTGTTTACTGTACTCAGTGACAGAGGTATTGCTAAAATATGGTTATGGATTTTTTAAAAGGTCTTTTATCTATCTGGTTTTATCATAAATGCCGCAATATACAGTATAATGTATTAATCTATGACTTCCTATCTCCCTGTAAATATGACATGTCACCAGCGATTTTCTCATTGGCCAAACTCGAAATGGAAAAATCAAGCAAACAAAACATTCAGTTAACATGTATGCTGGTGAGGATTCTCAGTCATCCAGCATGTCCCTACTAAAACAGAAGGGAAGCACAAAGAACAGAAACAAATCAAAACCTGTTGGTACACACTCTGGGTGTTTGTCAAATAAACTAGGAAATCCAAAAGACAGGCAGCAGAATATAACAGTGAAAAGATCAAACACAAAAACATCGCTATCCCATATGTAGCTGGAGTCTCTGTAAAACTCAAGAAGATTTTTCTCTAAATAAAAAATCCCAGTACATTTCAAACCATACAAGACCCTTAGACAGAGGCTAGTGCATCTTAAAGACAACACCCCAGACCTAAGATGAGCGGAGGGGTGTATGCAGTTCAATGCATTGAGGAATGCTCTGATCTTTATATTGGAGAAACCAAACAGTCTCCACAGACACATGGCTCAACACAGGAGAGCTACAACACTCTGCTGTCCACCTACACCTTATGGACAAAGGACATTCATTGGAGGACCAGAATGTTCACATTTTGGACAAAGGAGACAGGTGGTTTGAGAGGGGTGTGAAGGAAGCCATTTATGTTAAGAAGGAAAAACCAACCTTAAACAGAGGGGGTGGATTCAGCTCTATATTTAGTTTATTTCTATAGCACCAATTCACAACACATGTCATCTCAAGGCAATTTACAGTTCACCAGATCATAAAGTCAAATTGATACAAAGTTTTCTATCTAAGGAAAACCAGTTGATTGCATTGACTCATTGACTCAAATACAATCCCTCACACTAAGCATGCTTGTAGCAACAGTGGAGAGGAAAAACTCCTTTTAACAGGAAGAAACCCCCAGCAGAACCAGGCTCAGTGTGAGCGGCCATCTGCTGAGGACAACTGGGGTTCAAGGAGACAGAAGCAGAGATACAAAAAACAACTGTAAAAGGCGGCCCCATTCAGGAAACACACAGCCAGGCAGACGAGCTCTGAGCCAACTACCATCTCAGAGGATGAAGAGAGCACACCCAGCCAGTCACAGTCAGAGAAACAGGACTACACTGGAAAACAGGCCGGTCTCCAACATCTATAAACACGGGTGTTGATGGCAGCAGCACAGCTGATGTTTCTCACAATGCAGCGATGGAGTTGTTTCCTTCCCACTATCATCTCAATCCTCATCTCTATGCAGAGGACCAAAACATCTCGCCTGCTCAGCCAGGCCAACAATGAACCTAACAACTCCCCTTTTCATAGACATAGGCTAGAATTGCAGGCTAACACAGACCTCAATGACTCCCCATTATTAAGGGGCGGACCCTTTCCTCCAGTTCAATTTGAATGTTTTCTAAGCCAAAACAAGGCTTTGATGGGCTACTCTATGAAGCTTGGAAATTAACACTAATTCAGACATTTTGAATTGAAAAAACTTCCTGGATGAAAGCAAAACGTCTTCAGACTTGGAAAACAAAGTCCAGTGGATTGTTTTTTTTTACTTTTTTGGAAATTAAGATGTATGTTGGTCTTCCTTTACGTACGTTGGGAAGTGAACAAGGAAGCAACCTGAAGTCACCCATTTATGAAGTCAGAGTATTGAATCAATGTTTAAACTGGAATAATAAGGCCAGGCTGGATTTGGACTTAATTTACCTCGCCTCCATGCACAGTTAGGAAAGATGTACTTGGTTTTAGGAGGACATAAAGGACAGTTCTGAAAAAAACTACAACTTTGAAAGTGTTACAGCTATCATAGCTATTTATCAGCTATGAAGAAGCTTTTAGACACATTTAATTTAGGGTTTACATAGATGTTAATGGTAGCTAAAGTGGTTTAACAACACATCTTAATTTAAACAAACAAAAATTAAAAAAATGCAACAAATAAATCTTTAATCAGAAAATATGAGCAGACCTTCTGCTAAACTAATGGGTCTTGTTTGGCTAACAAAGAAACAGCTAAATGATGGCTAGTATTCAAAGCAGGTCAACCAAACTCTCCCTCATTTCAATATAATTACAATCATTTCCACTAAAAACAGGCTTTGGGCTTTCACCCTATGAAGCTACCTTTTTTTCCCACCCTGACAGGGAAATAATCAGTATTAGGTTGTGTCTCTCGCCCACAGTCCAATAGTTAAGTTGGGGGCAGAGCAGCATCACTGACAAGCAGTTAGCCTCAGTTATTAAAGTCTGCTCTGGAAGGCAGACAAATAAGCAGCAACATAAAGACAATGTGTCATCGTGACTCTGCAGATGGAGGCAGTGTGTATATTTAAATATGCATGCACTGCTGCTTAGCAGGACTAAAAGGCTGTGTTTCATTTTCCCTTCGTGCACACATGCTAGTGTTTGTTCTGCAGCCTGAGAGGTTCAGGAGGTCAATAAAGCGAACTGGCCTGCCATTGTTTAAAGGAAATCGCATCTCACGCATGACTGTAGGATGATTATTTAAAATGATGGGAAATCAGGAAGCACACACACACGCACAAGGATGAAGACACATAGGAGACAAGCTGGGAACAGTAAATGACAGGAGGGTGTGTGATGTAAATATCATGTGAACACCATCAAAATAGCTCCATCCGACAGCCACCTTTCATGAAAGCTACAGGCTGACTGCAAATCATAACTTGTCTTGCTTAGAAATCCAGGCTGACAACAGCACAGTGGGATTCCTGGACCTGACAGTTGAAATGTAATTCTTACATCATGACTCACATATTCGGGTAGGAAAGGAAATTTATTTTAAGAACTTTATGCAGGAAATGACTTTAGAAACTTTTGATGTGGTGGTATTTTTATTTTATTTTTTTTTTGTAAGTGAACAGCTGGTGCCCAGGGGAGATGGGAGGTGAAGTGTCATATCTGGAAGAAAGGGAATTTGTTTGGTCGTGTCATGGACAATTTGATCTTTGCAGTGCAACAGCCTGTGCGAATCAATGCCGTCTTTTCTGGCAGTTTGAGCTGCATCCTGCTCAGCTATTCTTCAGAAGCTGCCTCCACTCGAGAGGCAGAGAATCAAGGTTAGGCTGAAAAAGCTCAGGCTTTGACAGACAAAGCTCCCGGCTACAGAGTGTTTAGCCAATAATGATGCTGTGCATATGCATACACATATGCAAGGAAGACAAGTCCTTGGGGATCTCCTTGTTCCCAACCAAAAGAAAAAAGTCCTTACGTATTTACACGTCAGTTTACCTGCCTTGTGTCTTAAACAGAAGTACTTAAAAAAAGAAAAAAAAAAGAGGCAAGAAGTTTTAAACGTTTTTCAATATAACACACTGGAAAACGATCTTAAAATAAGTACAAATATTTTAAATTAAGTGTATTTTCCTTTAATTTGGGTAGGTAAATGAGATAGTTTGCCAACGGAATTAGTATTTTTACTCTTAAAATAAGATAATTGTATAACATGTTTTTGAAATAAGACAATGCAATTGTGTTTCTTTATTTTAAATGAAAATTGTGTTCTTCCATTGGCAAAATGTCTCTTTTACCTCCTCAATCCAAGAACAAATGCACTTATTTTAAGTAAAAATTACTTATCTAGATTAACATTTTTTCCAGTCCAGACAATACTAGGTTTTACTAGCTGGACTATTGTATTGTTCTTTATTTGTTCTTTATTCTTTTCCGAAAATTTGGTCCCCTGACAGCCAGAAATATCCACTCAATTTCATTTTGTCATGTTTAAACCAGCAAGTGTACAACAGGGAAATGAAACATACATTCTTTGAATATGCCAGCTTATATATTCAGTATAATATCAGTATATATATTCTTATATATTTTACCTTAATACCCCAAAGCTAATTCTAGTGAGAACTTCATATCAACAGTGTGGCCTCAGAGGTCTTTGGAGAACATGAGTGAAAGAGCATCAGGAAGACCAAATACAGCCAACAGGTCTGAACAGGGGCGGAGCTAGATGGGGGGCCAGGGGTGGCCATACATACACAATATAAGTGTGCATGTGCAGCATGAGGATTAAGCAGGTGACAAAGATTGGTATACGGGACAACTGATAGATAAGACAATCCCCTGGAAATAAAAGCCAAAAGAAGATCATTGTATATACTTTTAATTTAGACAGCCTGTGTAAATGTGTCTATATAAAAACTAGCAAGGATTTTAGTTAAACTAGCCTGTCTTCAGTGATTTATTTGGAAAAATACAGAGTGTCATTGATTTTCCTCTTGGTCCAGTGTGATTTAGAGTAGATTGACCCAGAGCTCAGTCACCCCTCAGTGTACATTGGTCTCTGTTAAGCCACCTCTGAAAATTGTCTGGCTCTGTCCCTTTTCTAAAGAAGTCTAGAAAGAACTAAAAATACAATATCCCACATTTTGAATGTCTCATGAGGGAGTGGTTTATCCATCATCTAATGTTGGCAGCAGTGAAACTCAGCTCTGACTGAACCCTGAATGCATTATTTACACCAGGGGTGTTAAACTACAAGTCTAAATGCTGATTTATACTTCGAAACAAGGTCGTCTGAGTAGGTGTCGCAGTGAACGCCTCATCGCCACCTCATCAGACACTGGGGAGGTGTCTGAGGAGGACCTGTTTGTCTATTAAAGTGCAAATTGTAGGTGACCACAGACAGTGCTGTAGACAGAAGGCCTATGATACCACCATTGTGGAAAACAATTAATGAAGATGGACCAGCTAGAGGAGCGAGATGCATTAGAATGCTGGGACCCTTTTTCCACCTGGATCCCCACTCTTTTTTGCCCTCATGTGAAAGCGAAAGTGAAAGCCCTTTGGGAAACTCCAACTCCCATTGTCATTGTGACACAGCACACACAAGTGAACACTGCGCACAATGAAATTGCATTTATGCCTCACCCGTGCAAGGGGGCAGCCCTCAAATGGCGCCCCAAGGGAGTAGTGTGGCGGGACGGTACCATGCTCAGGGTACCTCAGTCATGGAGGAGGATGGGGGAGAGCGCTGGTTAATTACTCCCCCCACCAACCTGGCGGGTCGGGAGTCGAACCAGTAACCTTTGGGATCCAAGTCTGACACCCTAACCACTCACCCACGACTGCCCAACAATGTCCCTCCATTGTTGGAAAAAACTTGCCCCCACTTCCTCATCGCCTCGGCCATATCTAGACCCACAGCTAGTTTGTGATTGTCCCTCTTGCATTTGGCATGGAATAAACATAGTGCAGACCACGCTTCAAATTTAAGCATAAATCAAAATGTCTGAGTCATACCTGCGACAAGCTCACTGCGACACACTGCTGTGGGAGTATAACCAGCCCTTAAAGGCAACTGTCCTTTAAATTTTCGATGTGTCCCTGTTCCGAACCCTGAATCAAACAAATGAATTAGTACCTCCTCAATATGTCTTAAAACAAAGACACATATAAATGTTGCAGGACACCAGCATTCAGCAGAGCTGATCTTAGTAGAGGGAAGTAAATGCAAAACAATCCAGAAAAAATCTACAGCCAGCAAATGTACAGAGAGTTGGTTAATCCTCCCTCTCCAGGGTAGTGAGCCTCATCATAAACCCACAGCTTTGGCTATACTGTTAAGATCAATGCATATTCAAGTGTTAAACTGGTTCAGTCAGCGTGAGGGCTTAAAAACTTAAATGTCTAGATTTGCAATCCTGGAGGAATCACACGCTTAAAGAGGTATTGTACAAAGCTCAGTCCGAGTGAAAAATACAAATACATACCAGTAGTTATCAGGTTATCACTATGAAAAAATATTTTTTTAAAATTGTGTTATTCCCCGGCCTAATTATATACAACTTTTTGTCTGATTGTCTTGTTTTAAAAATCCCAGTAAAATAGGAGAAGAGGAAACCAAAGCATAAAAAAAAAAAAAAAAACTCTGAAGTTTACATTAAACTGTGTTCATGTCCTAAAAGGGTCCAGTCAAAGTCCACACTTGAATATTTCAGTCTCTAGATTTTTGATGACTGCAAAGTCACAGAAAACACTTCCATAGGTCTCTAAGAAGTGTTAACTTAGGGGAACTAAATAACCTTTTTCAGATGTTTATTATCTTTTCTTTTACAGCTAAGCACTTCTGTGTTTGTATGATCACACAGAAGCCAGATAATACAAACTTAAGCTGTTTTTAGAATAAAGATGTAAAATGGCATAAAAACTCACTGTACAAGTTTTTATATTTTACTGCATCAGTGTCCTTTCATTACACCTTATATATTTCTTTATTATTTGCTAAATGTCCAATTAAATCTTGTTGGGCCATAATTATAATTTAATTAGTCATCATGTGTTTAGATAGTTGTTTCCCTAAAGTTTGGTATTTGTGCTGCAACTCTTTTACCAAGACAAGGGCTTTAATGACTAAAGGAATCATGGTGCAGTTTTGAGGATCAATCCATCCATCCATTCATGCATTCATCTATCCATCTACCTTCTCCCGATAATTCCGTCAGGGTCACGGTGGGGCCGGTGCCTATCTCCAGCAGTCTATTGGTAAAAGTCTCTTGCAGGTGAACACATAGACACACAAAGACATACAAACTTGCATGCACACATCACACCTGAGGGCAATTTAGAGATGCCAATTAAACTAACAGTCATGCTTTTGGACTGTGGGAGGAAGCCAGAGTACCTGGAGAGAACCCACATATGCACAGGGATAACATGCAAACTCCATGCAGAAAGATCCCGGGCTGGGAATTGAACCTGGAACCTTCTTGCTGCAAGGCAACAGCGCTAGCCTAGCATTGAGGATATGTAAGAGAAAAATGTCCATATCTAACATTTCTTACCTACTATGTATAACAGTTGCTACAATAATGAAGGCTTTTAAAATTATTGTATATTTCAATGACACTCAGGAAATCCATTGGTTTATTTTCATGTCTTAGCTAGGAAGAGAGAAGTCCATCAAAGGGAGAATTTGTTAAAAACACAAAAGCTTTAATGGAAAATACAGAACTGGAGAAATGGGAAGGAATCCCAGAAGAGGAAAGCCTCGGTGAGATCTCTGCTCCTGAGATCTCTGAGTGCTCAATGGAACATGTGGGTGGGAAGAGGCAGCTGACCTCTGGAGAGCCCATTTGGACAGTTTCATGTCATCTGAGGCTGCTGCCTTCATAGCCCTTCCACAGGGAGAGAAGCCAAAGGCCAGCTTGTAAACACTGAAAGTGAAAATGAAATTCTTGCATGTGGGAGACTCCTCAAGATTGTTGTCAAGTGCAGCCGGGGACCTGAATCGAATATCATAGAGAACAGTCTTTATGTTTTTCACTCTCTTATTTTTGTCCACTTATTTTTCATATTTGTTTTATGTTTTGTTTTTCCTCACATAATGTAACCCTAGCCAACTGATTGTGTGCTTTCTAATGTCTCTCTTCTGATGGCAGTAACTGACAAAGCATTTGCTGCCATAAACTTTCAAAATTGTCTTTCGTTTCTAAGGAAAGTGCTCTTTTCTCTGTCTATCTGTGTTTGGTTTTGCCTCTTTTCTTTATGGCTATCATTCACTATACATGCCCACTTTTATTTTTTTGGTTAGTAGATATTTCTCCTTGATCCTTTTTAGTATTTAACTGGTTCTTTCCTTCAAGATGACTTAAACAAAGCTGGAATTTTATTCAGCTATCTTTATTCCCTATTTTCAGTCCAATAGAAAGTTCTCTTGGATCTAAGGTTGTGTATTTTATTTTGTTTTTTTTAGTGTTTTGTGTCGCCATATATAGTTTACAGATCTGCATTAAATGATACCTTGAATTAGGTTGAGCTACAACATAATATAGATAGTGAAAATTAATCTACCGGTAATATGACTGCATAGTATTATATGAATGCATTCTTCTTATTTGGAACAAATTTGATTATATTTAATATGAATTGGACCTGTTTGTCTATTAAAGTGCAACAAGACCTAACCTGTTGAGTAATGTTTGTTAGGCAGCAAAAGCATTTTAACCCCTTAAGTCTTCCTACCCACAAACAACAAGCAGGAGTGTTTCTTTTTGTGACCAATTCTTTGCTACATTAACACTTTCTTGAGTTTTTTCCTTACAGACAACTCTGAATCTTTGCACATTCCTGCAATGGATTCCAGCCTGCCTTGAACTTTATGCTGTCCTTTCAGGTTTCAGGATAAAAAAAAAACAAAAAACAGCTTCAGAAATGCCAGACATATCCAAAACCTTTCAACTGTTTCTTAAAATACACCTGGGGCAGGGCTATGATCTGACTTCAAAAGATGTCCTTGATTCATGACATATGGCTTAAAAAAAAAAAAAAAAACAGGACACAAAAAAAACCCCTTCAAACCTGACAATAGTTGTTTAAGAAGGATGGTAGGTTATCTTCAAAAGGTGCATAATTCTGCATCCTAGTTGTGTTTTTTCCATCAGATTTCTTATTTTGGACATCAAATACCTATGCGATACTTCATCATACATACACCAACACATCTATTTCCTAAATGGCACCAGGGAGCGGAAGTCTTTCTATTAGTAGATGTAGAATGAGGAGCAGTGGGAGGAATATTTGCTTGCACCAATTAAGTCTGTCATTAACGCTCAACGACACACTCAAACACACATGCATAGACGAAGCGATGAAAAAGGTACGCACACACAATATCTAAAACACTTAATTTAACACTCCGTTAGTCCCTGTTTTTGTGTATGTGCTACTCTTCTGTCTGAAACATGCTGTCAGTATGACAGGACTGAGAGGAAGATCCTTTCATCTGCTGCTATTGTTCCTCCTGTCTCTCACTCTTAGAATAAACGATCACCGAGTATTTGTGTGGTGGTGTGTGTTAGTCCTTTGGCTTCCTGGACTTTCATCTTTTTCTGCATTCTATCCATAAAAACATCATCTCAATCATGCAGTTTTATCATCTGACTAGGTGTACAATCATGTTCATTATACTCAGTCTGATTTCAAACTAGATTCTCAGATTATTTGTAGATATAAATTTGAAGTGCCAAACTGTTAGCTAACTCAGATCCATAGATTTGAAAATAATGTTTTAAAAAATTAATTGAAACCAAAAAAAACAAAAAACACCCCTTAACAATGTTTGGAACAGGGCATGCTTAGGTGGTGCACACAACCCATGTACGGAGGCCTTAAGGGCAGATTATACTTCTGCAAACGCACACATCAAATGTCGCTTGGGTCTGGTTCATGAACCAGATTTGCTGGTATGCTTCTGCACCGTTGGTCTGGAATTTCTTGGGACGCACAGCAGTTTCTCGCCAAAGTGCAAGGGGGAGCCTATTCGAGAACTCGCGAGAACTTCAGGGGCGCCTCGGTAGTGTTTATCTACCAAAACAACATTGTTGCATCTGCAATATATCTATAGTTGCTAGACATCGAAAAGGATATATTTATTTATATAATTTGTCTGAGGCATTGTACGAGTGGTTGTACTTCCAAACCTCCTTGATTAACCTTTTGTTGTAGTTGTCCATTGTAGTTGCTCCTCGGTTTTTAAAAATGGCGCGCCCCGGCATCAAATCGAGAAGGACGACCACACAGACAGCCAGAAATGCATACCAAAGACCAATCACAACTGCTTTTTGTCTGCGCACTTCCTCTTGAGGTCTGCGCGGGTTTGCGACCGTCCGAAGCCTAGTCAGGATTTTTTCGAGGTGCGCAAAGACGGTTGCAGAACGTGGTGGCGTGGTCGCGCACAGGGACAGATTTGACGGTTGCAGAGGCTATTTAGCAAAAATATTCAAACATAAATGCATGATGGGGTTTTGCATCTAAAGGCAACATTTCCTGTCTTACGTGCATTGTTGCCAGGTTGGGATGTTTCCCATAAGTGTAGTGTGTTGTCATAAGTGTAGATGGAAAAATGTCAGGGCCGAAAATAGCTCCCAGTCCAAGCCTGGACTGAAGAGACACAGAAAACACTTCCAACGCTGTGTAAGAAGTGCTAACTTAGTGGAACTGAATAACCATTTTCAAATGTTTTTTTTTTTTTTGCAAAATATTCTGAAAACCATTGAGGATTTCTCTTTTATTTTACAGCCAAGCACGTCTTTGTGTTTGTATGATCACATAGAAGCCAGATAATGCAAACTAAAGTTGTTTTTAGAATAAAGACGTAAAATGGCATTAAAAGTCAGTCACTGTACAAGTTTTTGTACTATATTGCCTCAGAGCCATTTCATACAAAAAAAATGTCAGGATTTTTTCAATTAACTTACACTCATCATTTTTGGATGTGTGGGATGATTACACCTTATATACTGTATCTCAATATTATTTTTCAAATGTCCACTACAATTAAAGTTACAAATGAACATTTTCTGAGCCATAATAATTGATATTTAATTAGTCATCATGTCTCTAGACAGAAGTAAAAACTTCACCAGTTCATCAAAATACTAAACAAATAACCCAACTCTCCATTGACTTTAGTTTTGTGTTATTGACAATTAAACAGTTAAAACATTTAGCCACACATGGCCCTCAGAGCCTGCAGCACAACTTTGCAACCACACATATAATTAGGCTACTCCTCCTCATGCAGGTATCCAGCTTGGTAAAGCACTAGTGTGGGATGGGACCTAATTATTCAGCCAGGGGTGCTGTAAGACAGCCAGTGTGGTAGAGGTGGTCAGTCTGGCATGAACTGCATCCCCAAATTAATCCCTTTAGTTTTCAGTGAGGTAAAGGTCAGGACTACTGGAGGCAAATTCATCCTGTCCATGGCCAAAATCTCTGATGAACTTTACTTTGTTGGGGGGTCAGAGATTTGGCGGATAGAGTCAGGGTCTCAAGAGTCTCATAATGATTCTTTCTGGTGATAGTGAGACTGCCAAGAACAATATTCACATAATTTTTTCTTTTTTTACTGTTAACCCCTCCTTTGTTTAACAAGAAAGTTTTAGAATCCCTGGAAAGATAAAGTAAAAATACATAATATATTGCAAAATAAACTATAAGTAATGTTACTGTATATTACTTAAAAGTTATACCAACAACTTTTTCATCAAAATGATACATTTTTCTAAACTAAAATATCCACAAACGACGACAGTGGTGCAGAATAAAAGTATACATTTTACTAAAGAAAAAAAAAGATATATTGATAACTGTTGTTTTGTTATCTTTATTTTGATGGGTCAAAAATATATCAATGTCAACTGATGATACCTACATAATCATGAAAGGATTTGCCACAAGCATTGCCACATCCTTTCAGCTTCATGATAGAGATGAGGAATGGCTTCTTCAAAAAGGTGAGCAGTGGTAAACCTTCACTTTCAGTGACTTAACAAGGAAAGGGACTCAGAAGGCTCAGGTTGCCTCTTTTCTTCTTAACTGATAAGTTAAATGTTTTTCATTAGTGGATCTGGCAACTGGCTAGTGAACTGTAGAGATCTGGGCGAGCGTAAATAGATGCAGAGAGGAGTTAAAGTTCTAGCTATCGACTTTATGGGTTGAATGGCCCAAATATAGTATGGACTGACTTTATGTGGTGCTATTTCTCAGCACGCCTACCTCTAATAACGCTTTATCAACATTCACCCAACTCTACTCAATAAAGCGAGCACAACAATAAAGAGATAGAAAACTTAAGAAAATAAGAATTTTACCGACCCAGAGGAAACAAAACCGTTTTCTATGTTTCAGATCTACTTTGCCCTGATTGCCTCACAAGCAGGGATCAGAACCTACTCCAATGGAAATGCACTTTTTAATTCCAAAATTAAATTAAAATTAAAAATAAATGATGAGTTTGAAGCATTACTATGATTATTTCTCTCTATGATTTTTCCATAAAGATAAATGATGTACAATGTTTGGTCTCAGAAACATACAAATCCCCATTTTTTACAAATCAAAACTAATGAAATTTATTGACATACTACAATTTAAAAATGCTATGCTTCGAAAGCATATTTGAAATTTCCTAAAGAATAGAGAGGGCAGGTATGATCTGAGAAGAGAATCTAATAAAAGCAAACATGTGCTTGCATCACTCTTTAAAGTATATGTATAAGTTTGCAGAGTTATTTATTTGGAATGGTTTAGATTAATTAATTAAGCAAAGCACAAATATCGCTCAGTTCATGAGAAAATATAAGGAGTAATATAAATAATGTGTATAAATATGAACATGATAAAATGTTCAGCTAATTCTGAATAGTGCATACATTCTTTAATCTCTAATCTAGAGCGGATTGAGTAATCTGTATTTGCTGTTATTTTGATATGTGTTGATATTCTGTCCATACATGCATGTGACTGTGCATTCATACATATATGCAATCATGGATTATAATATAACTCATTTAAATGACGAACTTGCAGAATGATCTAACAACAGGACTAGATAAGCTTTTTGTCAGGATTTGGCTATGGTTAGTTGACCCAAAAGCAGAGGCAGGCAGGCAGAGGTGAATTTATGGTAGATTTAATGAAGAGTAACTGAAAAAACTAAGTCCAAACAAACAAGAAACTAGGAATCCAAAATTCAAAACATAGGAAAAATAAGTAGAAAACAAACCAGAAAACCATGGAGACATCAGAGAATCAAAAACTCAAGGAGGAAGGCTCAGAGAGACAAAGTTGGACTGTGTATGACGAGGACCCAGCAAAGAGGAACTGAAGAGAGGAGGTTTTTAAAGTAGACTGAGACAAAGAGAGGGCTAATGAGGAAACTGGGAGCAGGTGTGCACAGAACAAGAGAGGGAAAGAGCTAGGGAAGAAGGAGAACATAAGAGGGCAGCAGAGAGCAACAAAAAGAAACCTGGAAGACTGGAAATAACAAAATAATTAAATTACTAGGACTATAAAACACGGAGAAAAGAAAACTAAACATGCAAAAGAAAACATAACAGAACCCAGACTAGGACAGAAACTGGAAAAAAAGCAAAGACCACAGCAAAATAAAAATAAAACCACTAACACTAGAAAACAAGGGGTAAAACAAGACTGAACACTAAAAAGAAAAATATAACAGAACCAAGACTAAGACAATATCTAAGAAAAGAATCAAAGAACTCAATAAACTAAGAATTAACCCACTAAAACTAGAAAACATGAGCAAAGCAAAACTGGATACTCAAAAGAAAAACATAACAGAAACAAAACCTGACACTTTTTCTACTTCCTGCTGCCTTTTGAACATCTTAAGATTTGTTTACAGAATCTTTTCTTGGATGTTTTATGTTGAGATTAACTTTACTTTACTTTATTTTTGTAACTGCTGCAAATGCAAACATGTATATATACCTATGTATGTATTTTTTCTTTTATATTATTTTTTCCTGTTCAACATAACGCATATAAAAAAATGTTTTAAAACGTAGAAAGTGGTTTGTCTACATGTACAAAAGGGAAAAAGAAAGAGGATGACACAGTAAGCAGTTGGTACCCAATAGGAATGTAAATTTGAGAAGTGACAGATTGAACTGGTGCCTCTTCAGATACCTGAAAATCAAGTTTTCAGAAAATGCATCAAAAACCGGGGACTTAAAATGTCCACTTTGGAAAGTATTTCTATAAATCTCACCAAGAAGGATAATTGCACGTCTTAAAGAATGCAAATACACCGGATTGGCTCTATAATGTGTTTTGAAGTCTGCAAAAGTCTCTGTAGGAAAGTAAACCGAAGTAAGGCACATTATACACTAAGTTTGAAAGCTAAAACATTTCATAACCTGGTAAAGGTTTTACCAGAATTTAATCAAAACATTTTAAATCATATATGTTTGTTGAATGATGACTTCATCAAGTGGTGTGTTTAGCAAAGATTGCTTTTAGCTAAAAATACCCATCATGCTCTGGTGAAATGTTCCTGTTAAATTTCCCCACTGGGCTGTCTACCTGGCCAAAGGGGCTGTGGATGTGATTCATGTGTAACTCAAAGTCTCCATCCCAGTCTCTTCTAATGCTTATTATGTGCAGTGTTTGGGCTGGAGGGAGTCCATTACGCTGACTATATCACATCCTTGTCCATCGGGGGGCCCACAAAGAGAATCTGGGAGGAAGGAAGAGCAAAGACTGAATAGAGGCTCCGGGGCATATTCCAGGGAAGAGTGTGTGTATGGATGCGTGAGTGTGTAGGGAAACTCGGACACAGCAGACATGTGTCACCTCAGTTCTCGCGCCATCAAGCTAAACTGACATAAACAGCCCCGGGCGGCCCTATCAGAGATGGACTTTACATAACGGCTGAGTCACTCACAATCTATTTTTATGGCTTTGAGGTGTGTGTGCTGCGTTAAGTGTTGAAGAGCTTTATCTTTTTGAGAGCATATTTAAGACCCTCCATGTGAGGACAAGAACATATGGGATGCTGCGTGATCTTGACCCCAGTTTCACCTCTTTCAAGGATGATATGAGTAGGAATGTGAATCAGGGCTGGCTGTGGGTTTGAAAGAAGTCTGGGAGAGCTGCTTGTCCATATGAGGGATATAATGGAAGGAAGAGGAAAAAAGACAGAGGTGATGGGTACCAGCATGTCTCATACGTACGGTACCAACAGCAGTGAAAACATCAAAACGCAAAAGTTCTCTGATACATTAAAGCTGGTTCTACCTTTTTAAAGGTGCAATTCTTATATTTTCATGACACTTTTTTATCTTGGTTTTATTTAATCATTTGTATCTTTTTATTAAGTTATTAAAACAGTAATGGATGGAGTATAAACATTAGTGAATGCATTGGTATTTGTGATCTTTAACACTCACAGTAAAGTTTTTTTCTTTCTCCAAATGCAAAATATTAAAGTTAAACATATTTATAAACTAGTGTACAACATATGTAAGCAAATGTAAATCAAATAGGGTTTAGTTTTTTTTTTTTTTAGTTTGCTATCATCAATTTTCTAAATTTTCAAAGTTTGAATGAAAATAAATGCTATATATTCTAATAACTGTGCATGGTGCAATTAAAAGATATTGTTGCCCTTAAAGCCTTTTTTTTTTAAAGTACAGACAACATACTTCCATCTGTGTTGCTTTTTTAGATGAAGGAACTTAAAGTACCGGTAATCATAAGTTGTGCAGGAAAAGGAAAATCCAACGTGATTTTAAATTTCTAATAAATGAAATCTGAAAACTGTGGCCTGCATTTTTATTTAGTCCGATTAAGTTATACCTTGTATGATCATCATGTGTATGATCACATTTTCCAGGGATTAAATTTAGAAACCTTAAGAGTATGTCACTACAAACTTAACACTTATAGAAACTAAAATTTTGGTTCATTCCTTTTTGCAGAACAGCTCAAATACAGTCAGAATAATTAGAGGGTATCTTCAGTCCTACCTTATATTTGATGTTATATTTAAGTCTTGGCAATTTTACTAAATGTTTTTTTTTTTGTCCTTTTTTTGTTCAAATTTGTTTCATTTAGTTTCATTTTATTTCATTTGTTGCCTATTTTATTGATCAAGAACATTTTTTATTTTATTTTATTTCAAACTACAAAAGTAGAACATTCTTTGTAAATCTTAGGTATATTAAGTAAAGTTTCATAAATTTCTGTACAAGGGTTTGTAGTTGAGATAAAAACAAAATCATAAAAATATGGCTATGACACCATATTAAAAAGCTACCAAGCACAAGTCGGCCAATCAAGTTGCAGTTTAAGAGGAGACATAAAGCTGTGATGAAAACAAGAGGTGTGAAGCTCTAAAGCTAAACCAAAATCAACATGGCAGCGCAGCAGGATGCTCACATCTGATTTGTCAGAATCCCTTATTTGTCTTTAAAAAAGAAAAACAAGTGGATTTTTGTATTTTTGGGTGGTCGAGATGTATTTCTACCTTATTGGTTAAAACAAGACTTTGGTAGGCTGGGGCTGGCTGTCACATCAACACATCAGAAGGTCTGAGGAATGTTCCTCCTTTTCCCTTCCAAACAGTCAAATCCTGTTCAGTGTTTTAAAGCAATACTGTTTAAGTTTTAGCCACCCTGAGGACCACTGACAATACTGCATTGTCTCAAAATGAAAAGGAAACATTTCCCTTCTAGATTAAATCGTACATCACAGAACCAAAATGTGTCTGATCAGGTGTTTTATTGCCTAACATGAACTTTTAGCTAATTTCAGCTTTTGTTGTTTAGGGGAATTGCAGACTAAAGTGGCGTAACATAACTCATTCAGCAATGGATCCAACCCAGTTACAAAGGAGCGTTTTAAAGAAGGACAGCCAGGAGCGTCAATACGCAGCAAAAGCTGGATATCGCCCTGAAAAATCATTTAATATATCTCAAATTAACTGAATACATGGGTCAAAGCATGCATAGTGTTGTTGGAATACTAACTATGTATTTATATAAGTATTGTTTTAGTTACCTCATTTTTAATCGATTGTCTATGCCTGTGTTCAAAAATATTTGTCCTCTTGGAGTTTACCTATTTTGTTTGCTTATAACCTGGAATTAAAACGGATTTTGGCCCATTTCCTGGCTGATCCAGCTGCTTCAAGCTAAGGAATCTATGCTGGTTGTCTGATTTGACATACTCATTCTTCCACATTAACATACATTCTTCTTTCCCAATTTGAATGTTATTTTAGCATTTTTTTTTCTCTCTCACTCGATGTTTTGGTTTGAGATTAAACTATTTTCAAACATGCACAATTTTCAGTAGCAGTAACACATTCCTACTTTGCTTCACTTCTGACAATTCATTCATTGTCTGTCGATGAACCCCATAGCATGATGCTGCCACTTCATGCTTTGCTGTTAGGATGCATTCCATTCCTGGATGCATTTGTTCTATCGAGTCGAAACACATGTATTGATCTCTTCATACTGTAACCCCATGAAGTTTAGATTGTAGACCAAGATCTTAACTTTGTGCTTCTGCTATAACAGCTGGAATAATCAGCTCCTTTTCCAATGGGAAAATGATCAAAGGAAATCCAGCAGGTGGTTGATAAAGTGACAAAGTAGACTGCAGACTAAAATTAAAACCGTTTATACCGCTTTAAAGTATTCATCTTATATGTTTCCTAATATTTTGTCTGTGAAAATTTTTTTTCCTAATATCTTTATTAAAATTTGCAATACATGAAAACTGGAAAGAGTCAAGGCTAAATTCCTGTTCTGGAGAAATATTTCCCTGTCAGAGGATGAATATTTTGGTCGAGTCAAAACAAAATCAAGTGGGAAATGTTGGTTAGACATGTTGAAAAGATGTCAAGTTCAATACCATTGCATGCTGGACCCTAAAGAAGAAATCAGACCCCTTATACTTTTTCACATTTGGTCACAAATCAGCTGAAAATGTTAGGAATCCAGTTTGTGTGGGTTGTTTGTTTTTCTCTCTCGACCAACAGGTGGTGCCCTGTTCTCGTTGGGCCTCCCTACACACCTGCGGCTCGTTGGATCATTACTGGAGGAGTATATGAGCAGTGGGCTGTCACTACCTCGACTCCAGAGTGTTTGCCACTTTTGGGTACTCTAGCCAAGCTGAGATTAGCAGAGTCTAACCTAAGCTTTGTTTCTCTGAGTCTTATCTAGTTTTTGTCTTTGCTCTTTGGCAGGAAGCCTTCCTGAGTAACTGGATACCTGGACCTTCCCCCCCTGGAAGGATTAACTGAGAACGCACTGAGCAGGGGAAAATCTCCACATGATCCGTTCAAGTCCTCTTCGGAAATCCAAGAGACAGCCTGGTCCTTTACTCCTCTGGGTCCAACGCTTGTCTATCTGTCCGCGCTCCATCGAGTTCCCTCTTCTCTGGATTAACCCCCACATGCTGGATTCAAGGTTTGACAAGAGCCCCCTCAGACATGAGTCCCTCTCCGGTAATATTCAAGCCTCAGTCAAATTTCCTACGGTCCCTGAACAGATCATTGTGATCTCCCCTTCAGACTTTCCAGTTCCGGTTCATCAGTCCACTGAGTTCCAGATCCAACTTCTGTTATACTTTTACATTTAATAAACCTGTTAAACTTTTTCCTTAGTAGAACATAGCTGCAAAGTGAGACGAAACTGTAGATTATCTTCAGAAGTATTATAGAACTACCATTCCCTGTAATTACACCTACATGTCTCTGTTATTTGTGCCTAAGATGCTCAGGTGTAGATTGGTTGGAGAGTCGCTGGGAGCAGCAGTTGTTTTTCAAATTTTACAGATTCTGATATGGAGTTTTTCCTGACTTTGACTAGACCATTTACCAATATAAACAAGCTGGGATCTAAACCATTCCACTGTAGGTCTAGCTGCATGTTTGATCAAATCTTTTGCAGTTTCATATGGACTCTCTCCCAGATTTGCCCTAGTTTTGGCTTCACCTTCTCAGAAAAGTATGCCCCCAGCAACAGTGCCACCACCATGTTTTCCCATGTAATATGATATTGTAGAATATTTGGTTTAAGTTTATTTTTGGTCTAATTTGAGGAAAGCATGCACTTCCACTTATAAATAGAAATGAACACTACTCCTTTCCTTTTTTTTCTCTTATAAATTATGAACACTATATTTCACTATCCTTCCATTTAGAAAGTTTGCATGACACAATGTTCTCCATTAGAGAACATTGTGTTTAACAATTTGTCACCTTGTGGCAGCACAAGGTGACAAATTGTTAAACTTTTAATGTGAGTTTCTTCCAAAAAAAGTGAAAAACCACTTGATTTTTTTTTTTCCAAGTTGGAAGACGTTTCACTCCCCACCCATAAAGCTTTCTCAATTTAAACTGTCTGGATTAGTGTGGAGCTCCAGGCCTTATAGAGTAGCCCAACAAGAGCCTTATTATGGCTTAGAAAACATGCATATTGAATGGAAACAGGTCCACTTTGTAAAGGGGAGTCGTTAGGGTCATTATTGGCCTGGCTCACAGGAGACATGTTTGGATCACCTATGTGGCGATGAGGATTGAGGTGATAATGGGAAGGAATCAGATCTAAAGCTGCATTATAGGTTTTCAAGAGCTGGAACCCGAGTCCTCCTCCTCTGATTAAGGTTATTTTTCTCTCTTAATGTAAATCTTCACCAGCAATGTGAGATTAGTTTTTTTAACAGAGCAAAACTGGTCAATATGACATATCAGGAAACACTTTTTTTAATAAACCTGAGTAAGTTGTATAAATTTAAGCCCATTTGCACACACACACACACACAGAAACACACAGCTGCCTTCCATTACGAGTCCCACTGAGCCCTTCCTGCTCCACTTTTATCAGTAATTCTGGAGCATGTCAGTGTTTAACCCCCCCTCCCACACCGTCACACACCGCCTTTCTTTTTTAACAAACTGAACAGCCATGCACGGTCACCCAAACACCCTCTTCCTCTGTCGTTCCTTAACAACAGCCCAGGACACCTGATTAGACAGAAACAGCTGCAGCAGCTGCCACTCTCCTCCTGCTCCCTCATCATGTCATTACTACAGTCACTTAAACAGCATGTGGATCAGTGTTTGACTTTTAAAGAGACAAGATGGGCTTGTTGCATTCACAGGCAAGTGTGGCAAAATAATAATACTCTTTTTGTTGTCCTTCTCCTTCTCTCCACAGGAGACTCCTTCCAGTGTTTTTGCGAGACTGCAGGATTTCTTTCTCATGGCTGCGTCCAACACAGAGTGGAAAGCACTTAAAACTAAAAAAAAGAAGATATTTTTACAATGTTCAAACTCCCTTCCCTTTGGCTACAAAAATATGCCAGGCTGTTGCAATCCTCTCATGAGTTTATGGTGTTAACATGAAAAAGAAAAGGAAGTGGTTTAAATACAGAGTGAGCCGCAGCCAGTGATTATCACTCAGTAATTACCAGCAGATCTATTTCACAGGGGATTGGGGTAACCCCCAACCCACCACCCACCGCCCTCTTTTTTTTTTCTTCCATTACTTCCATCAAGATGAGTAACATCAATTTATGCTGCAAGGATTCATGCAAAGCTGAAGACATGGGCTGTAAATCCCTTCTCTCCTGAAATTCAATAAAGAAAAGCAAACATGCCCTTGATTCGTCCTTGCAGTTTTCTACTCAACAGTGATCACAATTAAATCGCTTTTCTAAAGGTTGGAGAAGAAATATGCACCATTTATCAGTCGGATTGGGATTAAGTGAAATTATATTTTGGGGGAACACAAGAGACAGCCACTTCATTAACAGGTGCGTTATTATTTTGTTTTTAAAGTGAAGTAATACTGGACATGTTAAGTCCAAACACGCTCACAGACGTCAAGTGGGGGCATTTGCGCTATGCGTAAAAAAAAAAGCATTTGCGATAAGGACGCAAAACATGGCACAACAAGGCAGATTAGGAGGAAGACGCACATGGAACCGGTGGAGATAATCCCGTTATCTCGTTGGACGTGCAACCCCGGCGTGAAAGCATCCTCAGAGACAGAGATGAACTGAACACGAACTAATGCTGCGGGTGTATATGACCTGAGGAGGAGGAGGGGGGTGCGGGAAACACGCGGGTAAACACTGCTGCTCTTGACCTTAAGGAACACGCTCGTCTTTTACCGCAATGTCACTGGCGCTCTCCGTTAGTAATTGAGCCCACACTCATTTCCTCCCCTTTAAGGCGTTGGAAAAACCTTTGGATGTCTTTTATTTCCAGTTGTAACAGCTTGTTCTCATCCGGTGATGGATGACTGCTGTCAAGTGGAGCCGGGCGGGAATCAGGGGCTCTCCTCAGGTCTGCGCACCCTGGTTATCACCTTTACGCGCAGGAGGAGCAGCGCGTGTGCACAGAAGCATAGACCCACATATCTTAGAGGGAAATTACGCACGGCTTAAGTCTAAATAAATAAACAAAAGAAGACAGGACAGCACTTACGGGATGAGGCAGGACTCTGTGCGCTCCATTGGGGTTTTCCACTTCTACCCCCCCCCCCCCCCCCCCCCCCTCCTGCTTTAACGGAATCCTCAAATTCCGTGGTCGCAGTCCACGTCCCTGCAGATGTACCAGAGGATCACATAGAGGATGAGCAGGATGGCGAAGATGAAGAGCGCAACTAGGATGGCTTTGGTCACCGGAGAAATGAGCGACTGCATGTCAGGAGCAGAGCCGGGCAGAGCGGCGTCCGTCCGGTCCTCAGTCTGCCGTCTCTCCCTCCCTCTCCTTCTATCTGGTGGCAACTGTTGAGGACTTAGGTCTTTTTAAACACACGTGTAGGTGCCCCGCGTGCGCGCACACGCGCAAACCCGGGCTGCGAGAACGTGTATTTAAATAAATATATATATAAAGCCGCGGGGATCCAGGCGCGCAACGCGTGGGGGGGGCTTCCCTCTCTGGAGGTGGTGGAGTAGTGAGCTCTGATTAAATCTTTCCGGCGTCTTGTAGAGCATCAACACTGAAGTGGAAACAGCCCACTCACGGTTCAGTCAAAGGGAAATGCTCGGTGAGATGTGGATATGCTGGCAGAGAGCTGTCAGTGCGTGCTGGATGGAAAAGTTGCGCACCAAGCTGCCTGCTGCACTTGACGGCAAACAGGTTGATTAGTATTCCTCTCAGCACCGTCTGTGCGTGCGAGAGAAAAATGCTGGTGTGACAGGGTATCTTCTTATCTCTACACCCTGCATGTCGCTTTTTTGAGCAAAGGTGCCATTCTAAGAAGAATTAGGCGCGTCTCATTTTATTCCTGGATTAAAATAGTTTACAATTGTTCTTACTATCGGTTTGTGACACAATTAGAGCAACATGTCAGGTAACTGATATCAAAAAGCAACTCTGAACCATTAGGATAGCACTTTGCAGCTCTACAAAGGTGTTGACATTTCTCTTCTTTATCTTTGGACGCCTGTTGGATTTCCTAAACTTATGTTTTTCTTACAAATTATCGCAAAAATCAGTAAAACACCTTTTTAGGATAAAATAAGCTTCAAATGAAACACATTGAAAAGAGTAAAACAGATCTGGCATGTGAAGTTAAAAAATAAATTAAAGCATGTTAAATATCTAGTTTTTGCTCATGTTAAAAGTACTGATTTGTATTTTTTTTAAGGAAAAATAAATAAATGGAAATATATTTTCAAAGAAATCAATGAAAACCCTAAAACCTGCAACTTTCTACAAACCACAGTAATTATATCAAAGAAAAAACTCTGATAAAAAAAAAAAAAAAAATTTAAACTATTTGGCTAACATGCAAAACATATTTTTTGGCCAAAAACTGACTCCCCCAAGACACCATCCCCATATTAACATAGTGGTGGCAGCATTATGCTGTGGGAATGCTTGTTTTTTTGGGTTTTTTTAGCATTCCAATAGAGAGTTAAACTGGCATAGTTGATTAATGAACTTAAATATAGGGAAGACAGTTTGTTTAAACTTCGAAAAGATTTGGGAATAAGGAAAAATGAAAGACAAAAACTTAGTGCAGGATAAATCTTTTGGTAGGTCGGAATATTTCAGCTTTAATTTAGGTAGAAATGTTGTGTGTTCAGACTAAAAACATTTAAAGGCATTACATTTTATTTTTAAAGTGCTTTATGACCTATGCTGATAGTTATTGAAAGAGTTTTATAAGCTTCGCACAAATCATTTAGGCCACCAACACCTAATGTTGCTGTTAAAAAAAAGGCCTCACATTGATTAAATATTCCCATAGAAAGAGCTGTTTTTTTTTTTTTTTTTTTTTTGTGTTTCATAATGCATACTTGAACCATAATACACTAACAGAGACTTTAAATATCGAATCTGTGCTCACATCTGCGCAATTAGAACATCTCAGTAGATCAGCGAGTAACGTAATGAGGAACTTCCTCGTGTCACCCACTAGATGGCGACAAACACACATCTTGCATGTCTGTCCTCAGCAAATGTGATAGGTGTAAAATATTCTCTGCAGCACTTCGAAGTTGTGCCAATTAGTGATGACTGTTAAACAGCTCTAACCCACATAGGTAAGAATATATATTTCTATATTTGAATTTGGCATGGTCTAAATGAGCCTTTGCAAGTTATAATAAGGGCTAGTGTCTGTCGTATCAGCAGCAAGCAGAGTGCAGCAGAGCGGTGGATGCTAGCTCTGCTTCAGCTAATTTAGGAGAAGGAATCAATTTACGCCTTTCAAGCTCCCAAATAAGATCTGTATATGAAATGTCAAATATGCTAAGCTCTGTTGATATTAAGTCATTGCCGGAAACTGGACAAATATTGACAAACCGTTGACTAAGCTAGCGGCTAAGTAGCTAGCTACACACAGGCCGGAAAGATTGTCAAGTTTTTTTAAGTATAGTGTGTTTTCCTGTGAAATCTTTCAAATTAAAAGAGGCGTTTTAACACGATCTCATCAATAAACATTCATGGGAATTATTTATTTAAATGTGGACATTATAACAACTTTAAACCAAATATTTATGTCTTTTTTTCTTCTTGCTGGACTTCATTCATCAATCTGTTCATCATATACCATTTACCTCTTTGTTTATGTTTTTATTTATTTTTTTGTTAAACCATTTAAACCCCGTAAAGAGCTGTTGTTTAAAAAAAACATTTCAAATAGACTTTGAAACCAAATGATATGATTGTGTTGTGAAATAATATATAATATAGAAAAAATATATTTTTCTATATTAAGTTTTGAACACTTTAGTGTCATTTTATCCTTTTAAAAACTTTATGCACCCTTGGTAATAAATACATTCATAAAATTTTTTTAAATGTCACATATCTTGTTTAGATCAAACAAGAGCTCATCTGAAGCATGTCTCCACCTTGGCGTTCATTCCTTTTGTACGACAGAGTATTAGAGCCAGGCTAGAGATTCTATTTTTCTTCTATTTCGAGAATAAAGACGTAAAATTACAAGAGTACAGTCGTAACATTACGAGAGTACAACTTTATTCTCGTAATGTTACGACTTTATTCTCATGATGTTATGACTTTATTCTCATGATGTTATGACTTTATTCTCATGATGTTACGACTTTATTCTCATGATGTTACGACTTTATTCTCATGATGTTATGACTTTATTCTCATGATGTTACGACTTTATTCTCATGATGTTATGACTTTATTCTCATGATGTTACGACTTTATTCTCATGACGTTACGACTATTCTCATGACGTTACAACTATTCTCATAATGTTACGACTTTATTCTCATAATGTTACGACTTTATTCTCATGATGTTATGACTTTATTCTCATGACGTTACGACTATTCTCATGACGTTACGACTATTCTCATAATGTTACGACTTTATTCTCGTGATGTTACGACTTTATTCTCATGATGTTATGACTTTATTCTCATGACGTTACGACTATTCTCATGACGTTACGACTATTCTCATAATGTTACGACTTTATTCTCATGATGTTATGACTTTATTCTCAAGACTTTACGACTATTCTCATAATGTTACGACTTTATTCTCATGATGTTATGACTTTATTCTCATGATGTTACGACTTTATTCTCATGACGTTACGACTATTCTCATGACGTTACGACTATTCTCATGACGTTACGACTATTCTTATAATGTTACGACTTTATTCTCGTGATGTTACGACTTTATTCTCATGATGTTACGACTTTATTCTCATGACGTTACGACTATTCTCATGACGTTACGACTATTCTCATGACGTTACGACTATTCTCATAATGTTACGACTTTATTCTCGTGATGTTACGACTTTATTCTCATGATGTTACGACTTTATTCTCATGATGTTACAACTTTATTCTCATGACGTTACGACTATTCTCATGACGTTACGACTATTCTCATGACGTTACGACTATTCTCGTAATGTTACGACTTTATTCTTGAAATAGAAGAAAAATAATCTTTAGCCTGGCCCTTATACTCTGTCATCCTTTGGCTTTATAACGTAATTAAACATCAAATTATTTGATTTTATGTTAGGATCACAATATGGTGCTTAAAATAAGCACTTTTTCAGTTACCCGCTTTATAAGCAACTTAAACAGTTGTTGTTTTTTGTTGTTTTGTTTCCATTAATATTTGGTTTATACGCTAATATTTTCAAATTTTATTTTGCTTTATTGTACACATTTTTAATTGATAAATTCTGAGACTTTTTGTGAAATCCTTGTCAGTTTGTTCAACATAAATTACTGTCTCTGGAAAAAAAGTTTGTTTTTATATATTTGCAGTTAATCTCGAGCTTGAAATAAGGTCTTTTTACATATTAGGTGCCTTCCAAACGCTGATATATTTAACAAGGTGTTAGTAATCTGCAGTCAGCTACTTATGGTTTTATCTTGTTTCTCTCAAAGCACCCTGTTAGACAAAGACTGCAACCCCTCAGAGAACGTTTTTAGAGTGCTTTTATTTTGAAGTGTCAGCCGCCTTCTCTTCCTGTTTCAGTTGCTCCGATGCAATGTAGCAGCTTTGCTGAGCGCGGTGAGCTAGTTGGCTAACTGGGGTCTCAGGCCGTTTGACCTGCCTGCTACAGTGAGTCTGTTTACATTGACTGCTGTCTCTCTTATCACCGTTGCAGAAAACGTCTCGCGGCTTTCTGCTCATTTAGCTGAACTCTTGTAAAACTCCTTTTAAAAACGTCCATAAATGCTACGTTAGCTAGCTTTAGCTGAATTGAAGCCATTGCTAACGCTAGTTGTTATCTTTTTAATGAGACTTTATGTTGAAATAAAGCTTCTACACCAATCCAGGGAAGTAAATACATGTAATCTGTTAATTTATCATACTATAATATCATTGTTTTTTTCTGTCTTTAAACAGATTTGTTAAAGTTGAGGTTATCTGTCTGTTTATCTTTGCACTCGTCTGCCTTTACATGTAAGTTAATCAATTCTAATCTTTTTAAGCTGATTTACTTAGCTTTTTAGATGCTTGGAACCATATAGTTTGTTTTAAAATATATAATTAAAGAAGTAAGAGCTGCCTTAGTTGAAAAAGTTGACAGTTTCCTGGGAGCAGACATTGTTGACATTAGATATCCACCTCTGTGCGATCATAACAACCATTAACCCAGGTATCAACCCAGTTTTTTTAGCCGTTTTATTGTTGTATGCGTTTGTTTGGCTAATTTAGAATATTCACTCTACATTTAAATGTGACATAAACAAAACAGCGTGACCAAAGTGGTCAGTTTATGTTCTATTTAGGAACTGAAAACTAACCTTTCAGACCTTTGTTCGTAATTTGAGTCTTTCTTCCTTTTTGCTGCCTGACAAGTGTTTGCTCCAAGGCTTTTTTTATTATCTCTACATTTATAGACATGTTTTGGGTTCTTTATGTTTAAATTAAATCCTATCTCCTTCTAAATTTTCATTTTACAGACCATAGGAATACTCGATGTAAGATGAACACTGAGGACAAGTTGGATGGGATGCTGCTGAAATGCAGCAGCGGAGGGATAGATGGCAGAGGAAGAGTCTGTTTGGGCACTGGGGGACTGGTGGTGATGACCCTCGGGGAGAGATCGCTTGCAAACCAGCCCCTTTTGGCTGAGGATGATGACGATGAAGGTGACGAGGACTTGACTGGAGGTTCGCTGGTTACACATGACCTGGTCCCTCCACAGCAGCTGATGATGCCGGAGGAGGTGACAAAGAACGGCGTGGAAGGATTGGAAGAGGAGGGAGGAGGCGAGGTTGGAGTCAACTTCCCCCTTAAACTCAACAAGTTGTCCTACTCGCTTCATATGCCAGTGAGTTCACTTTTCTGATGGTTTTATTTGAGGATCCTGCTGTCTGTGCAGCAAACAGTCCTAAGAGGTCACACTGAAGCTGCAGGCTACCCACAAGGGTGGAGTTTTATAGAGGGCAGGGTTTCAAACACTTCTCGTTGGTTAAATATTTCCAGTTTATGTTTCAGTTGCTGTACAAACCCCCTGATGGTTTATCTATGCTAAAAATTTTAGTTCTTCACAATTAAACCCATGTTTTTGACCAAGGAAACCAGCTACCCTTAATAAAAATGTCGAAATTACGTGTTTAGTTCTGCTTTCAGCATCTCTCATTAAACCGTTTTCAAGGATTTAATGTTAGCTTTAAAATATCTTATAACATGTATGTTATTAGGAAGAAATGAAAACGAATCAAAGCTCCTCATGACTGTTCCTCTATCTTCAATTTTGAATCTAAGAGGAGAAAGTTTGTTAGTTGATCTTGTAACCAGTTCTGGTTTTGATTATTATAAGTCTGTAAATCTTTCAAATGTTCTCTTTAGATGGATTTAAATTATGACAAAATAATCAGTAAAAGTTTTATTGCTGGAAATCGCACAATTTCATACTTTGTGTGAAAAACCCTTATTACCCCACTGGAGCTGGGCAATAAAACAATATCAATTAACAATTAATCAACTAGCTTAATCAACAATTAATCGGATAAACTGTGATTATTCAATTATTAAAATCTCAGCTAATTTAGATAAATTGATTAATTGTTATTTGGACATGTTCAGACTATAAAACATTCCATTAGCTGAAAGAGTAACCCACTCAGCGCCGTTTTAATGCCAAAATGGTAGAAACAAATGTATAAAGACTTGCATTTGAGATGAAAAACCTATCCAGAAATCATCAAGTGGCAGTTTTAGCTTCATTTGTTTTAAATTCTATATACAATCTTGTTTAATTAACCTTTTTCTATCCAATTATTATTCAAATAAGCAAAAAAACAAATCAACAGAGTAATCCGTCAGCAGAATCATCATTAGTTGCAGCCCTAATATCGGTATGTAACAAAATACACACCTAAGAATTATTCATAGAAAATACGCTGATAAAAACACCTATAATTTCAACTGTGAATTTTGGGGGATGTAGGCAGAGGTAAGGATTTACCCTGTAGGACTGACCTCTTTTTAAAGGTTAGAGGAAATATTTTTCAGTTCAGCATTTTTCCCAATGCTAATGTTTTTGTCTGTTTGATCCCTCCCTCTAGATCATCGAAGCAGCTTTAATAACAAATTTTTTTTTATGAGGTCATATACGGTAGACAAATACAAAGAGTAATACTAGAATATTCCTGCTAAGCTGGAATTTAATACTACATTCACATTTAAAGCAGCAAAGGAGGCAGAAGCAGCTAGTTTACATGCAAAGTCAATGGTTGACGCGCATCAAGGCGCAGCAAAACGTCCTGCAGCGAGTTTTGAGCAACAGGAGCAGCGCGTTGTGAGCTTCTGAGCATATGATGCGCTGCAAACGCAGCAGCTGCTGGAGTTGGAAAAATTGCCGACAAAACATGTTCACTTTTATTATCCTGGTGTCTGTAGTTTGGATTACTTACATGAAAACTGCCTTCCAGCCGCAGCGGCAAACCGCAAAGCGGCGACCGGGCCAGAGGCCTACTGACAGCGCAACGCCAGTATGTGGGGGTCTCAGTGGCTCCCACGGCGAAATAATATTTGAAGGCAGGATGGTAATCTGGATGAACTGCACATGCGTTTTTGTTTCTCTCGCTGCTTGCGGTCTGAACATAGCAGAAGAGATCAGTGGCCGTTTTTCACCTCACAGCTTTACAATGTGTTAAAAACTAGCAATCTTCCTCCAGCAGGAGGTTTTTCAGTGTCATTGGATGTAGTTAACACAAACTGCCTGGCTGTGGACCTCAGAGTGGAAACATTTATGACTTACAACTAGGGATGCACGATATTGGGATTTTGGCCGATATCCGATATGCCGATATTTTAAAACTCATGTAGCCGATAACCGATATCGATACCGATGTTAAAGCTGGACAAAAATAAGTAGTCATTGAAAATAGCTGTTTTGTTATCCATTTCTGACACTTTGAAAAATAATGTACTCAAATATATTTTCATATGCTGATATCAAATTGATTTTTAAAAACGCGGTATCGATCTATTTTACTTTCAAAATCTCGTGAAATTTCATCGTTCTGTTACAAACTCTCGTGATATTTTGCAAATTCTTGTGAGATTTTGTTAGTAAAATAGATCGATACCGCGTCAATATATCAACATATAAAAATATGGCAAAATATTGTGAATTTTCGGGGGATTTCATAGCGTAACAATGACATATAGCAATATTTCATTAGTAAAAGAGATTGATATGGTGTTTTTAAAAGGCAATATATCAGCATATGAAGATATTGTGATATTTTAATGTATCAATATTTTTTCCCTCGTCTTTAGAAGTTTTCAAGTCTGTAAAAAGGAAGTTTTTGAGGAAGAAGAACTAGTATTTTATTTTATTTTTTTTTAGACTTTAGAAACTCAGAAGCTGATCAAATATCGGGTTAAATATCGGTGGGGTGGCCGATGTCCGATATTCAGTTTGGGGGCCAATTATATCGTGCATCCCTACTTACAACCATTTGAAAACAGAGGATTCTGGAAAAGTAAAGAAAATGAAGAAAATATTTTCTTAAACTTATATGTTTTACCTCTGTGCTTATATCTTTGGTACTTCTTTAATGCGGTCAACCCTTTTTAAATGTGAGTCTCAGTTCAGTTTGGTGTCAGACAAACAGGAGAAGCTGGAGCACTGTGTGATCTCTTTAAGTCTTATCCTTTTATCTGCTGCATTAAAATCACTGATAAAAAAAAAAAAAATAAAGGGAAAAGATTGAGCTGCAAGCTCATAAACCGATAAGAACATATTACCAACTTGTGTCATGTATTTAGTCACTCCTAAACTATGCAGATGTCCTCTAAAACCAGCTGTAGAGTCATTTCTCAGCTATAGAGGGTGAAGGCAGGTCGTCCTCCAGACTAAGGGGCCTCAGGCATCCTAATATTGAAGTGTCCTTCTCTTTGTTTTGCTCATTCCCACCTGCCAGACCTGTATGAACCGCCAGCTGCCCGGTATCCCATAAAGTGGGTCATGTGCCATATTAAATGTCTTGACTATGTCTGGCCCTGCTGTTACAGCTGAACATCAAGCAGGAGCTGAAGCTGTCTGACCCTGGAGTCCATATAAAGAAGGACAAAAAAGCAATTAAGGACATGACTGTGTACCCCAAGAAGAAAAAAAGGAAGCAGCGCTCGCCTGCAAAGGTAGAAATAGGCAATTGGTTTTATTTTAGGACATTTGTTAGCCCTCACCCCTGGATTGTATAAATAAGCAGAAAACTCCTTCACTTCTTTGTTCTTTTTTTTGCTATTTTAGATCCTGGACATGAATGATGATGGATCTGTTGCCATTCCTAACCCAAAGTGTCATGTTTGCCCTCATTGCAACGCTGCATTCAGAACCAATTACCATTTGCAGAGACATGTCTTCATTCATACAGGTACAGAAAGCCTTAAATTCTTTATTTGAAATTGCTTGTTTTTATCCACCTTATCCCTGGCAGCGGTTGGAGAGGCAACTATTGCAGTTGCTACTCAGCATTTCTTTTTAAATGTGTTTTAAAGTACTGTTAATCAGTTTTTTGTTTTCTTTATAATAATCACAGCTAATCATTTCTGACCATGTTTCTTTTTAAGGTAGGATTTCTTTAGATAAATAATCTTTCCTGTTTTGGAGCAGCGCCTATAATCTCAGTAGATTAGATTAGACATTTAGGTTCCCTTGTTTTTATTATGGTTATAATTTATCAGTAGATGATACATGGTACCCCATTTTCAACAATCATGAAAAATTACATCTTCAGAACTGATGGGGGCGCCACATGGCTCTATGTTAAAGCCAGCACAGTTTGTAGAGCTTGTGGTCATGGGTTTGATTCCCAAGCTGCTTACTAGGGACGTCCCAATGCAACTTTTTCATTTCTGATATGATATCGATGCGATATTAAATCAGGGTTTCTGCGGGTCGTTAAAAGTCATTCAATTATTATTTTTTAAATGAAGGCCTTAATTTGCATTAAAATTCATTACTGCAAATTATGAATGTGATTATAGTGGCATTTAAAATGCTTTATTTAAATGAAATAAAAAATTCTACAAACAGTTTCATCAGATATAACTAGTTTTGCGTGTTTGCACGGAACTGCTTCCAGTTGATCGTAAAGTCGTATGTTTGGAAGAAAAGAAAAAATCGAGGGGGAGAAAAGGCTAGGGAATGGGAAAATGCTCATTTTTAACAAAAGTTGCTGGAAGCAAGGAATTTGGGACATAGCTGCAACCTGTCGATGGTTAACATGATGAACTTGTACCTGTTGTACTTGTTGATGGCATTAGAATTATTTCTAAGAGTATTAAAAGAGCTTTAAAAATAATAATATATATATATATATATATATATATATATATATTAGGGGTGGAACGGTACACAAAATCCACGGTTCGGTTCGATTCACGGTTTCTGGTCACGGTTTTCGGTTCGATTCGATACATGTTGATTGTTACACCGAAATCCCATGAAAAAATTATGAAATTAATGAAAAAATCCCCCCAAAAATAATGGATTGTAATTATTTTAAATGATCCGTGGAAACCCTGGATCATTTCCGTATGTTTTGCTGCTTTGAATTTAATCATCTGGCGCATGCTCTCTACCATCTCCCAGGGACTCAGAGGGGAGCAGACGAAGCCACAGTGGGGGCTGTAGCTTTGCTTTGAGCAGCCGGTCTGGGGCGCAGCGGGGGTTGCTAAAGGAGTATGAGGGATTTCGGGGTTAGCATGACATGTTGCTGTTAGCATAAACAAAACGTGTTGCACAATGCTTGCACACTGTTGCACTTTTATCCACAACTTTCTTTCCGCCGTCATCGTAGGTCACTCTAAATGCAAAGTGGTCCCATACAGCAGACTTATAAAGTGCTGCTGGCGCGTCTTCCAAATCCTGTTCTTTCCCACTCGCCAGTCCGACACAATTCTCCACAACAACTGATTTTTTTCCCTGCTACACCCGGCTAAGCTGCTTCGCTTCTTCTTCTTCTTGTTTACTACTGGCGGTTGGCTTTGGTCGCAGTACCGCCACCTTCTGCTCTGGAGTGTAATCGCTTCCTCTATGAGAAAAAGGAGCAGCGCATGAACCGAACGAAACACACGTGAACCGAACCGAGACAGTCGAACCGAACGGTTCTGACGGTTTTCATAAATCGTCCCATCCCTAATATATATATATATATATATATATATATATATATATATATATATATATATATATATATATATATATATATATATATATATATATATATATATACATATATATATAAAAGCTCTTTTATGAGTTTTAAAAAGGAGTAAAATGCATGTCGTCCCCTTTAGGTTATTAAACAGATTAAAGTTTATATTAAACATTCACATTACAGTTTAATACATTATTTGTTGTCTGTGTTTTAAAAACACAAAAAAGACAAATCTGTTCAGACATAAGGTGGAGAAATGTCCAATCGGCTTCATTCGTACCATTTATCTGATTATTTTTCCCGACTCTGTAGGTGAGAAGCCGTTTCAGTGCAGCCAGTGTGACATGCGGTTCATTCAGAAGTATCTCCTGCAGAGGCATGAGAAGATCCACACTGGTGAGCTTTAGATGATTTACACTAATGTCAGTTTGGATTTGGTTTATGGTTGTGTTTTTGTTCAACATCTTTGTGTTTTGCTTCAGGTGAGAAGCCTTTTCGCTGCGATGAGTGTGGGATGAGATTCATCCAGAAGTATCACATGGAGAGACATAAGAGAACTCACAGTGGAGAGAAGCCCTACCAATGTGACTACTGTCACCAGGTACAAAGCTGTTTACATGGAAATGAAGGCATTTAGATCAGTTACAAATATAATAAATCAGGAGTATAGGTCTTATCAGGGATCTTATTGGTCTTAAAAAAGTATGCGAGGCAAATTTGATCATTTTCTACATCTTTTTAAAGTATAGATATGGTTTCCAGACCTTTACATCCCACTATTTCAAAGATGGAAATCTGATTTTCCCTCAAAAAAAGTAAATTTTTTCCCATATCATTTATTTCTGTTTTTTAAGTTGCTGATTGAACTCCTAAATAAAAACATAGCAATTTAGACACAAAAATTAAGCCATAAAAAAAAAAAAAAAATAATAGTCAGGTTAGGTGTTTTATAAAATATGTGAATCAGGAAATTGTCTCTATACCAAACTGAACGATTGTTGTTCTCTACTTCGAAAAACACATTAGATTTTGAAATGGAAAAATTTTCTATTATTTCTTTTTTTTATATTTTTCAATTTAAAAATTCAACGTATAACATGGATGCATCAAAACCTGTTTTTATTTCAGTGTTAAATTCTGTTTAAACTAACAGATTATAATTAAAAATGTCTCTGGACCTTTACTGGTTGATGATTTTCTTTATTCGGACCCCGCTGAGTTTTAATTGGTTACTAGTTGGATCTAGTTTCCCTGTCTCTGCTTGAAAAAACAAAGCATTCCCTTAAATAAAGATTTAGGTTTTATTTTGGAAATAAATGACACAGATGTCTTAATTTTACTTGTGATTTCACATGTAAATTAAGCTTTTCTTGTTTTCATACAAAGTCAGATTGGTCTATTTGTTAAAATAATGTTTGATTTTCCAACAGCTGAAACATTTTTCAAGCAGTCTTGCTTGAAATTTTCTAAATCTGTTTCCTGTCCGCAGTACTTCTCCAGAACGGACCGGGTTCTAAAACACAGGCGAATGTGTCATGAAAACAGAGAGAGGAAGACGAACAAGGCTGCCAATAAAATGGGACCTCTGCGTGACGGCGATTCCTCAGGGTCTCCCTTTCTCTCCAAAGAGTGCTCTCTACCCAAGAAAAAGCGCCAAAAATGTGCAGAAAAGAGCTCAGGCTCCGCCAGTACCGCCCTGACAGAAGGGCATGTTTTCACCGCTGAAGAAGCGCAGGAGAAAGAGGGGCAGAGTCGGGATAAAATCGAAGCTCCGTGTATATTTGCTGTGTCATCCAAGGTCAAACATGAGTATGTTTTACCTGACTATTCGGTGGAACTTCCTGAGGAAACCGCCAGCCAAAACGAAGACGAGGACGTTTCATCAGAGGACACAACCCCACCAAAAATAGTCCTAAAGAAAATCCCCAAGAGAAGCCTTAAGCAGCCCAGCGAGCAAACCCCTCCCTGCCTGTCTTCCTCTCTATCCTCCTACGAGGAAACCGATAAGGTACCTCAGTTTACCTTTGAAATTGTGGACAAGCAGGGTCTTTTAGACGTGGAGAGCAACACTGACCTGGAATCAGTCGAACCTCTTCAAGGCGGGGCGCCCAAACCAGCCAGCAGCACAAACTACGACGACGCCATGCAGTTTCTCAAAAAGAAGCGTTACCTTCACGCCGCCATGGCCAACAACAGCCGGGACTACGGCCTGAACGCGAGCACCATCCCCTCCCAGCCGTCTGTCACCCAAACGGTGGTGTCCGCCGTCATCGATGAAACTGTCCCCGCCACCATCCTGGAGCCCCAGCCCATCAGCACGGAGATCAAGGCGGCTCACGAGAAAAACGTTCTGCCTGATGAGGTTCTTCAGACGCTGTTGGAGCACTACTCTAACAAAGCAAACGGCCAATCAGACATTTCCTTCACTGTGGCTGATACAGAAGTGACTTCCAGCATATCTATTAACTCCTCCGACGTTTCTGAGAGCAGCCCTGTGGAGAGCATGGGATCCTCCGGCGCCCAGACTCAGCCTCCCACAGAGAAGGTCAGCCTCCTGCATGAATACTCTAAATTTCTCCAACAAGCTCTGGAGAGGACCAGTCAGAACGACAGCTACTTAACCAGTCAGAGCCTCAGCCTGGTCGCTGAAAACCCCACCTTAGCGGGGCAGCCGCTGTTCTCCAATGAGAAGCATTTCTCTTCGCCCAGCAGGTTCAAATCAGGGATGAGCTCTCCATTAAGGTCCACGTTGGAAAAACCTCACTTCGGTTTACTGGTCGGAGACTCCCAGCACTCGTTTTCATTTTCAGGTGACGAGACCACCCCGCCGTCCGCCGTGTCTCCAGCAGACGAGGACTTCCTGGAGCAGGTCTCGCCCTCCAAGAAGTCCGACTCCACGCAGGGGATACTGCAGACTTTCCAGATCAACTCCTTTGATCAGAATTTCAAATCACATTTCCAGGCGACGAGACCGGCGTCGTCGCCGCAGTTCACAATCGCCAACGGACAAATGGGGGTCCGAGGACACGGCACGGACTTCTCAGAGTTCCCTTTAGTTCGAGTCACCGAGACTAGGGTTCAATTGAACTCGTCCCCTGACGTTTCAACCAGCGAATCCTTTGGCTGAAGAAAAATAAAACAACAGGGAAAGCAGTCATTTGTTCGTTTTAGCAGCACTTTATTTCATCAGTCTTGTTTTGCCAAAACTATTCCCAACACAATCATGTTTTCTTTCCTAAAGGGGTCTGAAAAATACTCATGTATGTTTTTTTTGTTTTTACTTCAACCTCTCTTTACATACTAAGAGGAACAACTCGTAACGAGAAGCATTTCTCCACTTGATTCAAAGCAGTACTTGTTCTGGAATGTACACTAGGAGGTTAAGTGACCAAAGTGTAATTATACCCGTATCTTTGCCGCCGAGAGTTTATTTAATAGGGGTGTCGGTTTGCCTTGCTTGAAAAATAATCAACTCACCTTTTGCTGCTTGATGCAATATTTCCACTTTTTATACACCAGTCAGCCGTTAAATTAAGTCAGATAAGTGAAGGTCCCTCGATTGTTGGGAGTTTTCTTCAGTATGTGTAGATCTAGAGGCTCTCAGAGCGTTTGTTTCTCTGGTTTGGGGGTGGGGAGTTAACACACAGGTGCATCTCAGTTTGTTAAAATATCAATGAAAAATTTAATAACTGTAATTCAGAAAATGAATCTTAGAAAGCGCGTATTTATTCCACAGTGATGCATTTTTGGTATTTATTTCTGTGCAAAGATAACCATGGCTCACAGGGGAAAAATAAAGATTCGTCAGCCTTTTTAAAGGGACAATCTATTCACTTGGTATATTTTGCCCCATATTACAGACTAATCGGCTAAAATAAGGCTTCTATATGGCAGCAAAAAGAAAGAAATAGTTTTACCAGATCTGATTACCACTGCACTTATCATCTGGAATCATTTATTTTCTTCCTTCCACTCAATTTTCCATTAACATGGTTTGATTACTGAACCATATAGAACCAGTCAGCCTAGTTAGTAATGACTTTTTATGTTTTACTCCTCTTATAGAGGATATAAAGGACTGTTCCAGGCCCACAGTCTTTTTACGGTATTATAAGCTGCTGTGACCATAACATTTCTGCATTATAAATCTTTACATTGCTCTAGTACAACATTGTGATTGTCTGCCATGATCACTTGAATTAACAGAATCAGTCTAAATAGTGGAGATATTGATTTTTAGAGCCAAATTACTGAATAAATCAACTTGTTGCTGTATTTTAATTGACTGAGATGCTTCTGTGGTGCTGTAACATTAATGTTGCCCATTCTGGGTGACGGGGTTCATAATATTACAGCTGATTGTTGTATGGTTGTATTTAACGGGCGCCTCTTATTTTCTTTCTTTACCTACCTCCCCTTGATGCTCATCTACAAACTCCCTTTATTTTAGCTCTTGAAATAATCAAAAATGGCACAATTATTCTTTTTGTTTGAGTCACTTTATTCTCATCTAACTCGGATGTGTGAAACTTATGGTACAGGACTTACCTACTTCATTTCTTGAATAAATTGAAGCCCAATTTGGTTGATTTAACGACCAAATGTAAAATCCTGATAGATCTAGTTGAGGTCTTAAAATCGTACTTTTTAAATCTCCCCATTTGCCTCTACAAAGGCTCATCTGTGCTCTTAACGAGCATGTTTCTGTCTCACTTTATGAAATGATTTAGGCCTGGCAGAGCTGCACACATTGAAGTGTTTGCAGGATAATGTTTTAAACTTTGTTCAGATGGTATTAAATCACTTGTGCTTAGTCTACGCACCGTTTGCACACTACAGCGAATGTAGGATGTAAAGTCACTGCTATAGCTACCTTTCTGAGACCTAATGGAAACTTTTGCCATTTATTTAATTCTAGACATCCTTTTTGCCTCATTGTAAAGGGCGAAGGTGTTTGGGTTTAAGTGGCGTCTAAAAACATTGGCAACAATTTTATTTCACTATTGTTGGTCTACGGTTGAATTAATTTAGCTTCTGTGCCTTTCTGTTCTTTTTCAGCACTTCGTTTTCCTCATTCCTGTTAATCATTTTGTCTTTTTACTTACTGCGCTCTAAGGCTACCAATTCCTCTTGCACAATAATCACAAACTCATAAGCTATCAACTTAATTTTTTTACTGTATTGTGATAAACTTGGAGCTTTATTTGATTTGCTTTGTCATGTTTTTGTTGTTTTTAGTTTCTAAAAAAAGAATTTAATGTTTCAAACTATTGAGAGCAGATGGCATTTATTCAGTTTTATGATTTTTATTGGCTCCAGAGACTTAGCTACAGATCAGGTCTTATGGAAACCATGCAATTGCAAATATGTGACTGATGAGTGGGGTCCCTTTTCTACCCTTATGTTATTAATTGTACATACACGTCTTTATGATTTGTGCGTGCACCATCCGGTTCGGGAATGTTTTAAAGCTCCCTCTTGTTACATCTTCACCGACAATCAGGGACACAGGCGCCACATTAAGCATTTAATTTTCCTCAAGAATGTATAAAAATGATCCTGCTGTAAATATGTTGTGTATATTTTTTATGTTCTGCAAAGTACTGTTTATCAAAAAAAAGGAGAAAAAAGATGTGCAAGAGACACTTTTTGTCAGCGGAAGGCATTGTTTCCAAGCATTTCATGGATATTACAATGAGACACATGACCTGAGTGAAGATGGCCTCCCAACCCTATTCAAATCAGACAAAATTGGTGTCAAACGTTTGTGCTGGTTCATGCAGCAAAAATTTTTGTTTGTGCCGCTATATTTTTAAAGATAAAGAAATGTTTCTAGAGATCACCAAAGGTCAACCAACCCCCCAACTTCTTCAAATCAGACGAAATGGTTATCAATTAACTCGACTCCAAATGGAAACAATTTTGTCTGATTTCATAAAAGTTGGTAGCCTCGTGAGATCATCCTGATCTCGCAAGATTTCACTCGCTAATCAGTCTGGAGACTCTCCGTTGAAGAAAATTTGGAGCCGTTCACCAAACGAACGTCCAATCAGCGTTGGCTTTGAGGCGGGTTGAGGTGTGACGCAACGAGAAGCGCGACAGTTCAGTCTAAAGAACATGGCGGCTTCAGCCGATGAAACTAGCGTTAGCGTGGCTATCGAGCAAGTTTTATCGGAATTACAGAGTATTTCTTCACTGAAAGAAGAGCAAAACACTGCTCTGGAGGCTTTTCTCAGAGGAAAAGATGTTTTTGCTCTTCTCCCGACTGGTTTCGGCAAGAGTTTGATCTATCAATTGGCTCCTCTTCGTTGTCGCTCTGTTAGTACGTCATATGCTTCGTTGATCTGATTGGTTTATTTGGCCCGTCTATCACCAACATAGGCCAATCAGCTAACCAGTATTTTCGCCCCTTTCCAAAATTACTTCTACGGAAGGTTTCCAGATGGATATGCGGAGCAAATCCATCTGGCGGAGTCAGGTTAAAAAGTCGGGGGGCTGGTTGACCTTTTGACCTTTACCTTTTCATTAATATCTTCAAACCCCAAGCAGCACAAACTCGACTCCGTTTACTACACAAACGAAGTCGAGTTAATTGGCACTGAATTTTGTCTGATTTGAAGGAAGATGGGGGGACCAGTTTCACTCAGGTATAAACATGCACTGCCAGATAAAGATGTGAATGTTTTCCACATCTGCCAGTAGTTTTAAAAAGAAATCAGAATCATTAAAGCCGGTGTTGAATTGAAAGGCAAACGACTAGAGATGGTTAAAACAAGCGGAGAATTACTTAGTCTAAGAGTTGCTCTCTGTATCAAATATTTAACCTGAGCTGTTAGATTATGACAAGGTTGTGGTTTCCTGGTCTCCACAGGCTGTTTAATTGAAGCTATTTTGAAAAGCACAGAGCAGATGGGTTTATATGAGAAACCTGTTCTGCCTTTGGGAATTTCCAACACATAACTCATTAGTTTCCTACATCAGCAGCTCTTAAGTTTCTTTATTTTTTCCTTTTGTCTACCTATGTCCGTCTTCTGGCCATAAGTGTCCTTGTATAAGCTAAAAAAAATGTGTTTTGTGTAAAAAAAGAAAAAAAAAAAAATCTGTATTATAGATTTTTTTATAAATGATATTTTTGACAAGTCATTTAAAGCACTGATACATAAAATCACAGAGATACATTCTTTGCTCCCATTATTTAACTTTACTAGTTCCTGTTGAAACCTTCCAGTTACAGAACAGGAATCCAAACGTTGACATTTTTCTACCTTTTAAAAGGATTTGGACAAAGAAGCTTCCTGCTTCCCTGGTGGTTAAATGAAACGGCTGAATTTGCATGGTCACTGACTTGTTTGGTTGGATGAACTCTTTTTAATATAATTGTGCAGCTTTCATTGTAACTGATAAATCAGTCGAGTTAATCCCATATAATTAGAGCTTTGCTAAATATGATTTTGTAGGCAAATTGATTAAGTTGTTCTGATTGTTGTGTGTACTGTCCTTATGAATAAAATGATTCACAGGAAGTGAGCTGGAAGATCTGATTTTTGTATCATTTTTATGCAGAAGTGTCAAGTAACAAAGTAAAAATACATTACTGTACTTAAGTACACTTTTTAGGTATCTATACTTTACTCCATTGCTTATTTGTCTTCCTACATTTAACTTCTACTCATTACATTTTCAGACAAGTATCTGTACTTTCTATTCCTTACATTTACAAAACAAACGTTACGCGTCACTCTTGGCTTCGGTTTAATGTTTATAAATATTTATTTCCCGTCAAGTGCACCATCCAATGCAGATCATTGGCTCCATCCACATCTAGTGAAAACAAGTGTCATTGGATGAGTCTTATAACGCAAACACTCATTGGTTAGCTAAAGGAAATCATCAGAAGTAAGCAGGTGTTCTTCAAACTGCAAATGTGAATTGTCTATATCATGCTACAATGTCAGATTAAGAAAAAGATGTTAAAAGGTCGGACACAGGCGAGAGCATATCGGGAGATGGAGACGGAGACCAGCATGACCTCCCTCATCCTTGGCCCTATCTCAGAGAATTAGCTTTCAATTCATATAGTGGCATCTGGCTGTTTTTATTAAAGGTTACTTCATACTTTTATTCTTTAAGTAGTTTTTGGAGCACATAATTTTTTACTTTTACTTGAGTGAAGAGGTCAAGTTGATACTTAAACTTTTACCAGAGTGTTTTTAAACTGCAGTATCTATACTTCTACTTCTAAAACGTGTGTACTTTTAGCACCACTGCTTTTATGTTATTTATAGCTGCCTATCAATGCAGGGGAGGATGATGCTTTTTTGTCTTTGGGTGAGACCCTGGACTAGTAGCAAGTTTATAATCACCAAAACATACTTGGTTTAATAAAGCTAACGGATTTAAAAATGAAGAAAAAAGAAAAGAAAACCTTTTAAATTTCAGGACAGATTTATGTTTGGGAACATATATAAATATAGCTTAAAGAGATAGAGAACCCTTTTTGGACTTAATTGTGCATCTGATGTGTTGGGTAAAAAACTGCTTTAATTTGAAAATGACTCTCCTTAATTTATGCTATATAGCTAAATCGTAGGGGTACTTCAAAGCTACCTGCCCTATTTCTCAGCAAAACTCAGATCTTTGGTCCACTTATTAAGCAGGTTATCTTAAAAAACCATACAATAGAAATTAGTGTTGCACCGATGCCATTTTTTAGCCCTGATACCCGGCTGTGCAGTATCGGCCGATACCATCTATTTGAAATTTATGTGTCTATATATGAAGAACTGCATACTACTTGGATGTAAAGTAATTGCCATCATGGCTTTGACAAGCTGCTGCCTACCTTTGTGAAGCAAGAAAAAGACTAATACGAAGTGAATCCAGTAGAAATTTTTATTGCCTACCTGGAATGGGTGAAAATAGTTTAATAAACTTTTGGCTCTCAAAATGGTATCAGTGCCCTATTTGGTACTCGCCGATACCGATGCCACCATTTTAGTGCAGTATCGGGGCCCTGTCCAATACTGGTATTGGTGCAACACTAACAGAAATTCAAACTAAATTGTATTTTAACAGTCAGTTTATATTTATTTCTTAGAAAGTACACCATATTATGACTTAGACAGACTTAGTCATTTTGTACATACAGGGTGTATACGAAACGACATTTCGATCTGAAGACATTTCCATTTCTAAAGTGCAGCAGTGATAAAATGTAAACATAAGACTAGTTTATGATTTACAGTTCCCAACATTCAGCGCTTTTAAAAAAACAAAAAAACAAACTAATTTTATACAACATTATACAACATATTAAATAAAAACAGATGAAATAAAAGAGTTTTTTTTTCCAGCTTTAATCATTTATCAACCTTGTACTGCTGGGCTTATTGCCAAGACTAACACAGGATTCCCAGCATTCAAGGTGAGAGAGGAAAGTTTACCTGCTGACGTTTTCACACACCTTATCACTCTGGATTCATTTTTCCTTTTCCGCTGTTTTCTATTAACACCAAACGACATGGAGACATAAACGGTAAGCTTAAAACGATTATTTAAAGAAAGAAAAAAATGCTTTTGGAGAAGTTTACCTTTAACTCACAGACTGAACATTTACGCACAGCTAAAATTAAAGATATATATTAGCGGTACGCACTATTACTGCAGTGGAAAGTGCCACGCAATCATATTTGCATGACTTTCATTTACTTATATTAAAGTTTAAAACGTGCATAAAACTATTAATGAGCAACACAGTCAGTACTGTCAGCCACAGTACTGTTGGTTTTGACTGACTTTAAGGTGAAGCTGTGACGTCCTTGGAGCTGTTTGCGCCGCAGCGTCAGAGAGACTCACACCCAGCAGGATCCGGGTGAGACTCCTGCTGCTGTTTGACAAAGGCCCGCAGCTTCCTCACGCTTTCACATGGGAGAATAAGAACAAGCAAACAAGCCTAGGGTTGATGTCAGTGAAGGAGCTTTCCTGCTATCGATGGAGACCCTGCCAATCGGTTGGCACGTGCACACCTGCGGCCAGGAGGGCGATGGGATCCAGCTGCTGAAGGAGGGAGCAGCTGACGCCATCAGCAACACTCAGGTTCACGATCTGTTCCATGAAGATGCACAGGTAACATTCTGATATTTACCAACTTCAACCTTTTATCAGTCACGTTACTTTCCGAAATATATAAACACCTTAGACGGTTAAAAAAAAATAAAAACCAAGCAATATTTATGGGTTTTGAATAAATACTTAGCTCCAAATTAAACATTTTGTTTGGAGCTAAATATTTATTTAACAAACTAAATATTTCATTTGCAAACTAAATATTTATCTTCTAACTAAATATTTCTTTTAAAAATAAGATTTTTTTTTTATAAATGAATGAGTGACACGGTGGAAAACAAATTAACCCCTTATTTGTCCTCTTAAAACACGCTAAATAATCATAAATATTGCTCCTAATTTTTGATTGCTTAACTTTACAAACAGCCCCCCATGTTAGAGCACCTCTTTTAAAGAAAATCAACATTTTATTTGCAATATAAATTGGTGCATAACTGTGAGGTTGAAGAATTCATTTCTTTGTGTTTGTATGAGGCCCAACTCAATACTTTAATGTTTTACCTTTTTTGTCAGTTCCTTCCAGTTTCCACACCATTTTCCCAATATTTATTTGTAAAAGATTAAGTTCAGTTGAGAGAAGTTCATAAAAATTACCTTTCAAGCCACATATAATATGCTGACTTCAGGTATTTGGGTTATTCCAGCACAGGACTATGTGATTTAATGCTGCCTTCATGTGGTCTGCTAAAAGATGATCTTTACCACTTGTAAAGTGGAAATTAGAATAGAACAGAATAGAAAAGAAAATCCATTTATTGTCCCATAGTGGGGAAATTCTGGTGTTTACAGCAGCAAAAAGATTATAGATAAAAGTGGTCACACAAATGTAGACCTTATAATAACATAATAGTGAAGAGTTAAAAAATAAACAAATGAAATACTGCACTGTAAAGTGTTTTAACAATATAAATAATGTGCAACTGGAGAATAAATAAACAATATACAGCTGTAAACATTTTTACAGTAATGGATATTTGAAAATAGCTGCAACATCAGAGATGTACAAGATGACAGCAGCATGTTATTTAACTGACTAAGAGAGAAACTGTGCAAAATCAGCATGAATATAACAACTTATTGAAGTTGTTGGGAACAGTGATGGTTTGAAAGTCTTACAGCTGCTGGGAGGAAGGATCTGCGATAATGCTCCCATTGTGTTCAAGTGCAACTTAAGTGCTTTTGTTGTGGTAGAGAAGAGAAACATGTTGGCAACTTGGGCTGGATGGTTAGACTTGCTACTTATTCTGATATAGGAAGCAGAGGATGCATCAAATGCATCGGCTGACTGCTAGCAAGTATGTCGTTAAATCAAACATCTGAAGTTTAAATAGTGACATATTTTTTAAAACATATATATCTCAAAGCATTTTGAAGGCTACAAACACAACATGAAAGAACGCATAACGATGCAGTGTCCACCATACAGAATCACTCTCTGCTCTCTGCACTGTTGAAAGGTCAAAGTTTACCTCATCTCAGCAACGCTGTTATCATACAGTAACATTTTCCCAGCTTTCCAGTGAACTTACAGCATGCTTGGGGCTGATATACAATTTTCATGTCGGCTTTTGGTATTAACTATAATTACGAAACCACATCAAGGCACCATGAGGCCATCCTGTGTGTCTCGCTGTATGTTTGCTGTTAGGAGGTGAGCCTCCCCTTCTATCATTTACAGTGAGTCATTTACAGGCATTAAAAGGTCATTTTTCAATATTAGGCTCTTAGCAAACTCTGACTAGCTTCCCAGTTCAAAAAAGCTTCCCCACAGCATGATAGTGCCACCGCTGTGTTTCTCCATGAAGTGGCTTGTTCAAGGCAATGGTTAGTGAAAGTCCTCTACCACCACTTTCATTTTCCACACTTCTAAACCAAGCAACTTCTTCCATGCTGTATTATGTTGTGTTAGCCGGTGGTTTGTGACCACCTTTAAACACTTCATATTGCTTTCTTTCAATAGCTGCTCTGTTCTCATCACTTTGCCATAAACAGTGGATGTGTTGCATGCATTACTAATAGACACCGAAGTGCTTGATGTTGTGCCAGCCTGTCAGTTTAAGTGGACAGCCACGTCTTGCTAGGTTTGCAGTGCCTGGTACAAAAATATATATTGCACCTTTAAAAAAAAAAAAAAGAAAGAAAAACTGTTTTTATTTTTTTTTTATTTACAATAATTAAAATTACCTCCACTCTTCAATTATATGCTATTCAGTGTTGGTCTGTGATATGAAAGAGAAATGAAACAAAAAAATGTGAAAAGGTTAAAAGAGTATGACTATTTTTGGCATTACAGATTGACCTCAATTAAATCTGAAAAACTAAAGATGGTAAGTCTGCAAAGCGCATGTTTAGATATTTATATATTTCAATCAGTCTTTTATTTTCAGGGTTTCCACCAGCCCAGCCAGCCATGGTGGAGGATCAAGCTGTTTGTGTGGGAACCGGTGCTTTTTGGGACCTGGGACGGCGTTTTCACCACCTGCATGATCAATATCTTCGGGGTGGTTTTATTCCTACGCACTGGATATCTGGTGGTAAGTCTGCATAGTTTGAGTGTGCATGATAATCTGTTTTCCTAAAGCAGTTTTTAAAAAATCAACAGACATTTGAAGGATGATATGAATAAAAATGACAAAGCAACAAGGCATTGCAAGATTAAATACTTCAGAAGACTCGTTCTGAACTAAAATGACAACCCTGTGTGAAGAAAATAGTAAATAAATAAAATATTGGATGGTATCTAAAGACTGAAGCATGAATATCAGTTGGTCGTTTTTTGTTTTTTTACTTGGCTGCTTATGCCAAAGCTTGAATCCCTGTGGCGGTTTGGTTTAGACCATAAAAGAAGCTGAATCATCTCAATGCTCCTCTCAGGTTATATAGGTTGAACAACTTGGCTAAGAGACTCAGAGTCAACAATTTGGCAATGTAAAAGGAAATAAAGGATCCGCCAGTGTTAATCTGCTTAAACCGTGATAGTGGTATCTTGTTCTCTAACACTTGTTAGAAGACAGAACATCCTGCACTTTTTTGGACTACACCTATAAGTAAAGGAGAGCCCAATCTCAAGGACTACCGGTATGTGGAGTTTCATTAGTCTGGGATCCCAGTATCTTGTATCCCATCCGGAACATTGTTTGGAGGTCAAAGTTGCAGCTCTAGATGGGTTTATTACCCACAGAAAGGAAGAAAACTAACCCCTCAATTACTATTTAGACCAGTGACTTTATAGTGAACTCCGTCAACTGACCGTTCGGACAGATGACTACTACTCTTTGCTTCTGTTGGTCATGTGACCCCAGCTTCCTGCATGGTGTCTGCACCTTTTTTCTCTCTCGTCCCAAAACAAATCCCATGATGCTTTGCAAGGAGATCTCTTGCAAGGCATACTGGGATATATCTGCTCATCTAGTAACCATGTGTCCCTACCCGATCTGTACCATTGGCTCATTCGCGCATGTGCAAGCAAATATTTGTCCAGGTCACCATAAATAATGTAATTATGGTACTAAAAGTACTTATTTTTATCCTTAAATCAATAGATAATGCTATATTGCATATCTAAATGTTTTTTTTTTTTTTACTTTTCTGAGACAATTTGTTGCTTTTTATATTTTCTCTTTTAAACTACTTGTCTGACATCATTAGACATGCTAAGAGTAATCTGGCAAAATATGATTAAACCATGTTTATCTTCATCTCAGTTGTTTTCTTACTTTTGATTACGCACTATATACTATAAGGTTAGCACAAAAGGAAAAAATGTAACTTAAACACTAGATTTATTTTTAAATCCAAAGCCGAAAAAGTAAACTCTCGGAAGTAGTGTAGAATCCCATTCCCGGCAGAGACAAGTGATAAAACAGGATTTAAATGGATTTATTTTCTCAGGAAATAAATGAACCTTTAATGCATTATAGTTTATTTCACATACCACTATTAGGGAGGAGAAAAATGTAGGTATTTTCTAAAAATCAACGGCGACCCAGATGTATATCTGGTTGTACATGCGCAAATGAACTGATGGTATGGATCGGGTAGTGTAGCCATGGATGCACACTACTTTTCAAGGTGCATTGTGGGAAATTTTGAGTGCACTACCTTTTATTCTGCTAAACATTCAGAAATGTATTTAAAATGGTGTAGCCCGTATATAGAGCTATATATAGGGGTTAGTGCAGATGTTTAGACACAGCCTTTAATCTCATTTCAGAACCTCTTTCCATGGAGTTCCACACGGCTCAGTTCTCAGCTATAGTTTACTGAAACCGCTCCATTTCTTTTCACTGTTATGCAGAGAACGGTCTTATTACTTTGGGAATCTGAAACCATATGTTGAGCATCAGATAACATTTCTGTGTAACTCTGGATTCATATTTTCATGCCTGTGTGATTTCCTCCTCTGTAACTTTCTGACCTGCTCCTGCCTGATGTTTCACCCCAGGCTCCTAGATCAGCAGATCGGCTTCTGTTGAATTTACCAAAAATTTGTCTCAACCTCAGAGGAGATCGGCCCTTTTCTTCAAAGCTCCAAAATGCAGTTTGAATATTAGACTGAAATCTCCTAAAACATGTTTATTATCACTATCTTTTAAGAATTGCAAGCTTATATTTTTTATTTTATTGTGCTCTTATTGCTTTTTCCTGAATACATTTTATTTATGAAGTAGTTTGTTCTGTTTTTGTCTTTTTGGAAGACTTTGTTTTTTTATGAAAAGGTTATAAATTATGTTAAACAATCAATGACATTTTATAGATGGTTTAAAGGAGGCTACAGTGAGACAGAGATGCCCCCTTTTAAAAGGCAAATTACTTTTGATGTCATTAGCATAACAATAAAACGGTTCGTGCTGAAAAAAGAAACAGGAAAACACAGTAGACCAAAATAGACACATGTGGAAGACAAGAAAAATAAGTTAAATGGGAGGAGCGGAGCAAAGTTAAATATAACGGGTGTTATTAAATAAGTACAGAGCACAGCACCTCTTAGACAAATAATACAGCCTAGTTATGACAAAATTCTGTTTTAATCAGCTGCTGAATGACTGAACTGAGCAGACAAAATCACTTACAGCTGATAGAAAACACTTAACAGGTTTATAAACATAGACCCGTGTAGAATTAATATCTGATTAAGCTTCATCTGCGTGTTTAAAAGCTCTGTTACATAAATGTGAAGCATTTTATAACAACGTATGAGAGTCATTAAAGCTGACATTACTAAGATTAATGTTAAATGTGTTTGGTGATTAGATGTGGCTCCAAGGACTCGTTGATTTTAACACCTACATGCTTGTTGATCTTCACTGATGGCTCAAATATAGTTTCCCAACTAGAAGACAAGGTTTCTTATTCACAGTGACAAGCGTCTTATCAAACGGAAATGACACGGTTGTTTAGGTGTGAAGGGAGGCAGTGTGTCTAAGCATGACTGATGGCTCAGCACCTGCTCACTATGTCATATCTGCAGTCTTTCTATGAGAGCGGCAGAGGTGCTGCATTATCTTAAACTAAGAACAAGAAGAATACAAGTGCCTAAAGAAATACGTTCAATAACCTTTTTATTTTGGCTCCAGATGTATTTCATGCAAGTATTTTATTTCATACATGTTCCAATGAATGAGGGAAAAAAAAAAAAAGATGTATGATTTAAATGTTGTATCTTGTCCTGACATCATCAGGGAAACACCGGCGTGCTGTTGGGGTTGCTCCTCGTCTCCGTGGTGGTTTTAGTTGCCATTGTAACGGTAATGTCTGGGATCGGAGTTGGGGAGCACTGTGGTTTTGGGAGCGGAGGAATCTACTCCATGATTTCCACCGTCTTAGGAGGCCGGGTGGGCGGCACTGTTGGCCTCCTCTACGTGTTTGGACAGGTGGGTTGATTCTAGAGTCGTTCCTATGAGGCGGCTAAAGGATCCTTTGGGGTGACTGCTCTGCTGACTCCCTCTCCTCTGCAGTGTGTTGCCGGGGCCATGTACATCACAGGTTTCTCTGAGTCGGTGGCGGAGCTGCTGGGTTTGCAGAGCCAGTGGGCGGTGCGCTGCATGTCTGCAGCTGTCCTCCTAGCATTGCTTGGAATTAACCTGGCAGGTGTGAAGTGGATTGTCAGACTCCAGCTCCTGCTGCTGGCTGTGCTGGCTGTCTCCACTCTGGACTTTGTTATTGGCACCTTCACACACCTTGATCCAGGTAAGAGCCAATGGTTGCAACTGTTTCCTCTAATTCAAAAAAGAAAACAGTGTTAGAATGAAAGAAAAAAAACTATATTATCCTTAAACCTGTTGCTTTTTATAACCACAAATATTAAGGATTTTTCAAGAAATTGTATATAATAGAGCAACACAAATTAGCTGCTAATTATAAAATAGAATACCCTCTAAATTCAATTCAATTGAGTTTATTAATATAGCGCCAATTCACAACATGTCATCTCAAGACACTTTACAGTTCACCAGATCATGCAGTCGAACTGATTCAAAGTTTTCTATCTAAGGAAAACCAGTTGGCTGCATCGAATCATTGGCTCAAATGCAATCTCTTACACCAAGCATGCTTGTAGCGACAGTGGAGAGGAAAAACTCCCTTTTAACAGGAAGAAACCTCCAGCAGAACCAGGCTCAGTTTGAGAAGCCATTTGCTGAGGCTGACTAGGGTTCAGAGCTCCGAGCCAGCTCCCATGTCAGAGGATGAAGAGAGCACATCCAGCCGGTCACAGTCAGAGAAACAGGACTACACTGGAAAACAGGCTGATCTCCAACATCTATAAACAAAGGTGTTGATGGAAGCAGCCCAGCTGATATTTCTCTCCAGGATGGTGTCATAGCCAAACATGAACAGACAAGGCAAAGCTACTATGAGAAAAAACAGACAGAGCATAATGTTAGAGATTGAACTACTAGAGTGGGAGAATAGAGATATAATGATGAAAACTTGTCCCCATGTCCCCCAGAAGTCTAAGCCTATAGCAGCATATCTATAGAAATAAAACAAAATGCAACTCCTTTAATCTAGAAGCCACAGAAGGTAAAATGTTCAGTTACTTGTAACTTTGTCTCAGACTAAATCCAATTATGCAAGCTTAAGGGAACTAAAGTGAACAAACATAATCATTTGGACGAAACGTCAGGTAGGTTAGGGATTGGGTTGTGGGGAGGTTTAAAGTAGGGTTAGCTTTTAAAACGTATCAGAAACCTAGACCATCTCACTCAACACAGTTGATTCCTTCCTCTCATTTCACCAATGGAAAATAAACAACATGACTACTAATGTGGCAAACAGGGTCCTGCTGGGATGAACGCTGAGTTTTTGTTCTATTTGCAAAATTATATGTATGTTGGAAAACTAACACTCTCCGATGTTAAACTTGGTGATGGTAGAGTGATGTGGTGCTCATGCATCTTTCAGTAATGGGAAGCTTGTCAGAGGAAATGAGAAGATGGATGAACCTAAATATAAGGTAATTCTGGCCATGATACCTATTAATAGCTTTAAAAGCCTTGATTGGCATGAAGATTATGCCTTCAAACAGAAAAATACTAAACATTCAGCATCAAATGCCATAAATATAAGTTTATGAATGCATTTTCACATGTTTAAATGGTTGAGTTAAACTCCAGCTGTGAAACAGTGTAGAATCTGTGTTGAGAATTTCTACTTGAATTTCTTCTATTACAGAACTGCAGCTTTTTCCTTTCACTTTCCTAATATGCATTAGTATGTGTGTATGTGCAACATAGAGTGCTCCAATAAAAGAAAATGTGAACAATTTTGACAGCAGCACAATTTATGGAGATCAAAATACCTAAAAAAAGGCTTGGGATAAACAAATACTATTGTGTATTCTCCTATATCAATCTTTGATTAAAACAAGTGAGAATGAAGAAGGTGTGACGTTTGACTGGTTCCTGCCAGTATCTCCTCTTAACAAAAGTTTTTTGCCACCACCCAAATAATAAACATGTTTTTACATGTAATAAGCATCCATTGTTTAACTACTGAGGGCTTTGTTCAGACAAGTTAGAGGAAAAAATGTGAGATTTGAAAATCAGATGATTTGTCTTTTTTTTTTAAGGTTAGCAATTAGAGGGGAAGATGGAGAGTTTGGATTTTATTAATAGTTGTTATAATTTTGAACATGTTTTAGGAATAAACATCTTTTAAGAAAAAAAAGGTTTGCCCTCTGTATTTACCTTCAGAAAAATAACTGCTTTAAAAACACTGAAAGCAAATTAAATAAACTCTATTCTGTATCTCTTGCACAAAAAGCTGTGGTTATACCTTAAAAAATTTGTTTTAGTTTTGTTTATAATAAGTGGAAATTAAGTCTGTCAGTTTGATATTTATTAAACAAAAAATTTTACAACATTTCTTGAAATGATGTTGCTGGTCTGTTATTTCCAGATTAAACACATTTAGGTCTTTTTTCATTTTACAAATTGTACAATATGTGTAAACAGAAATGGACTGTATGATCAATCAAGGTTTTGTGCAGTAATTTAGTTAATTTAAACCTTACTAGGATGAAAATATCCAAAGGTTTGGAAACCTTTGACTCATTGTTTGGTTGAGTCATGATGCTGTGATGTTGTCCGACCAGTAGGTGGTGCTGCAGTGTTGTTTATTCTCTTTAGTGTCTCCTGTTGAAAGAAAACTTATGTTGTTTGTTTGTGTTTATCCAGTGATAAACCTCCCCCCACCCCTCCCTTATGTAAATAACCAATTCTTCTTTTTGGATCTTTTAAATCTTAAGTGTGAAACCGTCATCAGTGACTTTTGGTTTTCTTTAGTTGAATAGATTGTATCCTTTTGTTGACCTGCAGGAAGTCCTTCCCTACATTTCCTGTTCTCCGTGGTTATCAACTTCCTGTGCAGTTGGAAGAGAGAAGTTTGCAGAGTTCAGACCAGTTACTGAAGAACATTTTCCTTAATGTTTCACCTAAGAATGACTTTATGTGTATCAGAATGTAGAAAAAACTTTATCTTTATTATCTAAAGTGCCACTAAAACATGACAGTGGTCTGCCACCAGTGTTGATTACAACATCTCAGCCCTTTGGTTTGTTTGATAGCACGGTTATTAGAGGCCACACTGCAGCTACGAGGAACCCTTGAAGAACCGGCCACAACAACGGCTCCAGGTTTTTCTCATTAAAAAAAGCTGCTTTGTGTTGGGGTGATGATTTCATAATTGGCAGAGGACCAACAGGTCCCCTAGCAAACAAGCTTAAACTCACTGAACGCTGGAACGCATCCTAAAGGAAATGGGAGCCACCGCCAAAATGATGTGGTCATGGTTTGATAACATGTCTGCTTGGCAAGTGCTGCTGCTAAGGTCGTTTCACAAAGCCACCTACAAAAGGCCGGTCCTGTAATCCAAGTAATTCTATAAACCAAAACAAAACATTTTAAATCACAGATGAATTTATCTTCCCCACACTTTGAACCCCTGACTAGATTAAGATGATTTGTTTACATTAATCAGCACCTAAAACATTACAACTATGGTTTATGCGACACAAAGAAGCACAGAAATGTGAATTATGATGCAGAAAATTATGGATTTAAATGTTTTTTTATGAATTACAAATCAAAGTGTGCCTGATTGCATTCATATTCAATCCCATTGACCCTGATACCACCAGATTATAGTTGGTGCCAACATTTACCTTCATAAATAGTTCAGTGTTTAAATGAATCTCAGTATAAATCAGTTATGCCAACCACAGTTACACTAGGGGAAGGAAATACTTTGCAGAACCATTTTCAGTTGTAGATCCAGGGTTCAGTCTGGGGTACCCCTCTTCCATCTTCAGATAATTTCTTGTTTAGCCAATGTTTAGTTAGGATGGATTTATAGAAACTGTGATCTGAAATGTTCGATTCTGGATACAGGTTCTGTAGATAAAGGTCTGAACTTTCCAACTTATTAACAGAATTTGGTCTAAAAGCTACTTTGTAACCAACTGCATTATTTTTGCGACATCTTAAAAGTTTCCTCCAAACCTTAATAACTATTTTCTTACTTTAAATTCACCAGCAATAGAATCATCTCCAATATTTTGCCTGGAAAAAATGACTATAAAAAAATATAACAGCAGAGATTAGCCTATCTTGATCAAATAACGTAGTTTGGTTAAATGCTTATAAATTATCTTTTGTCGATTGCTTGGGTTTGAGCTAAATATTTGCAAAAAAATCTCTGTGGTTGAAATCTTTGCTGGTGGATATGAAGTAAAAAATAGTACATTAATGCACAGGATAAACTTTGTGTTATAAATGTGATGTCTGATTCTATAGATAACTATATGTCTTCAATACAGATTTCCCCTCCTTTTTGCAGCACTATTTAAAACATGATTTGTTCCAGTCTTATATATTTTTGCCGGCCTTTGACTGTGTTTTCTTTAGCTTCATCCATCTCATCATCCATCCCATCAACCTTTCCTGTCTCTTAAAGTCATAGGGGAGTTATTTAAATGTCAAATTATTCTGGCTTAAACATGTGTATAAATGTTCTCTTTATCAGACTATATTTTATTTAAATTATTATTATTATTTCTGTTTAAAAAAAAAAGTTCCGACTTAAAATCTGTGTTTTTTTTCTGTTGTCTTATGCAGGCCAGTTAGTTATACGTCAGCTTGAACACCTAAATTCGGCCAATCATATATCAATGGTCATCTGTCAATTAAATTTTTTTCGCTCATAGCATCTTGATTCATGTCTCGCAGCTAATATATGCAACGGTTGAAATAAGAATAATTTCCTTTACCATTTAGTTCCGTCCCAGTGTTCACGGGGATGGACGTCTGTGTCTTCAGTAGGCGTAGAGCTAACAGAACTGCCAGCGTTGCGAGGCAAGGGTTCAAACATGTACGGCTGGAAGCCTTCTACACCAAACCAAGCTTCTGCCGCCCTGGCGTCCTCTTCCACAACATCTTCGTCCCACTTTCCTCCTCTAAATAAAATATGTATGATGGAGGAGACTCATTCAAGACCTCCGACACTAAACTCTCCTCCTCTTGCATGTTTCCGCTGTCCATAGCGTTCCTTGACAGTGTTGTTTCTAAGTCACCAATTTAGTCCTACTTGGTCACAATGGAATTTGCCATTGGGAACCTACTAGCACTAAGTTGCTAACTGGTTAGCAAGATGCTTCCGACAAACTGGCCACAACCAAACTTGCTTGCCACAACAATCCTGCCCCCTTCATAATCGACCAGTCACATTCATTTTATTCACTTGAGTAAAGTCGTGCACCGCTCGGGAGAATTCAGAAACGCAACGGTTGGAACAGCCGCTTCCCTACGACTTTAATATAACCATCTCCAAGGCATGACACTGCCACCCCCTTGTCTCACAGTAGTGATGGCTGGTCCGGGTTATTTGTTTTATTAGCTTTCTGTACTATATATTTTTCTGTACTATCTTTCTAATCAGCCATTTCTTTTTCTTTTTTTAATGTTGAATACCTGATAGGAGCCAAAAGTGATGCTGTTTCTTCTTGCACTCTGTCAACTCTTTGTCATTTACATGCCCGGCCTAGCAGGTGGAGTTGGACGGGAAATCCGCTGAAACTGTAACGCCTTATAATTATTTGTGATTAAAAGATTGTGGTAGAATCCATTTCCCTTTTTATGTGCAGTAAACACATGGTTGTAGCCTCTAAAGCTGTCTGTCTATTGTCTCTGTGACCAATCAGCTTAACCATAAACTCGACGGACTGTGATCCAGAGAAGAATTACAGCTCAGCAGGCCTTACCCTGTTCCCCCTACAGAGCAGGAAGCCGTAATGGGCTCCTTGGGTCTGGGCTTTAGGGTGTTAACCAGACTCACCCACATTTTTGGAAGATGAGAAACGGAGATGGACAGAACAGAGATCTAAAGCGACTTTTCACTCCAGAGACCGCCTCAGCTTCTTTTTTTCTTTTTTTTTTTCATTATTGTTTTGTGGTCAAAAGGGTAATATATGGTTTTCAGTCATCCCTCTGGGACCTGCTCCACCTCGGTAAAATCACAGCCTGCTGTGTTCTCTGCACAGTCCATGGTTGTTAGGGTGGGAGGGTAGGAGGTCAGCTCAGCAGAGGGAGAGGCCTCGGATGCTCATGTAATCCAACTATGCATTCCAGCATGCATCAGAGGAATGCTGCGCTTAGAGAAGCACCCCAAACCATTGCTTGTCACAGAAAACTGCTGCTTTTCAGGTGGATTATTCCAAATCTTTCTCAAATTCACCAGAAAATCAAATCAGAACCAGTAGATAAAATCTTAAACTCTAAATCGGAGACATGAACTTATTGAGGGACATTTAGGACTTTCTCCCACATCCAGGCAGCATCCGAGAATTTCTGGTTTCTTATAGTTTACCAAACGATACTCTGCCTTTATCGAAGCTCTGCACGTCTGGGTTGCTGGTAATTTAATACAGGTAGATCTGAAAAAATAAATATGATAGATATTTAGTATTTTTGTTACTTAGTTCTAAAAATAAATGCGTTTTGGTTCATTTCACATAAAGTAAAATATTTCAAGACCATTTCATTTCTGCACTTGGGAGAAGAGGTATTTTATCTGCAGACATAACATTCTATAGAATCCTAGTGCAAAACAGAATTTCAGTTCTCTTCTCTTTTGATAAGCCCTGAATGATGTTCCAGAGCTTCAGGTCTATCCTTCCTTTCAGCTTCTATGACTTTACTTCCTTCGCTGAATCTTTTGAGTGTTTCAGGAAGTTGGCACCATAGCGTTAAGAGGATGAGTTTAGTCTCAAGTCAGATTTTCGATCGTTGCGAAACTATAGACCTTTCCTTAAAATAGAAACTGAAGCTTTTTCAGAGGCTTTCTCTTTGGTTTAAAAACATTATCCAGTGTTTTACCCGTTTCTCTAAGAAGTTTACCTCAATAATAAACCATTTCAGGATAACAAAGTATCACTGTCTGTTGCATTAACTTAAACAAAAAAAAAGGACAACCTAAATAAGCAATGATTTCCTTTAATTTTGTGTTTAAAAACTAAAACTAAGCTATATTCCATGTGTAATCTATCTCCATCCCTCCATACATTGTAAATTACACCACAGGCTCATAGCTTCCACCTATTTACTGCTACAGACTAGCATGTACACTGTGCTGCACTTTATAACATTGACCCTATAATCCTACATTTAATAGATTTGCTTTATTCCCTGTTTTATTTGCTCCCAACCTGCTGGTAATTAGCCTTTTGCATTATATGATTTTTAAAACCTTATTAATTTGGCCAGTGGTGTGTGCTAACGCATACAAAGATTCCTCTCTTCAGGTCTGATACTGTGCATGTAATTATGGCAGATTAGGTGTTTTTGGCAGATGTCCAAGCATTTTCTGAAGAAGTTGACTTCGGAAACAATAAAAATAAAAGTTTAAACTTCATGTTTGAGTTAGAAATTAAATTAATATATCTTTTTTTCCCTCCAGTTGGTTTCTCTGCTTTTTCCTGTTAGTTTAAAATGTGTTGTTATTTTATATAAATAAAAGTGAACATCATCGAAGGGCAAAGGTCATTAAAATGTACTAATGAGGTGGAAAAACAACATGAACAACGGAGTGTTGGCCTAGAGGTTAGAACAGTGCACTTGTGCTCTGAGAAGGTTGCAAGTTCCCGGTTCGATTCCCCACAGCCTCCACTCTGGGTTCCTGAGCAAGACCCTTAACTCCACACTGCTCCCTGGGAGCTGCATAGTGGCAGCCCACTGCTCTCCAAGGGGATGGGCCAAATGCAGAGAGTGAATTTCTCCAGTGTGAGATCAATACATTTAAATTAATTCATTCATTTAAAGAATTAATATGTTTTCTTATGTGATGTCATCATGTGTGAGTAGAAGGTTGTTGACTTGGAGGCCTGATTATCTGGGATTCTGTTTTATTGGTGGCGAATTATATTTGAAGTTAAATTTACAGATTATGTATGTTTTTCTTCTCCCTCTTCTGATGATATTCTCCTGATTTTCAATTTCTTCTTCAGAGTTAAATGAAGCGAAGCATTGCATCTGTCAGTATATATAAGCTTCCTATGCTTGAGTTTAAAACATGTGAACGCCCTTTCAAAGAGTTCAGTAGTCAGAGCAGGCAGAGTCAGACTCTCTTGGATGTTGGAGGAGGATGTTGTAATATGGGTGTGGAGCTCTTGTTGTGGACACGGACACACTGGATTTGTTAGGTCCTGGTTGTTTAGACAGAGGGTGATTTCATTGGGTCACAGAGTGAGCAAGAGTTTACAGCTTCTTATATCTCACTGAGATCATGAGTCCTTAAAACAAAGACATTTCCTCAAAAAAGAAAAAAAGAGGGGGAAAAAAATCCTCTAACTCAGTTTCTCACTGACTTTGATTCTTTCTCCAAAACCTGGAAGCTGCTGAGCTTCTGAAAAGGGTGGTGACTTCCTTTCGGATAAACATGTCATTAATCTGAGCGAACACATTCTTTCCCATCGCAAGATAACCAAAGGGGGAAATGTCCGGTGCAGGTTCCTCAGGCTGTGTGGTTACACCGGACCTCCTCCAACACAAAGCGACCTTCAGTCACACATTGGTCTGACTCGCCCTGCCTGGAAAGAGCTGCACTACCTGTTGTTCACATTTTTTATTTTTTTTATTTATTTATTTTTGTTACCAACCCTGATTTATTCTGCTCACAACAGACCATATAGACTCTGTTTTATAGATATGTGTTTATGCAGAAGTAATACAATATATGAAGCTATAATTCATTGCATTCAAAATGTTAAATTAGAAACATAAATAGAAGATGAGCAGAAATAGACGTTTCTGTTTGTGCATTTAATGTTTTTCAAAGAGAAGGTGATGTTTACATGGAACTTGTAGTTTTAAATAATTAGGGTAGAAAATTAACCTTTATAACTTGTTTTTGTTATGTCCATTAATAGTTTACCAACTTAAGCAGTTTAAGTTGAGATCCTAGAACACTAGAACATCAAGAATACTTCATGAAATTAAACCAATTTCTCAAATTAAGGACCTGTTATTTGAAAAGCTCCCATCCGATTTCTTCTATTTGCTTTTTTTTCCATATTTAAATGTTTCAAAAAATATATAAGTAAAACAAATCCAAGAAGCCTTTTTTAAAATAAGCATTTTATATTAATAAAAAACGTCCCCTAACTTACTGCCTGGTTGTGCCACCCATTCATCGCTGTGGGGAAATTATTGATTGAATGGTCGTATAGTTGGTTGTTTAAAGCATAAACAGCCTGTTTAAGTAGTGCTCCAATTTTTCGAACTAACTCAAAGCTAAACTTTGATCAACTTTGAGCCAAAGTATTTTATTTTTGTATTTTTAAGTCCTTTATTGCTTGATTGATTTACTGGTGCCCTTTAGACGAGTTTTTGCTTTATAAGTCAGGTGTGGTACAGCACTTGGTCACTAGCTGTTAACCAGACATTCTGCTTACTAGAGAGTGATACTAATTCAAGGTTTTAAAGGCAGTTACATGTCATCCAGAACCTGAATTACCAATGTAGTCCCAGACAATCACACTAACACCATCATGTTTGACTGTCACTGCTATTTTCTTAATCTTTTGTGCCACCAGCTTACAATAGTTCTCCCTTCAGGTAATATGATATTTATTCTTATTTTTCAGAGATCATTAAGATCTCTTCTGGCAAATGTGAGACTGGACTTTGTTTCCTTTCTGGTCGGAGCTGGTTTTCAGGTTAGAACCTTCCCCTAGATGCCATCCAGATCAATATTAATGTTGAATCATTAAAAAAAGAAAAAACTGCAGACCTTTGTGACCTCCTGAATGAGACATTGATGTTCTCTAACAGTGATTTTGAGAGGCTACCTTCACACTATGGTTCGTTGGAGCTTCCAAACCTTTAAAATCTTCTAAACTGATTGATTTTATTTTATTTTTTTAATCCTGATGGCGTCAGTGATTTTTATTTCTCTTTGGTTCTTGAATATCTTGAAATATGTTTTTATTTCTTAGATCTTTTACCCTACTTCATGCTGTCAGATTCACTGATTCTAAAGGACGGGCAGAATTCAAGCTTGGGTTTGACCTTTGAAACTAAAATCAGCTTTTAAAAAACAAAACAAAAAAAACCCTTTTGTTTAATCACAGTTCATTTTGTTCTAACAGGTTTTATGTTTCTTCTTTCAAACAGGGCCAGGTTGTGCTGATGCAAGTTTTCAATGTGGTTTAAGTTTATATATCCAGAATCGTGTTCTAGGATTTTAATATCCGTAAGGAGGCATTATGAAAATATAAGATAGAGGGAAATAGACGTTCTCTCTGTACCAGAATGCAACAGTGCAGAACACCTGATTTTCTTTTCTGCTTTATTATAAAGGCTGGATATTTGTAAAATGTTGCAGTGTACTCTATTTTGTTCCAAACTGACTTTCTAAGAACCTGGTTAAGATTAAGATGAAATGTGCTCGAAACAGTTTGGACATATTTGCTGTTTGCTGATATATTTGACGTTTTTTTCCCCGTTGCCAAAACAGCCTTGCCTCTGGATTCCTTTAGACTCCTGAAGAAGTGCTGTGGTATCTGGCACTAAGATGTAAGCAGCAGATCCCTTGAGTCCTGTAAGCTGCAGGGTGTGGCCCCCATGAATCTGACATGTTTCTGCAGCATATCCCGCAGAGGCTCCTTCGGAGTGTAATTTAGAGGAGGAGTCAACACCTCAAACTTATTGTTGTTTCTCCACACTGTTTAGGACTCATATTTACCTTGTATCATGGAGCAGAACATTGTCCAAATTATCTCTGGCTTTTCTTTTCTATTCTCATATTGTAGCCGGATAGCATTGATTTAAAAAAAAAAAAAAAAAAAATCGTTGCCAGAATCAGTTTCCTTCTTCTAAACTTTAAGCTACAGTAGCTTGTTGGTTGGCTGTTTAAACTCTAATTTGTTTCACAGAAAAAAGCTCATATTTTCTTCTTTAAAAAAGCACATTCTTCCTTTACAAAGTTAACAAATCTGAAGGCTTGATCCATCACCTGTATGTTTTTTTTTTCTTTCATTAGATGAAACATTTCTACACATTACAACTTTGAGTTATTCAAAAATAATATGACTGATGCCCCACACTGGTTTTTTGCTGGACATTGTTGTTTTAATGTTCTCTTAAGGAGCAAGTTCCAGAGATTTTGCAGATATTTTGCCCCCGCTGGTGACAAGTGAAAATGTCACCACTGTTGTGCACATGCATGAGGGAAGAGGAAAAAGCAAGGCAGTCTGGTGCTGCGGCTGCACGGGTCCTTTGTTTACAGGAATGATGTCATCTGATCACATGATCTGAGCTCCCTTCTTATAAAAACCTTCTCTAATATTCTCATAATCTCTCTAATTTCATTGCAGATCATGCTCCAATTCAGTCATTTTGTTTGCAATAGAGAAAAGTTGTATTTTCTTACTCTTGTGTTGAATCTGTGATGTTTGAGATGCACCAGAGGATGTTTATGATCCTTCTTCACAAAGCGTTGCCCCTGCTCTCACTGTGGCAGAGACTCAACAAAGTAGCAAGGGGAACTAAAGCACAGCGGGTGACCCACGTCCACACCCAGAGAATTGGTCCCTAATAACTCATAAACTGACTAAAAGAGCCTATATAGGCAACTGTGGTGACCAGAGGAAACTCCTTTTACATGTTAGGCAATAATAAGGTCATGTATGGGAAGGAAAAAAAAATTATAATTTTAAACTTGCACAATACATCTATAAGCCTGTTTAGTAATGTGCTTTATGTGCTGCTGCTTCTTCCAGAGCACGGTTTCATTGGTTACTCAGCCGAGCTTCTCAGCAATAACAGCGGACCAGATTATAGCCCAGGAGAAAACTTTTTCACCGTTTTCGGAGTCTTCTTCCCTGCTGCTACAGGTGCGTGCTCTCCCACCCCCTCTAGCTCCTTTTAGATAACGTTTTTCATTTATCACACAGCATGTCAACAACTCTGCTTTCCATTTATTTTTAAAGCTACAGTTTCCATGTGGATAACTGCGTTTTGTAATGTTTATTTGGTGAACATTAGTGTGTGTATGTGTTCATGTTTAGGGGTCATGGCAGGATTCAACATGAGCTCAGACCTGCAGCGGCCGGAGACCAGCATCCCCGTGGGAACCCTGGCAGCTGTTTTTACTTCGTACGGCAGCAAACCCATTCACACAGCACATTAGTGTCATTAAAATATTTATATTATTCAGTTTTAAAATCTTTTATAGAGTGATTTCAGGTTAATTCCAAAGTTGATTAAAAAAACAAAATTAGCCTTTAATGAATTATATAAAATCCAAAATGTTATGTTCTACACAAAAATAGAGAAGTCTGCTCTTTTTCCAACTTACAACTGTTGTTGACCTCCATAAGGAGGGTAAGCAGCAAAGCTGGCTGGGAGTGCAGTATGCAGGCATGATGGAAAATTTAGTGGAGGGAAAAAAGTAGAAAACGGAATTCAAACAACAGATAAATGATAATAAACCGAGCCTTAAAGGAGTCATAGAATGATTCTATAGAGTATTTGGTGCTGGTCCTTAAGGTCTCTGAATAGGGTGTGTAACACTGGTTGAGCTGAAAATGGCATATTTGCTGTTCTAGCCCTAATGCAAGCCTAAGCAAAGAAGCATCATCATCATCAAGCAACAAGCCCTCACTCACTGAAACATTGAAGTTGTTAATATGGTAGCGTGGCCAGATGTCTTCTTTTTCCTCTCATCTGGGATTTTGGTCGACTACAGTGCACCATGTAGTCGAAACACACTGGGCAGTTGAGCCGTTCCGTCAAGGAACCCCAACGGACGGGGGCAGGGAGCACGCAGGGGACGGAGCCACCAAACCTAACAGGGTGACAGTAGCCTGGACACAGGCCGCCCAATGCTCCCCCCACCTGCCTTACCGGCCCCCAGCCCCCCTCCTCCAGCTGAGGATGGGCAGCTCACGGCTCTCTGCTAAGGTCTGGTCCAGTCAGCGCCACAGCAGTCGACACCTCATACCTCTCCCCCCCTTGGGCCAGTGGGCTGGTCTGTACGTCAATTTCATGGAGTGACAAAAGTACAGGCCAGAACCAAATAAGGCAACATCCCCGAATTGACGTCAACTCTGGGCTTCGTTTGAATTCGCAGTTAAAAATTGTGAGATTTGCAGAGAAAGGAGTCGTCGATGGGGTTTGAACTTCTCTGTACGTCCATTTCTCCCACTAACTATCATTATTCATGACATTCGGTTTTGTACTCTATGACCCCCTCCAAAGGACATTCGTTCTGGTGGGATGGTTAGTGGTGTCTTATTAGTTAGGGGGCAGGCAAACTGCTCAGCAATGAGCAGGTTAAATTCAGAGGACAGATTTCTTTGTGATGTGCTTTTGGAAGCTTTAAATCTTTTATTAGAACTTAAGAGCTACAACACAGAGACAAATCCAGGACATGAACTGAAGGTGATAATTTCTTTATGACAAACTAATCCAAACCACAGACGACGTTAGAGTTGTCTTATTGATGGACAAATAATGATGGAGCGTTGCTAGGTCTTCCAGTCAATATTTCAGAAGAAAGTACATTTTGTATTTCATTTATATGTCAACCTGTCAGAGGAGGGTCAATAAATCCAATATGATTGTTTTTTCAGAGAAGTTTAACAGCTAATGATGATTTGAGGAGCCGACTCATCTGCTGGTTTTAGTCGACCGGGTTTTCCCACGTCCATGTTCACATTTTAGAGAATTTTATGCTGTTTTCAGCACACTATTAAAAGCACCAAAAGCATATTTAATGACAGTGAACTCACTGTGCTTCATTTACTATCAACTGATCTGGACATGAACCCTACAGAGAATCTGAGTGGTATTATTTAGAGGAAAATGCCAGATGGCAGAAAAGTAACCTGGGCTTCCTCAGTGGTACCACTGATCCATCCCCTCCAACCTGCGTTTTGTTGATGCAGTTATTTATACACACGTGCCTCATAGACTATTTTGAATTAATTAGACACTTTTGGGTTGAAATAATTTTCTAATTTTAGATAACTTTCAGCCATAATCATCTAAATGTTTAAAAGATAATATATAGCTCTATAGTAAAGAGTATAATGACCTGTGAGTGGTACTTTTTGGATTTGTATTACTGAATCAAATATGCTCTCTCACAATATTCAAATTTTTTTAAATACTTACCTGTACACCTACTCTATGGCATCATTGTGGTATTTGTTATCAGAAGGGGAATTCCCCCCAAACATGCTTTACTTTCCCCATCTACTGCGGCGTTTCTTAAAGGTCAAATCTTTCCTGTTTCAGTGGGTAGAACAAACAAACCCACATTCCCAGCTCCAACCCAGCAGGTTTCTACCACTCACATTATTCTGTCTGACTTTTTGTATTAATAGAGAGAGAAAGGAGCTGTTGTTTATAATCTGGTGTGGTGTACTGTCTGTGACCTGCAGGTGGTTCCTGTATCTGGTCTTTGTCTTCCTCCTGGGGGCCATCTGCACCAGAGAAGCTCTGCGCTTTGACTTCTTGATAGCAGAGAAGGTAAACTCCTCTCTGTTTCCATCCAGCTGTGTCTGAGTCCTTCCAGCAGAGGAGGCACAGTGTGGGGTTTTCACACCATGTTGATTTGTTGTGGTAGGTTCAGCCTCCAACTGTGTGCACTTTTAAAATGGTTGGACGTCTTGAAAAACATTTTCCAGTCCTCAAAAAAATTCCTGTTTGACCATAGTCTGTATTTGAAGTAGGTTATAGACAGCTAAGCTCTAGAACATTCACAGTCATTTCTAAATGTCCACCTGTGTGTGATTTATTCTGAGTGAAAATGAAATTGTCCTGTTAAGATCTTAAAGGTTGCTTAGATTTGTTTATGGTTGATTGGTTAATTGACAAACGGCATCAAGGAGATCAAGGAGCATAACAGACAGTTCAGTTATTTATTTAGTTATTTATTTTTTTTATCAGTCTGGCAACGTGGCAATAAGAATAATTGTCTTGATGCCAAAAAGAGCCCAACAGATTTTTACTTTCACAAGTGGAGCAGTACGGCCATCGCTATAGTGTTCTGCTTGATTTATGCACGTAAGTAGACTTACAGATGATATGGACACTGCAATGGGAAAGTATAATGGGAAAGAAAAAAATGGGGAAAAGATAAAAGAAAAAGGGAGACAATTATAAAAACATTTGAACACTAAAAACGATAAGAACAGTTGAGAGTTTTAGACCAAATTAGTATCTGAAGCTTTAGACAGTTCGGGGGGCTCTATTTAATCTATGAGCTTCAAATTGGAAAGAATGGCCAGGAGAAATCCACAGTTTGAAAGAAAAGTCCAGCTAAAATTACACATCGCTATGGAAACGTCATCCCCACTGTAATGTTTGGAGGTAGAAGAAGAGTGCTGTGGGGGTCAACAATAACAAATCTGCGGTTCAGATGTTTTAAAAAGAAGAATGGGCTAACATCTGTATTTTAGCTCTGAAAAACTGCTAAATGCAACTGAAACTGCAGCAGAATTATGTCAGCAGATTATCGATTAAAACAGGTTTAAATAAATGCGCGTCACAGTTTTCTTATTCTTACACTATTTGTAAAATTTTTTTAAACCATTTAGCATTCACTTTTCATTTTTAAAGATCATTGACCTTGGTGTTTAATGTAAAATTCCTTCAATTGTAGCTTAAATGAGGTGACGAATGGGAGACACATTTGTAAATATTTGATTTCAAAGACTGAAAAAGTGCTGAAGTCCTTGACTTCTCCATTAGTGATTAGTTCTCATTGTTTTTGCAAGGGCACGACTGCAGCGGAACTGACTTGGGCGTAGCTTTCATGAGATTTCAACCCCACCTCATCCCTTTCTACCCTGTGTTTGTTTTCCGTCTTCCTCCAGGTCTCCTTGGTGGGTTTCCTCTTTCTGCTGGGTCTTTACATCTCCTCTCTAGCTTCCTGCATGGGAGGCTTGTATGGAGCACCCAGGATCCTCCAGTGCATCGCCCAGGAAAGGGTCATCCCCTCACTGGCCTTCCTAGGAAGAGGGGTGAGTGGATAGAAGGCTGAAGGAATACATTTAAAGAAAACAAAATAGTAAAATATTTTTTTAGTCCAATTGTGATTTTATGCTCCATAGAGTTTCTTTTCTGCAGAAAACCTAAAGTGAAAATGACTGTTGTTTTCTGTCCTTGGTGGTTAACCAATTCAATTTGTAATCAAACAGTTTTCTTTAGGTACAAGTCAAATGTTCAACTTGAACATGCACATTAGCAAACAAATCAAACCAATAAGGTGGCAGCTGAAGCTTTAATTAAAATTAAACTTTGATTTTATCAAGCAAAACCTTTAAATGTTCCTCTAAGTTCAGGGTGGTTGCAATGGTGGTTAATTCAATTCAGTTTATTTATATAGCACCAATTCACAACACATGTCGTCTCATGGCACTTTGCAGTTCTCCAGATCACACAGTCAAATTGATTCATAGTTTTCTATCTAAGGAAAACCAGTTGATTTCATGGACTCATTGACTCTTCAGCAATCCCTCATACTAAGAATACTTGAAGCGAGTGTGGAGAGGAAAAACTCCCTTTTAACAGAAAGAAACCTCCAGCAGAACCAGGCTCAGTGTGAGCGGCCATCTGCTGAGGCCGACTGGGGTTCAAGGAGACTGAAGCAGAGTTACAAAAAGCAGCTGCAAAAGGCGGCCTGGTCCAGGAAACACACAGCCAGGCAGACGAGCTCTGAGCCAGCTCCCATGTCAGAGGATGAAGAGAGCACATCCAGCCAGTCACAGAAACAGGACTACACTGAAAAACAGGCAGATCTCCAACATCTATAAACAAAGGTGTTGATGGCAGCTGTTATTTCTCTCCAGGGTGGAGTCACAACAAAACAGGAACAGATGAGGCAAAGCTACTATGAGAAAAAACAGAGAGAGCATAACATTGGAGATTGAACTAACAGACGCTGCAGTTTACAAACCAACATTTTCCTTATGGTGTGACATATTTCCTCTACAATTATCTAAACTGATTAAATCCTTTTATTTGACATATAATGAACACAGTAGGCAGTTCCTTTGATCTTTAATTTTAAACAGGCATTAGTTTTCATCCAAATGTTGTGTTTTATTTCTTTAAAATATTTTATCTGATTTAAGCAACCATACCACCACATGTTGCTAATATATACCTTTTGTTCTTAAATGGAAAAATGTATCATCATTTATTAGAATTCTTCCACAAACCTTTACAGTGTTTTAGTAACACATGTGAAGGTTTTCTTTAGAAGGAATGCCTTTGACCTTATATCTTAGTCCAGATATAAGTGAATGTTTGAAAATTTTAAATGAAAGTTTAAATAAAAGTTGTTTTTTTTAACCTCTTGAAGCCTGTTGCAAATATGCAACATGCTGTATGTATTACTTCAGCAGCCAAGATAAGATGGGCATTCCCTCAGTGCCAATTATTTCAGATTGGGTGCAGACCTAGGAACACATATATACCATATGTATATATATATATATATATATATATATATATATATATATATACACACACACACACACACACACACACACACACACACACACACACACACACACACACACACACAGCTGGTGAAATAAGTATTGAACACGCCACCATTTCTCTCGATAAATGTCCGTAACTATCCATGCAATCCACACATACAAAGAAATCAAACCATATATGTCTAGAAATTAAGTAATGTGTAATAACGTGAAATTGCAGAGGTGAGTTACCTCAGGGCTGGAGGGATTTATTGATGCACAAAAAAATTCTGCTGAAGTAAAATGAACAGTGACAATGAACATTTTAAGATAAACTCCTAAAGAAGTTCAGAGTAAACATATTTGCCTGTAGTCATTCTCATTCCAGTTTCACACAACATTCAAAAACACATCTTGACTGTGTTACCTGCAGTGAACAGCATATTGTGACCTATTCAGCGGGTAGCCTGGATGTATAGGGGGTGTGGTGCTCAGACTCAGCAGGAAGCCTTTTTCTAAGCTGCCTAATTATAGAGCTTGGGCTTCATAAAGTAGAAGTGAGTGGACTGACCTCAGCATTGCAACACCCCGCTGCTGCTACACATTTGGTGGCGAGTCACGTTGATGCTGTGACCTCTTTGACCTCAGGCTTCCCAGTATGGCAGCACTGCTCGACCTCTCTCAGCATGGTGGAATGAGGCCTGAGACATCTTGGCCCAAATCAAAGCCTCAGAACAAACGCAGGAAGGGCGACGGGCAGGGCCCTGCTCTGCTGTGTGCTCTGGAGGCCCGCCAAGCGCATAACAGGCCGTCTGTAACTGTGCAACAAGACGGGGGAGTTCAAGCAAGAGGCTGCTGATTGGAGATATATGTTGTCTTCCAGAGTTAAATACTTCTGTTAAGCTGATTTTACATCTTCCTTAAAAGTTAAGGAGAAATAAAACCCATTTCAGAGATTGTCTTAAATATATTGACTATTTTTGTCTGCACAGTTTAAATATTTTTTGGAAGATTAATAGTGCTGCTGCAGAAGTTTGTCTTTTTTTTTTAGAATACAAAGCTGTGATTTTGGTCAAGGAAGAAGGCAACCATTTTGGGGTGTTTGAGATTTATGCAAAATATTGTTGTTTAGAAAAAGTCGGTCAGTAACCGCTGGCTGTAACTGCAGCATATTTAAATCCAATTATAAAGTCAGATGTACTTCTTTGGATATTGTGTTTATAAATGTTAACTTTTTGCTTCAGAAAATCAAGAACGGTTCATGAAATCTTAAAAAGCAAATTCCTGACATGTTCTCCAATTAAAAATGTGTATATTTAAAAAAAACATGATTATTGGGAGGAAACTGTTTAAAAAAAAAGGATCTACATCTTTAGATCCAGTTTTATATGTGCTGAAACATATGAGTGTCTTGGTCAGTTGGGTTTTTTGCCAAACGACTCACGTTTGCTTTTGGTTTGATTAAAATCAATTTACAACACAATCTTTTTTTTTTTTAAATCCTTCACATTTTCAGTGAATTTTAGCTACATCTTTCCTAATTCTGAGTTTTGACAATTTTGTAAATTACTACTGCAGCAGGTGAACCCATGGCACCCTTCTACATTACTAGGTATTCCTAATATCACTGTGTGATTTTTGTCTTGTTGGCAGAAAGGCCCAAACCGGACCCCCGTGGCGGCCATCTGTCTGACCAGCATACTGACCTTAGCCTTCATTTTCATTGGTCAGGTCAACGTCTTGGCACCAATCGTCACCATTAACTTCATGCTCACCTACAGCTTCATTGACTACTCCTATTTCTGCGTGGCCATGACCTTCCAGCTTCAGATTAAACGGAAGAAGCTCATTTCAGGAAGCAGAAGCAGACGCAGCTCGACCAAGCAAAGCTCCAGGCCCCTGATTGAATCTCCTCCCTCTAACTATGGGAGCGGAGGCGAGAGCCCGCAGGGGAAAGGCACCCTGCTGGAGTTCAACAGAGATATGGATCAGATCTTTCCATCCGTCTCCAAACTTAATCCTGGACCAGAGAAAACGCTCATGAAGCAGGAGGTGTGCAGCAGATCTCATAGTAGGAAGGCTGCCACCAAGCAGAGGCTGATGGACAGCTTTGGTCTGGATCTGAACAGCAACGTGTTTTCAGACGAGAAAGATGGGGAGCAAAGCTCCGCTCCTTCAGAGGAAGAAAACAAGGAACCCAGTGGAGACGACGTGTTCAGGCCTGCAGATCAATCTGAAGTCAGATGTCCCACAGATATGCATAACACACAGGAAGATTCATCCACTGAAGCTCACTCTCAACATGAAGGTGACTAATTGACTAGGAAGATTATTATAACACTAAAGTGAGTTCATTTCGTTTGCAGTGACTTTTCAAAACTATTTCAGGTAATGAAGACAAAACGGAGCAGCAGCAGTTTGAAATCCAACCCATGCGGGATGCTTTTTACACCAAGTTGTGTAACCACTGGATGGCTTTAATTGGGGTGAACTACACAACACAGACAGCTAATTATGCTTCTCCTGTTACCATGGATGACTCGTGATTAATAATTATTTGTCTGAATTTATTTGCTTTCTTTTTCAGGCAATGAGTTCCATATTAATTATGTTCATCATTCAGTGGGTTTATGCTTTAGCAAACATCATGGTTGCATTGCTGCTCTTCTTCTACATCGGGAAAACAAGTCCCGGTCTTCCTACAGGTACTTTCTGCTCATATGGATAATCAACATGAATAAATCCTTTATTATAGAAGTAAAAACTATCTAGAAAGTAATAACCTTTTGATTTAGTACATTTATCCAGTTAGGGGAAAGTATTGGGTAAAGAGATAATTGTTTATTACAATATCATCAGTGGCACAGTCCTTCCTGTGCTAACATTAAAGATAAATATGACCTTACTTCCAACACAGCGAATAAAGGAAATAGACCTCTCTGTCAATTAAAAGTTATTTTTTGATAATTAGGAGTTTCTATAAATTCTTATCAGATGTGCAACATAATGTATGCATAAAAAATATAAAGATAAGAATAATTTAGAAAGAGTTTAGAAAACCAATTTTTCAAGGGATTGTTTTTCTTTTGTTGCCATACTCCTATTAAAGCTTGGATTGTCATGAAATGAGAAATCATGCTTCAAATGCTAACAATCCATTCATTTCATGGCTCTTTAACTGTCTGTTTATTTTCTTCAGTTGATGAGTTATTTTGGTTGATTTAAAATCAAAGTAATTTATTTGAGCAGCAGAGCAGAAAGGTATTCTGTTTCTGATACCCTGATGGAAATCAGAACTATACGTGATGTGATTCTCTGAATATATTCTTCACTTGAGGGAACTTGGTTGCATTTAAATGTGCTTACTCTGTGTTCAGCTCATATTTATCTACAGCAGCAGCAGCCTCTGTTTTTAGGCTTGCACTTTCTCCACACAACAGGCCTTGCAGCTGTTGTGGCTTAGGATTTCTTGAATAGCTGCATCTGTGCACTGCAACACGTGGTAGCTGAATGACTCCACACAATTTTGAGCTCCAGTGTCAAGATTTGTCCCTCAGGTGGATGGTGCAACTCTGCTGGTCTCAGACCCGTAATCACAGTTTTCTAAAGAGGTTTTAAGTCCAGGAAGTTTTGCAACTGATGTGCAAAAAGTTGTTTCCCTTTAAGCAAAACATGAACTATTTCTATTTTGATCTATTTGCAGGTATCGCAGCTCAGTTCAGCTTTTTCAGATGGATGAAGTCAGTTCTCAGCCGCCTCTGCAGGTATTATTTAGTAGTTTTATTGTTGAGTTGCAAATATTTTCTCTTACATTTATTGGAAGCTAAAACTAGATTAAAGCAAATGGTGTTTTCTATTTTCTTTTCTTGAATAAAGTATTTCAGTTATATTGTGAGTTATTAGCCAGACTCATCTCTGATTTAAGAAAAGATCATAAAACATTGGATCTGTAATTTAAAAGTACAGAAATGAGGAATACTGTTGTATTTTTTTATGCACCTTGATTTAAGTATAATTACATTTGATGAAAAGTGTATTAAAGTCTTAGAGCATTACATTTCAGGGAGATAATTGATTAATAAGTCACTGATAATTCTTTCCATCCATGCCCGCCCAAGAAGGAAAACACAGATAGTCTTCTCCCTAGCAACACCTCCAGCTCATTTTAAGAGATTAAATGGTTTTCCCAGACCAAAGAGGACATTAGGTTCCTTAAATTGTTCTCGATCTGATCTAGGTCAAATAAGCTGACTCCTTTTCATGCAGAAAAGCACTAGTTCTATTTTGAGCTCTTGACGGATGATGGAGCTTCTTGCTTTATTTATTTTTTACTAAGTCCTGGATACCTCTTGATGTTTATTTTAGCATTTTTTTTTCCCAATCTCATTTATTTATTTTATTATATATTTTTATTTTCATGTGCTATGTTCATAGATGAGGAATGTAATGTTACTTTTGTCTGTGAATCAAGACGTTTGCTTATTGGTTCAGCACTTGCTTTACCATGACAGATTTTCTAATGCCCAAATGACTACAAATGACACCCCATTCCTTCTCCCAGTGTCTAAAATCTGTTGTAGACATTAGACTAGTTTAACTCTCGTGCTAAATACAAAGGTTGTTGCCAATCCACAGTGAACAGTCCTTGTTTTTCCTGTTTAGAACCACAGCTTTTGACTTGGATTAACCAACTCTAAACTCAGCTAGTTCACGCTTTGTTATAAAGAGCTGGAGTGTATAGAGAAAGTCGTGGCCTGAATATCTTCAAAAATCTAGGACACTGAGTTTCCACTTCTCTCCACAACCATGCATAACCATGCATCTCCAAAAACAAAACCAAAGACAACCTGCAGCCATGACAGAGTCCATCCTGCACTGGGATCAGCTTTGTTACAGACACATCTCAACACCTCCCTGCTGTACAACATGATTCCAAGTCTATTGAAGGTCCATAGTAGTAGAAATATCGTCCTCTGTTCCAGTGCGAGAACAGAGGACACATTTATCCACCTGGATCAGAGGATTGACGATCAAATTGTAAGCTTTGTGATGAAGAGGAGGGATCCACTGGTACTTGAGAAATATTCCTGCGTTCAGTTTCTTAAGGTCGATTACACCGAAGCATAAACTCAACAATATCAAGAAATAATTCACAGCAATTTATTGATTCCCCTCAGGACTGGGAATAGGAACGATTTGCGGCCCTGGCATTTTTCCATCTAAAATAAAAACCAAAAACTAAAAAACACAATAAAACACAATATGAATACACATTGTGGATTAACCAATCTAGCTTTGGTTATTAACACGGATGCAGCAGTGACTTCAGCAGGGTTGCCAGATGTCACCGTGTCACGTTTTTCCAAGCCAAAAAATGTTCATAAACCGCCTGGATATACGAAATCTCACCCAATTTGAACCAAAGTCTATTGATCTCTTAGACCATAAATCTAAAGTAAAACATTTTTCACCCATAGACTGCCATCCTAAACTGACAGATTGGGAAACATCCCAACCTGGCAACAATGCATGTAAGATGGGAAACGTAGCCTTTAGATGCAAAGATACAAAAATATGCACCGCAGCATGTTTTTGCAAAATATTCATACATAAATTTGCCAAATATACGAGGAACATCGTAGTTTGGTTTAAAGAAAGCATTTTAGTTTTATTATAATTTAGTTTGTTCCAAGGATTTTGCAGTTTAAAGAAGTTGGATTTTACAGTTTGAATAAATAGAAAATTACACCATATGCCAACCATCACAAGGATGTGCATGACAAGGAATGGCTTTATATACTGCATGAATCATTTAACTAATTAGAATAGTATTAATTCTTGAGCTCCTTGAGTTATTTACTGTCACAGGTAGGTGCTTTGGCTGGAGAGGAACTTTTGGGGCCGGTGTGATTTAAGGACACTGAAAGAATAAAAATAATATAAAATAGTAAAATAAATTTGTATTGAGCCTCATTTATCAGGAAATATTAATTAAAACCTTCCTGTCCCTCCAGAGTAATGATTCAAATAATTAAAGCCTTTATGAAAACATCCAGTGATCAACCATCACTGGAAATCTCCAGACGTTCATCATCAGCAGATATCTTTGATACTTTTACTGTATCAGGTGAACAACAAAGGTCTGAAACAGGGACTTATGGGTGAAAACCAACTAAAATCTGATTTAGCCAGGAGTAAAGAATGAAATGTGGGTCTGTTCTGGTGCTGCTACCCAACGTAAATCAGCAAGCAGCATCTGAAGGAAAGAGCTGGAGTAGAACCCATCAGGGAGGAGAAACTTTGGTCCATCAGAACAGACTGGAACAGGATTGTGTGAGTTCAAACAAGCCAGACGGATGAAGAGGGATGTCCAAAAGTTACTCACTGGTAGACTGAGCGTGCAGCTAATTGCTGCCGGAGGAACTGAAAGGAGAAACTACTAATTAAACTTTCACTTTGTTACAGTCAGAACACCAAATAAAAAGGTTAAAACTACCTGAACTGTGACCAGCTTGGGTTGGAAAAAGGTCCCAGTTTATTTTTAGCCACGGCACTCAGGGAAAATCTCTAAACCTCAACTGTTAAAGAACCACAGCAAAGAGTTGAAGCTGGATGTCAACAAGTCACTAAACACCAGTTTATTTTGGGGCTCTTTTTTTAACATCTTCAGCTAAGATGTTTCAGGAAGCTTTATACCTGACTTTATGTTAAATTATAACTTTTCTCCATGTTTGTTCATCTTTCTCATTGTTTTTCTTCATCTTCCAGGAAGAGAGGGTCTCCTCGGGATGAGATAGTAGTGACTCCTTCTTTGTCAAGAATTGGACTCAAAACCAAGCAGCTGACTGAGGAAAACACAGACTTTGCTTCACGCCACCGTTTTCACCAATCTTCGTTCATCCAATCCGACACGGTGGTGCAACCAGCGTGCAAGTGACACAAGTCATCGGCTGAAAACCTCAAACCACAAAGTGTACCTCATGCTGCTGCGCTCTGCGCATGTTTCCTATGTAGAAAAGACTTTCACCGGCTGAGCTCGTGTTCTGGTGATGTTTCAAGAAAAGCTGAGCTTTTCTTAGAACTCTGCAAAAGGCGAGACTTTTTGAGGGACGAAAAAAATACTTGGGTGCTAAACATCACATTTAGTTTGATTTGTAACTAAGTTAAGAAATCAATTTATTTTGTTACAATTTTTGTTTTTTGATTTTCCCCACAATCATCTTTTGTATTACAATGAATATTGCACAAATGTATGACATGATTAAATATAAACACTATTTGAATCATTTGGAGTACTGTTTATCTGGGTTTTTGAAGTGTTTTTCCCCCCCAAAAAAAGTACTGAAAGCAAATTGCTTCTTATAGATCTGAAAGAGCAACTTATTTTCTCGGGTGCATTGATTAGTTTTCAAATTTAAGAAAAATAAATTGCAAATCCCAACCACCAGCTTCTGTTTATAAACAAATATAAGGACAGATATGCTTATTTTTGGTGATATTCCATTTATAGGTTAGCAAATCATATGTGTTTAAGGTAGATCTTGAGCTGCAGTGCTGACAGGGGGGTATATTACCTCACCTCTTCCTTCTTCCTGTCATGCTCGGTGTCAACAGCAGCGGCCAAATGATGATCTGCAAGCACAACAATTATCTCATTTTTTCTCACCTTGAATGTAAATATTTAGTTCCTGTAATTCGGGGATGTTTGCATGCTTTCTGCTGCTTATTTCCTCTCATAATCCTCCATCTCTGCATCACTGCAACACATGTTGCAGCTGAGCTCCGTCTCCAACATGACGGTTCTGCACAACTTTAAACCACAGGATGTTTGGGTTCTAGGTTAATTCAATATAAAGAAAATGGATCTGTAAATCAGTGAAGGCATCGTTCAATGTTTCATCAGTTTCCTTAAATGAGTAAAAGAAACACATTTCTAGCTTCCTGAGAAAGTTGATATATTCTATCACTGCACTCTGTGTTATTTGAACTTTAATCGTTCATTTAGGCCACATCATTGATCCAAAAGGGGGAAATGTTTCCAAATAAAATTGAGTTAAATCTCAGGAAACTGATATCATCCTTCCATCGTATTTAAAGTTTAGAAACTTTTCAAGTTTATTGTCTTAGATTTTATTTTGGTCTGTAAGATCTAAATGCAGGCCTAAGTTTTATTATTTATATATATATATATAAAAAAAAATTTGATTATTTTTGGTCAGGTTAGTTTTTGGAGTGAAAATTGACATGAATATTTTTTTTTAATTGGAAAGTGGGTTTGGAGCTAATATAAAGTAGAGTGTGTACCAAAATATATGCTACTGTTCATTTAAAAGGAAAATGTCTTGAAAATGCTTGGTGTGGATCTGTCGGCTATAGGAGACAGAAGAAATGAAAGAAAAAGTGATGCAATCTCTGAAATATCTCGACCAAATCTAATACCTTAGAGATGTAACTAAATGTAGATATTTAAAGATAGAAATGATCACTTATAACTGCAGACTTTGGTCCAAATATGATATAAATGTATTAATTTATTCATTATACAAACAATGATAAAATCAGAAACAATTTAGGAAACATCAAAACCGCTATTAATATATGAATAACAGATTTTAAAACGGTGTTAATTTTTTATGATGTTAAATTTAAAGTTTGACCTTATTAATCTGGTCTAAGCCTCCATACTACGTAGATTAAATATCTTTTTTTCTCCATGAATTCATGCAGAAAAAGTATTCTGATGTTTTGTGTTAAGTTTATAAATAAAATGAAAAAAAATTAGACATCCTGAGCAGGTAAGATGTTTACTGCTTACAAAGTCTCAACAGAACCCCTCTCCATGAACTTTTCTTTTATAACTTGAAAGTTGAGGTGTTTTTATGTTTTATATTTTCTGTTTAACTCTTTAATAAGGTTTATCCCTAAATCTGTCTGGAAGCAGGTTTTCTCATCAGCTTTAAGGATCATTTTGGAGGTTTTACTTGTGACACCTGCAGGAAGCGCAATAATCAGGCTGAGTTTAAATGTGTTGGAGGAGGAGGAGGAGCATGATAACAAGCTGCTCCCTCTCCTCTTATCTTCCGCTCCCCGCCTGCAGAGCCCCTGATCTCCTCCGGATCTCCTCCAGGAGTCTCTCATTTCCATCTGAACCCCCCCAGCAGCCGGAGCGCCTGTCCCATGGTGTCCCCGGGGGAGGACTCCCGGGAATCCACTCGTGTACGCCGCTGATTCAGGGGGTCTGAAAGAAGTCATGGAAACGTGCTTTTTGAATCACCTCCTCCTCTGCTGTGTGTCTGTGCTGCTGCTGCTGCCGGGGCCCCTCTGGGCAGGGACCCCCGGCTACAACCGCACCGCTCCGGTAACGGACGGCTTGGATCGCTCAGCGGGAACAGATGGACTCAGCGGCGCAGAAAGCGGCGCAACTTCTACTTCATCCTCCAGCGAAAGTTTATCCCCATCACAGAGGGACCTCCTGCTCTCCCGCACCGCAGAAACACGCACAGCAGCAGCCAGGAGCCACGGTAAGAGGAACAGGGCCCTGCTGGAGGATAGAAACAAACCATGCAAACTGATTAAAATAAAGATTTAAAGGTTAAAATCATTGAATGCTTCAAGATGCAGCAGGGAGACTTAATATTGGGATGAATAGTAGCTGCAGATGGTAGTAAAGTTGTTACTATAACCTAAATATACCAAAATAAATAAAAATCTTTAGTTCTCAATGAAATTATCTTTAAAATTTCCTTTTAATATAGAAAAAAACATAATAGTTAAACCAGATTCTCCAGATAAATTAAATTTCCAAAGATTTTTTTTTTGTGAAAAATGAGAAAACACAAATATTAAACTTTATTAGGACAGATTTGATCAGATGATGCCTAAATACTTATTTAAACTCTTCTACAGTATAAAAAAGACTTTTAAAAGTTATGAAATGTTACCCATTAAAGTCTTCTGGAATTTACTAAGCTAAACTAATCTAATTTTAAGCAATAGATATATTAGCTACATTGTTTATTAAGGAAATTTACATAAACATCTTGATTAGATTTAAACTAAATATGTTTTTTTAGTCAGGAGTTGGACATGTTTGTTTTATAACAGAAAACATAAGATAAGACCTGGAGATTGAGAAAATTTCTCTATTGGAGAAAACTGTATTTTTGTTTATTTATTTACCGGCCAAATTCAAAGTGGCTTAAAAAGCTGAGGTTCTTCACCTTGAGCCTTTTGCAGTAAATTTTAGATTTTGTCAGGGAAAATTTTTTACAGGTTAACTTATTTGATTGGATGTTTAACATCCAATCAAATAATTCAAATAAATATTAGAATATTTATAATCAAAATCTACAAATGCAATATTTACAGTTCTATTGATGACCTGTTAAAACTTCATCTTTATTCACTGTGGAGGGACAGCGAGCTGAATTTAAAAGGCTTTATATTTATTAAAGTGGACAGATTCATCTCTCATATGTCCCTTTCATTCAGTTTTACCAATAAAATGAAAATCCAAACGTAGCTGAGACTTGGTAGCGACATATTGAATCTTCAGATGACTTCACTCTCAGCAGCATCTTCAGTTTCCCTGCAGCCGATGTGTTTTCTGTTAACAGACATGAGGGTCATGCAAGGAGAACATGCTGCTGAATGATTTTGATTTAAGTGCAGGAGGGTCTTTCAGGTCTCCAGATTTGAGAATTTTAAAAGGAAATTTCTTCTACATGAAGCATAAACTCAGAATAACAAAACCTATTTTTATCTGCTAGACTGTTTAAAAACAAATAGGGATCAATATCCTGATCAGATATTGGTATCAGAAATCAGTTCAATTCATCAGAATATATCCAACAGCATTTAAAATCTCCACTATAAGCAAGTTGATAGAAACACCTTTATTTATCAAGTTCCGCTGAAAGTTATGTAACTTTTTTTTGTTGACTCCCAACTAATCGGATAAATCGTGTTTAACTGATTATTGATAAACCATTAACTGGAGTATAGAGACTCTAAAACCTACCTTTGACTGACAGATTTAACCCACTTAGAGGAGCAATTATACCAAGATTGTAAAGAAATACATAAACATTTTGCAGTTAAGATAGAAAAACTCTTTTTTGTTTGTCAATATGCCTCGTCCAGAAAATGTTTAGTTTCACCTTGTTTGATTTCGTAAAAAGCCTTCTTTAGGGAGCATTTTGGTATCCAAATATTAATCAATTAATTGGAAATAATAATCAAACAGATTAATCCATTTGAAAATGAATCTTTAGATGCAACCCTAATTGACTCTCTGTTTGAATAATATTGTCTGATTTACCACGGCTGGGCGATATGGCTTAGAGTCTAATCTCTGATTTTTTGTCCTCCTGAATCTGATTAAACATTTTTTTTCTCCTCATATAAGTTTCATTATAACAATGAAAAATATTGCTTTCTAAAACTGTCTTTTTTTTTAAATATCCCCCCTAGGAGCTGACCTTAACTAACATCAACATTCAAGCTGTTAAACATGCTTTTAAAATAATCATGTTTCACAACAAACAATGAAAATATAACAAACTAAATGCTTCCAGCGGGTTACATCACACAGCGAGCCAGTTTCATTTATGAACAAAGAGTGATGATGTCACTCTGAGCTATAGAACAAAAGGAGTTGATTTGATAAAAAAAAAATCTAATATCCAATAAAAAATCTTTCACACAAAAAAATTAAACAAATCAATTTTATTGATTAATCAGCCAGCACTATATTAAACCTTTTTAAAAATTCTTTACTAGAAAATTATTTAGAAATAGTTTGTGTGATTCGTGCTGATGTGTCGGGTCAATATCGGCATTATATTGGAAATTTTAAAAAAGTAGTGTCTGGATATCCCTAAAAACAAAAGTCGGCTTCCAAACACCTGCCGTATAGAAGAGGATCTAAAACCTGAAAGCTTCCAGGAAATCTTTTTTTAAATTTCTTTATTATTTCCCATTTTCATCAATATAGCAGTGGTAGAATGTTTCCACTACTAAATACCAGAGTAAGAGAATTTATATTTCTGAAAAACAAAAAAACAAACAAACAAAAAAATCATTTTCTCTTTATAAACTTTGAAAAGTTTATATGATACTATCTTGGCCATGGACAGGTCGATCAGAGAGAAAGAACCCAGGAACCATAAGAATTTTACATTTTTTGAGACTTGGATAGTAGTTTTATTAAAGAGCTAGATTTTTTTTTTGTTTTTTTTTTTTTAATCACCACTTTACATTTGGAGGAAAAGAGGGAAAGCTTGCAGGATTCTAGGATGTTTGGTTGTTCATATATACGGTATTTTGCAGGAAGATGGATGCGTGCATTTTACAAAATGATGCTTTTACAAGAAAAGACAGGAAGGCGATGGATACATGTTGAAGCAGCATCACAGGAAATCAGCAACCAAGTTAAAGTTTTGGGTAAAAATATGTCTTAGTAATGAATAATGAGCAGAAAATTATTTAGAAAAATGTCTTTAAGACCAAAAGAGTCCACTTTTTTGATGTTCCTTCATAAAGCTATTATCTTAGTTCTGTAGAAACTCTGTGAGAATGTTGGTCTACAATCCAGATTCAGGGGCGCCAGCTCTGCAGAGAAATGAGCCAAACTTATAGTTAACTGTTGGTGGAAACTTCTTGAATGTTCCAGATCTTGGAACATTTTAGTGTTAATTCTTATAAAGACAAGAAAAAGATTTGTAAGAATTTTTTAAGAAGCATGGCCTGCTTCTGTCAGCGTGCCCCAGGGCAGCTGTGGCCATTTACCATTTACATTTATATCCCAAAAGGCTATTTGAAGTTTTTATAAGGTCAAAAAAGGAAGTCATAAAAACAGTAAATTATGTTAACAGGAATAATACCATCCTGGAAACAAATATGCAGCTTTAAGGGTTCAAATAAACTTATTTTTGTGGTTTATTTGTTATTAAAGACAGATTCTTATGAAAGGATAATCCTTCTGCTGTACAAAAGAAATGTTTGGCTAAATTAAAACAACAAACTGAATTCATCTGCCCCAAAGGATCGAGCCAATTTTCATAAATACCATCGAATTTTCTTCAGTATCAAACTGATGGGGCATCTCTAAAGCTAGAGCTATGAAATATATAAAAATACAAGTTATTTGCAATGTCAATGTTTGAAAAACCTAAATAATAAAGTAACCATGTGTTTACTCTACATATCAAGAATGTGTTTGTCTCATTCGATGAACTTTGGCCGTCTAATGTTAAAATGTCACAGTTATGGGAACAAAATGATGAAGAATGGAACATTTTGAAAAGATTGAGGAAAAAGTGACGTAGTCACAACTTGAATCATCATTATCACATTATATAGCTAATGCTGCTTTTGCATGTTTTCTATTATGGTGTCACCCAAGTAGTAACAGGACTTTCCTTATTGAACCGTTTGAGTTTATTCTTTTTGTATTTTGGGTGATATTTCTTAACAAGCTGAATGCATTGATGTTCATTCTGCAGCAGTTTTTGTTAATATTTGTGGCAGAGTTATTAGAAGGATGTGTTTTAGGTTTTATTTGTCCTGTCTTGGGTTTGGCTTCATGTTTCCTACAGTACATTCCCACTAACACCCTTTATGATTCATGCTGTTACATTCAGTCCAACTGGGAGCCGTCCCAACCAGTTTCATAACACAGATGCCCTCACTCTGAGCTGGGATGTTGGACTGTCGGCTGAAATAAAATGCAGCTTTGAGGTCATGACCTACAGATACCCATCAGAATTAAAACGAAAACCTGCTACTTTCTCGTCCCAACTTAACCTGGCATTAAAATGTTCACGCAGTTTAGTTAAATATGTTTATTCCCGGCTTTTCTAAGCTGTCATTGAAGAAGATGACTATGCTGAAGTTTCTGAAGGATATCAGATGTGAAGAAACACTGACAACTGTGTCAACAGCTGAGAGATAAACAGCAGTGATCTGGGAGTGTCCATCACTTTCTGCCAGCACCACGTTCCAATCTTGAGTTTAGTTTAGAGACAAGAAATGAAATATGAAGACTGACACAAACAGTCTGGTGGCCCTTTTCTCTTCTCTATGGACTCCCATCAGACAGACTGTTATGCTTCTGAATCCTCTTTTTATTGAGTTTTTGGATGGAGGCCTTTTGTGGCACCGATGCTAACCCCCTCAGAGCTCCTGTCTTAGTCCTGGAAGGAGGCCAGATAAAAAGCTGTCAGACCACACAAGACTAGAGAGATGAGCAGAGGAAGAACTCCTGTTTATCCCTGAACACTAACTGTGTTTTCTTTTCACCCCCAAGGTGTAAATATGTGGCAGAATTGAAGTAGATTAATCATTTATTGCAGTAGAAGACAGAGAGCAGAGAGCTTTCTTAATGCACATGGTGCCAATTTGCAAAAAATGCCTCCTTAGGGTGAAAAAAAACAACATAATTTATATGCATAAAAATGCAAAAAGAGAATTATATATGGATAGATTCAAAGTGAACTATGTACAAATATGTTAAAAAAAGTTTAAAAACAAACCAATGGATTTTGTTTTCCAAGTTTGAGGATGTTTTGCTTCCCATTCGGGAAGCTTTCTCAAAATTGCATTGAGTTCCAAGCTTTATAGAGTAGCCCAGCAAAGCAAAGCCTTGTTGTGGCTTAGAAAACATGCAAATTGACTAGCATATCTACAAATATATAGTTACCATGTTCAGTGACAGCATAAACTGGGCTGCCTGTCTAGTTTCAGCTTTTTCATCATCTTTTTAATGCAGATATAAACAATTATAGCCAAGAGGTCTGTTTAAGAAGATAAACCTTCATTATGTAAATCATGGATTATCTTGTTTTCTTATTTTTGTGGTTAATTGAGGCTGTAACTATAACTATTCATCTGCTGGCTATTTTTTTGACTAAGATAGCAAAAGATGCTTTTCTTCAACATATAAAAAAAACTTAGTTTTTCCATTTGTTTATTTAATTTTTTTTTTGTTTCTAAAAAATATTTAAAATACAGGTATATGTGTATAGATAAATATATATTCTTTCAAGGGTTTAATAACTACAAAGTGAGTTATCTTTCAGGAAATGACATGTTTTACTGTCTGTGAGTGAAATTGACAATTATTCGGTACCAAAATATGTCATTTTTTGTTCAATAATAGATTAATGAGATAAATTGGTTTGGTCTAAAATGAAACTTCCTAGAAGTTTAATTTTAGAGCCTTTATTATTTAAATGTTTTAACCTTACAAGTAATATCCATCCATCCATCCATCCATCCATCCATCCATCCATCCATCCATCCATCCATCCATCCATCCATCCATCCATCCATCCATCCATCCATCCATCCATCCATCCATCCATCCATCTGGGTCCACCCTAGACAGGTTGCCAGTCTATCGCAGGACAAAAGTATTATATGAAACACAATGAATGTGAAAGAAGTTTATAAGTTTAGTATATTTTATTAAGAAGGCAAATTAAAGTCCTGCACATGAGCAGAACATAAGAACAAAAAAGACAGAAAAGTTAATTGCAGTGGCAGAATATATGGAGGTTATAAAAAGTTTGACTAAAACTTTTAACTAGGTAAACTTTAGAATTATATCACCTTGATGAACTCAGCGTTTTAACAATTTTCTTACTATAAAATCTAACTTATGCAATCAAAATAAACATCAACATAAAATATCCATATTTCATATGGATTGTTTGGTCGTATCTAGGGCTGCAACTAATATTTATTTTTCTTATCGATTAATCCGTCTATTATATTTTTTAATTAATTGATTAATAATCGGATAGCAAAATGTTTCTTAAAGAAGATTTTTTTTGACTAAGTTAAACCAGGTGAAACTAACTTTTCCACTCAAGTTTTTTTTTTTACTTAAATGCAAATTTTTTTATATATTTTTTTCACAATCTTGGTATAATTACTGCTTTGTCAGCTAAAGCCGTTTTTTAGAGTCTCTATACCCCAGGTATTGATTAATCATTTGCCAAATCAGTTTAAGATTATTTCAGTAATTGATTAATCATGATAAATTTGATTAATTGTTTTAGCATTAGTCGCATAATTATATCACCTATTATTATAGTGGGATCTAAACATTAAAATGAAAGGATGAGCTATATTCCTGCAGTGAGGGTTGTTGTTCATCTCTACTAGCGGCTGGCTAGTGGTGAGTTACCCGTCTTGCAAACAGGAAGCCTCGGTTCGTATCCCAGCTGGGGGGAATAGGGGGATGAGCTACCAGTGTGGGTCCTTAAGCAAGACCCTTCACGCTAATGCCAGCTTTAGGGAGTGGTGATCTAGTGGTTAGGGTTCTCAGTTTAAGCCCCACCCCCAGAGACTGACCCTCTGGCTCCCTGAGCAAGACCCTTAACCCTGCAGTGCTCCCTGGGCGCCGCACAATGGCAGCCCACTGTGCCCCAAGGGGATAGGTTAAATGCAGAGAGCTAATTTAATTGTTCTATACTTGTGACAGTACAATGACAATAAACTCTTGAGAAAATAAATCTTTGTCAGGAGTGATAATAATTATAAAGCATTGGTAGTTAGTAAATTGCTAAATGAATGCTTAATGGACTTATATCACTCAGATGAGTTATTTAGGTTTTATTTGACAATTGAAATTAGGCTGGTTAAAATACTGCCATAATTTAAGGTTTAAGCTAATCATTGTTCTGAGCAAATAAAGTAATCAGTAAAATGATAACTCTATATTGTGAATGCCACAGTGTAAATCCATGTTTCTAGGTGGGACCTTGGCTGCATTCCATTCCTCTTCGTTTCGGCCCTGATTCTCAGCTGTAAACTGCTAAACACCACAAAAATGTCCCCAAATTAGCCGTGTTGTCTCAGCTGTCACGTTCTTTTCATTTCTGCTAGTGTTTAGTGTGTTTATATGTGACTGAATCATTTTACCCAGCAGGCTAAAAGAGACCTCTGAACAATGAAAACACGCCCAGGTCCACGCTTTGCCGTTTTCTGCCAATCTCCCTCTGCTCACTCAGCTTTAGGAAGGAAATGGCAGATTCCCAGCAGAGACAGCCACTTCCATATTTAGGACTTCAAGCCATTGTTAAGAGTAGACAAACTGGCAGCCAGTTGCTCTCCACCCAAACTTTGCTGCCCAAACAGCCGTTATTGTTCCCTCCTGACAGCATCTTCTCACCGTCTGCAGTCGTAACGAGCTTCCAGACAACCTGGTGAGCGCCACTATACACCATCACTGAATGGTTAATTAAAAACTCCAGGGAGTTAACGAAATCCACAACACCTTTAGGATTTCATTTCAGTGTATTTGGGTTTCTGTAATTGATTTTACACATCTTTAATAGCGGTGTGGGAACATATCAATTTTGAGATTTATTGTGATTTTTTTGCTGCCAGATATGACATTAATCTTTCAGTTCCTAGTATCGATTTAAAAAAAACAAAACATTTTACCTGAAATAATGAGGGAATTTAAATAAAATGGGCTACATCTGTACCAATAGTGCTGTGTAGCCCTATTGCTATGCGTTTTTCCAGACATTACACTGTTGCAAGTACAGAGCATAGAAATTCACCCTTTGCGTTTAACCCATCCCTTTGAGGAGCAGTGGGCTGCCATTGTGCGGCGCCTGGGGAGCATTGTGGGGTTAAGGGTTTGCTCAGGGACCCAGAGCAGCAGTCTATGATAGTGGGGTTTGAACTCAGAACCTCAGGATTCCAAGCTCCATGCCTTAACCACTAGGCCGCTCCCTCATTGAGGCAGTCACAGTGGAAGAAGGAAACTGACTCAAACCCCAAACCACATGGTTACCAAGATAAATAAATAATCAATATCTTTTGATGAACATATAAAACGTTTGCTTTTTTTTATCTATACCTTTAATTTGATAACTCAGAGAAATATTGCAATATATAGTGAGATTGCAATACTGTGATAATATCGTACTGTGAACAAAGTATCGTGACAAGTGTCGTATCGAAACACCCATGCCAATACTCACCCCTCACTATTATGTATATAACTTATAAATATATGAATCACCTTTATTTGTCATTTAAAAAAAATCAGTCCTCAGCATTAAACTCGTCCTTTAAGGGAGCAGTGAGCAGCTTTCTGTAGCTCCCATTGAGGATTGTAGGGTTAAGGGGTCTCATTCCTGGGCCCGGGGTGGCAGACACCCTGCTCTCTACATGACGCCAATACCCAATAGGAAAGGAAATTCCTGCATAAAAAAAATACAGTCAGTCCATCTGAGAATTAGATGTCTTTTTTGAAAATAAATTGCTCCAATCAAACCACTTTTATTCTGTACATATTGATGTATTTGTCAACCCTTCATTCATCCATTAATGAAAACCCTCCATGCACCCATTTACCATCCATCCACTCCATATGCCTATTCATTCATCCATCATCCATCCATTGTAGTTTACTAATCAAGAAACAAGACAAACATTAAGTCTGCCAAAAAAAAAAGTTAATATTATTAAACCTTTATGAGCCAATGACCTGTTCTTTCAAAGGGGAACTATAAAATGTGGAAAATATAATTTTTTCCTTGAGAAATATTAAATTTTGGTCTTTTTTTCTGTATTTGCAGAAACAGAGCAAACAGAAGTGTTCACCGAAACAAGCAGCAAGTTTCAAGATGTCACAAATCTGTCCACGGAGCCACCTACCTCCTCCTTTATAATCACCTCTGATTTCAGCAGCAGTAAAAGTAGTTTTAGTAGTAGCAGCAGTAGCAGCATCAGTAGTAGTGTTAGTGGTAGTACTAGAAGTAGTAGTAGTAGTAGCACTAGTAGTAGCAGTAGTAGTAGTGGCCTTACTAACACAAACCAGATGGCAGTGATCTCCCACTCTGTGTCCACGGACGACCATTCCTTGGTGCCAGAGGATGAAACGTTGCCCCAGGGCAGTCCGGATACGACGCTCCGTTTGGGAGACGCAACGTCTTCGGAGTCGCAGACGGACACGCTAACTGGCAGCACCTACACAACCACTGTCAGCCGTGCTGGGGAGAGGACCCTGCTCTCTGTTACCTCCTCTAACAACAGCACCTCTCCTGCCTTCACTCAGAACTCGAGTTCCCTCCTGCCTCCGTCCAACTGGAGTATCCCTCCCAGACCTGCGGACACAGAGGGTTATACTCAGAGCGCCCCGGCAACAAGGACTAATGGTGAGGAAACAACAGAGCAGCATGTGACTGGAACCTCTTTAGAGACTGAGGGGCCAGCAGGAGCCAATGGAACCCCAGGTTTAACCGGACAGCCTAATGCCACCAAGCATCAGCTTTCTTTAACATCTCAGGAGATCACAGGTTCAACGCCTCCCCTCAGGGTGACGCAGCCCAGCACGGATCAGTCAGAAACACCTGTTTCTTCCACTCCTCCTCTCACTTCGTATGCAGAGGTTCCTGTAAATGCTTCTGGGACAGATCCTGATTCTGGAAGTAGTGAAAGATCATCCACAGAGATGACAACTGGAGCCCACAGCCCCAACACCCAGAACCAGGAGGGCACAGAGGGGCTTTCATCCCAAACCAGTGAGGGCAGCGTGAGCTTTGGTCTGACTGCCGTACCTTCTACAGTCAGCAGTTTATCTGACCTGGAGTCACAGACACACATGCCAGGGACGGTTACAGAGACCTTCCTCTCCACTGTCCCAGTCACTGCCACTGAAAGGTAAATAATAACTTAACCTTTTATTCCAATCAATGCAAACACTTGATTCAGTTCCTACACAGACCATTGGCGCCCCCTGCTGGTGACTGACTAGCAGTAAGTAATGAATAAATGTGTAGTGGAAACAAGTACATGGTAAACACATTATATTAAACATAAAATTACAAAAAAGTGTAAATTTCTGAAATATGAGGAATCATACTGTTTTTTGAAAGTATTTAATATTGGATAATCCCTTGAAATCTATTTTTTTCAAAGGGGCCCACAGACAAAATATATATAAAACATAAACCAAAGATGATTTTAAGTGTTGACTGAATTGGTAATTCAAAATCCATACGACCGTTTTTAGATTTTTATTTTAAAAATTATAACATCATTTTTCTTTCAGTTCATAAATTTGTAATTTCCTCTACTCACCCACCTCATTAAATCCCAATAAAACACGCTGAAATGTGTTCTTATAATTTGGCCAAATGTGGAAAAGTTTTGATAATCCAGAGATGAGTTAGCAAATGCTCAAAAACAAACTTTTTTCTGATTTAACTATTTTTTTTTTCAGATCAGAGACAACAGAGGAAGTCACCTTTAAATCCACTGCTTTTACAACCACCGCCATGACCTCCACTGTGCCGCCCCTGCCAGCTACATCAGCAGCAATGCTGAGCAGCTCCTCCAGTGCTTATACCACAGAGTCCACCACAGAGGCCGCCCTCCCGTCCACCTCACCCTCCACCACAGCCTCCACCCCGGCCCTGCAGACCTCTACGGCGCTCCTTACAGTCCGCGTGACACCAAGCCAAACGCAGAGGCCTTCAACTAAAATGACCATCCCCACAAAAGCCACCACCGCTCAGACCGAGACGACCACAGGGCACCAAAAACTCACTACAACAAAAAGTCAGTACATCATAACCACCAACAGTCCAAGCACTACAGCCAGCAGCACAGAGGCTCCGCCCACCACCAAGAAACAGACCGATGGAGCCACAGAGGCGGAGGCGACCACCACGTCCACCACCTTCCAAACTACCAAAGTGCCACATGGTGAGTTATTGATGATTTCAGACTCTCACTTTGCTGCGTTTAGCTTCCCCTTTGCTTCCTCAGCTCCTATGTTCTTATCCTCACTGACTGACAGAGAAATCAGGTTTTATTCAGCAGGAATGTTACAATGAAACTTTCATTAAAAGATCCAGTAGAGCGGATAACATGTCATCAGCACCCTAAATATAATGCTTTCTAAACTCTAACTACTAAATCAGACGTGTTTATAATTGTTTGAGACAATGTTCTGATTCACATGTAGAAGATTTACTGAATTGATGAGTTCTGGTCAAAATTATACTGCTATTTTATTACTTTATTGCTGTATAGGACTCAAAATAGAATCAGCTGGAATGGACTTAGAATCTGTTCGTATAATTTGATCGAATTTACTATTTTTCTAAAATGCCTTAAGACGACGCATGCTGTTAATTGCAACTAAAGCTGAATAAATGATAAATTATATTAAACTTTACAGGAGTATAAGGATCCAGAGATAAAGGAAACACAATAAATACATCAAAATTAAATTTATAAGAAAGTAAGTATCAGATTAAAATACATTTTTTCAAATAATAATTGATAGCAATTATATTAGAAGGCTAAGACATGATAGAAATTAACTAATAGAACCAACTTTGTCCTTTATGTATGAGTTGCAGGAGCCACCTGGGTCACTAAAGGGCTATAATGATATTAATATTTCCTTGTATTGGTCGGGACAATGGCTGCCACATTTTGGTTGATATAATGTTGTCTAATTTTTTTATATATATTTATTGTTCTTACATAGACACCACTAAAATAATCTAACCTACTATTAAATTGAATGCTGTGCCTTTGAAAAACCTTTATTCTGTTCAGGCTGTGTTTCTGATGACAAAATGCTGAAATTTGCTGACTAGCGATGTTCTGATCTGATATGGATATCAGATATCGGTCCCATATCAGGCAAAAAAAATATCTGCTTTTGGCAGAAGTTTATATAATCCAGAAGTCTCCAACCCTGGTCCTCCAGATCTACTGTCATTGCTACTTCAACACAGTTAATTTGAATGACTGATTACCTCAACAGCATGTCATCAAGTTTGGCAAAGGTGTTTTCGAATTGGATCCATCTTAAACCTGCAGGACAGTAGAGCATGAAGACCAGGGTCGGAGGCCTCTGATCTAACCCATTGGTTAAACAGAAAAGCACCCTGAGAGTGCAGACCTCTGCCAAGCAGCAAACTTTCCCCCATATTGTGACTTTAACCTGTGGCTAAAACTCACACATGATCTGGATCATTCCGAAACTTTAAATATAACCTGTAGTAAAAATTTCGTTAATAACCGTTAATAACTTTTCAAATTATGCTGCGCAAAGACAGACAGACAAACACACAAACTCTTCTAAAAACATGAGTTTGTCACGTTTTGGTTATGGTTTAGAGGACCCAAATGCAGAGGCAGAGAGGCTGAGGTGAATACTTGTAGTTTTAATGATGAAAATGGTTAACAAAGGCAGTCCAAAAATCCAACTAATAATGTAACAGACCAGAACCATGGAGACATCAAGGGAAAACACATACAAGGAGCCAGGGAGAGACGAGGTGAGACAACGACAGCGATGACAGGACCAGCAACAACAAGGAACCAACAAAGAGTGAGATCAGAGGGAGAGCATATAGCTGACAGAAACAAAGGCAGGGCTAACGAGCTGACAAAGAGCAGGTGTGAGAGGAGATAACGAGGGAGCCAAGGGGAAGGAACACACACACACACACATACACAAGAGGGCAACAGAGGACAACAGAAAAACATGAGAACATAAATCTAGAAATGACAACAAAACTGGAATTAAACCAATAAAACTAGATAACGAGGAGCAAAGAAAAGTACAACAGAACCAAGTCCATGACAGATTTCCTTTGCAAAGGTAATAATCAGTGGGCCAGTTGCTCTCATATCTGTTATTGTTGTTGACTCTCATTAATATCAATTCATTAAACCTTTTTTTAATTCAAATCCACAAAATAATGAATAAAAGGATTCATGATTGATGCTTACATTGTGTCAATTTTAGTGTTGCATTGGACATCAAAAAGTTGTATAGGGACATCCCTGCTGAGTCCATAATAAAACTTTAGTTTTTCCTCTGTGGTTATTCTACAGTCTAATGATGTTTGGAATCATTTATTACATTTCATTAAGTGCCTTTGTCTTTTATGAATTAAACTTTGTAAAATGTGACCCTTGCAATCATGTACGTTTTAGACACACAGATTTAGTGATTTTACTGGACTAAAGTAAAGTGACACAAATATAAAGTCTTGCTTCTTTAGCATTGATCTTGTAGCATGGGATAAATTATGTAGTTTTTTTATGAAAGTGTCCAAATCTAAGGAACCCCATCATGTGACCCTGTTCATGTATTATTATTATCAAATTACCTAAAGTAGTTTCTGCCAAATAAGATCAGATCCAGTTCCACACAGTCGTACTTTAGCCAGAGCTAACCTGATATTTATAAAAAGTAGACTTAGAAATGTTCTACCAGTGTTATTTATTCTTATTTGGTGTAGTAGAAATGTCCTGACATTCCCTGGGGTAGCTCTGCTTTCATCTTGCCGACAGGTAAAGATATAAATTAATTTTTAAACCCTTTGATGTCTCTGAATGTCAGAAAATCCCTGTGTGTCGAACCCTTGCCTGAATGGAGGGATTTGTGTGAGCTATAAAGGACCTGAGTTCACCTGTCAGTGTCAGAAGGCCTGGACGGGACCGACCTGCAACCAGGGTGAGCTCATGTTTACGCCATCAAATCAAACTTGAAGACTGAAGTAATGGAGCGATCTTTACATATCAGTCCCTCCTATAACTTTGCACCTACTGTGTTTAGATATGGATGAGTGTGAGCAGGACCCCTGCCCAGCTGTCTCCACATGCATCAACACCAAAGGCTCTTTTAACTGTGAATGTCCGCTCGGCTACGATCTGGAGGACGGACGGACGTGCAGCAGAGGTGATGCTGAAATATAAAGAAGTCCTGTTTACCTTTTCGTTAAAGTTATCTCTGTCTGCTCACTGAAGGCTTTTCTTTTTCCCTTTTATAGCAAAGACATTTCTGGGAACCTTCAGTTTCAACAGAAAAGATAGAATAAAAAGCTCTGCTATGTACGAGATTCAGAGAGAGCTCATACAGCTGGTGAGTCTCACTCTATAGTATTTTACAATATTCAATAGTTTCACCCTGCAACACTATCAAAACAACACTGGTTACATCCTTAAATGTTTGATATTTAATAAATCTCATGCATGATCCTGCAGCTTAACATCTCGTTATCAGTGCTCCAAGGTTACAGCCGCTCAACACTGAGGAGGAAGTAAGTCTGCAGCAGTCTTTAACTTTTACATTTCTATTCTTTGGATATTTCTTATTTAGGTTTAGAGATTAATAATAAATCCTAATCATTGGGATTGTTCTTTATAGGGAGCAGGGCGGGGTTCAAATCTTGGCTGTCAACATGTTTGCTGTCTCCACCAATGTGACGACTACTGAAGTGTACAACAGCATCCAGATGTCTCTGAGCAACTGCAGCTCCTCGTTGACTCACTGCAGAATGGTGCTGCAGCATCAGCTGTCCTACCGCGGTGAGTTTATCCGCCAATATAATCATCATCACCAACAAACTTCAATTTATTCTCTATTTCTGTGTTGACCTGTTATGAGTTTTACTCTGAGCAGTTCATCAAATGTAGCTGTAGCGTATAAGTATGGCCACCAGGGGGCAGGGTTTATCAAAAGCTTTTAGCTTAACCCTTCAATTAATGTTATGGGATGTGCACCTAAATAATGATTTTTGTTTTTTGGCTTTTTGTGGAATAACTTAAATACACTTTTTCCTACTCCCTACACCCTGAATAGATTTATGAAAAAATTTATTACAGCTTTGAATTCATGATGAATTGGATCCAACTCATACAGGCATAAAGCGATGCAAGCATCCTATTTTAACAGTGGGTTCGTTTCTCCCACCGATATATCTATTCAGCAAAGTTAATACGTTTCCATTAGGAAATACAATCAAAGTTAATTAAGAAGCTTAATGTTAGCAAGAGTTGTTATTGGCAAATCTAGTTTTGATGTGTTTTGGGGGTTAATAATCTGCAACCCTAACAGGAAAAAAAAAATTGGTCAGAACAATCGAGAATAATCCAGGAACCTCTGGGACTTATCATAGTCTTTAAGGATTTAACAACACCACCAACATTTTACAGAGTTCTACAAAATAAGAACCTGTTTTAAAGTTTTAAAGCACAAAAGAATTTAGGAGCTGTTTGGCCAAAACTGCTGTAAGAAAGATTGGAGGAGAGAGGGTGAGGTTTTAAGAGTAAAAACACTTGTACCTACCTTAAAGCATGGTGGTGGTGTTATCATCCTGAGGGTCTGTTATGCTTCTGCTTTATGTGAAAGTCTCACCTGCACATTAGAATCAGTGTTTGGTCATGTGACGGTGCTGTAAGTTTTTTAAGTGTTTGTCGTTATTTATACAAATATTTTAGAGCGCTTTCTGGGCCCAGAATCACAAAACATCTATATTAGAAAAAAACAATTGTTGTCATCTCTAAAACTACCATTAAAGTGGGTCTAGTTATAAATCTTTTATTTGATTTTCACAATAATTCTTACCTGTGTTTCAGTGGAGAGTTTATGTGAAGCTCAGAAAACTCAATGTGATGCAGAACGCTCCACCTGCACTGACAGCAGCGGCACGGCTCAGTGCCAGTGTCTGCAGGGATATTACAAACACAATCCAGAAGACGTGTCCTGCCTAGGTAAGCTGTTTCTATCATTGTCTTGCCTAGGTAAGCTCTGTTTATCATTGAACAACCATGTCAGCTATATCAAATGGTCCCTTGTTTAACGAAGACGAAGCATCAGTTTGTTTTAAAAAGTTTATTTTTGTTTTATTTCAGAATGCAGGGATGGATACAAGCTGGAAAACGGCACATGTGTCCCGTGAGTCACATTTTCTTTATTTTTACTCTCAGATCAGTAAAAATGCAATTTAAAAGTCTGTAGCAATCCCTGTTTCTGTTTTTTTTTCTAGGTGCATGTTTGGATTCGGAGGATTCAATTGCTCCAATTGTAAGTAGATGCAATTTTATTTTTTTGCTTGGAAAAAGGTTATAGTGATTTTTTTTTGTTAATCAAAATAATTTAATTTGTTAACATTACAGTTTACAAGCTGATTGCAGTTGTGGTGTCACCTGCAGGAGGCGCTCTCCTCCTCATCCTCATTATCGCTCTCATTGTGACTTGCTGCAAGTAAGACGCTGCTACTTATCATAGGAGCAAAAATATTTTTTTCATGTGTTTGTTTAGTTTTTTTTTTGGTAATGCAAGTTTAATTTTATTCTAACTATTTTGATCTGGTTGATGTCAATAAACTTAAACTGTGGGATTAACATTTTTAATATTCCACCTTTCAGGAAAGACAAAAATGACATTAATAAGATCATCTTCAAGAGTGGAGACATGCAGATGTCGCCGTATGCAGATTTTCCCAAAAACAACCGGATATCCATGGAGTGGGGCAGGGAGACCATAGAGATGCAGGAAAATGGCAGCACCAAAAACCTGCTGCAGATGACAGACATTTACTATTCTGTAAGCAGACTGATATTTTCCTTTCTCCTTTGATGGCCTATTATTTCCTACAGTGTAACGTTTTCAGTATTTTCAGTTTGTTTTTGTTGTTTGGATAGTAGGAATACAGAACAAGCGATGGACGGATTCCCAAAGGTGTGCTTGTCACTACCCGATACGTCCCAGTAGCACAATCCATACAATCAGCTCATTTGCACAACCAGATATATATACGGGTCACCCTCAATTTTATTTTGTAAAAAAATACCTAAATTACATTTTCCCCTTCCCAAAAACAGTAAGTATACTAAAATATACTGTGTTAAACATTAATAATGTATTTCCTGAAAAATTAAATGCCTTAAAATCCTTTCTATTTTATCAGTTGTCTGGGCCCGAACTGCACCTGAAATTGCGTGATCTAAAGAAAGAAACAACTAAAATGCAGATAAACATGGTTTAATAATTTTTTCCTTTCTGAGCATGTCCGATGATGGTATCAGGGATGCAGTTTAATGGAGAAAATGTAAAAAGCATCAAATTGTTTAAAAAAAGTCATAAAACTTTCTTTTTTTTTAAATATGTGTATTTGCATTCTTTAGTGAGTTAAGATTAGAAATAAGTGCTTTAGTACAATAATTGGATTACTTATGGCAAACTGGGTGAATATCTGCTTTCACATGCATTAATGAGCTGATGGTATGGGTCGTGCTTCCGGGACGGATCGGGTTGTGCTCTGCCTTAGCCCAACTTAGAGCTCATTACATTCAGGCAACTATCTGGATTTAGGAGTTATTCAGAGGATTCCTTAACATTGAGAGACAGGACAGGGCCTTTCAAAGTATAATGCATGCCTTCCCTAGGTGGCATCAGAGCACTAGAATACAAACAGACATTTAGCCATTTTAGGCAAACCTAAGGCTCTCTAAAAAAGCCCTATAGGTAGCCTTATTGGTAGGCCTTCTCATCTGTTTACATTCTGTCTGTAGTAATGTTTTATTTTTGCAGCATTGGTTTGTTTGTGGATTGTTTAGCAAGATTACAGAAAAAGCTGTGGATGAATGAGCTGAAATATTTCCTATGCGTGCTTTAGCTCAATCTAGAACCCATGGAATTAAGTTATGATCCAGCTCATTACCTTGATTTATCTTCTAAAAGTTCCTTTAATGATGTGAGATTGGGAAATGAGCTGCTTGGTGGAGGTCTGCACTCTGTAATGTTTGGACCTTTGTCAAAAACTAATAGATACAGTCCAAACAGAACTAATTTCACAGAAATTAAACCTGAGGAAAAATTTTTAAAAAGTCTGTTAATCAGGCAAAAATCTCTACAAATAAGCTTTTTTTTTGCCTATAAGATCACTATGATGCAGCTGGATGAATTTTATAAATCATACTAATTTCTTAAAAAGTTGGTCAAAATCAACCGGCAGACTGGGATTTTTTATAGCATCTCTAAGGAAAGATGTGGGATGTGATGAGTTTAGCAAAAACATTTTACAGTTCTTTGGTTTAACCCTTTAAAGGGCAAGTTACCGTTTTTGATCCCCTTTCAAATGGAGTTACCGTCCCTCGGTGAAGTCTAGAGGCACAAGATCTATATCCAGCCATTCGGCAAAGATACTGCTACATGGCTGTACATCTTATTTTGCAATTTGACCAATTAGATGAGCCCTTGAATGATATATTACCTTCTGGAAATTAAGTTGGAAAAAAACAAAGTCAAGAACAAAAGGTAAAAAGCTAAATGAAAAGTTTAAAAGTAAAGTTAAAAAGTTAATAAGCCTAGTTAAAAATTATATTTACGTTTATAAGCTAAAAAATGTAAGTGCCAGTATCAGCATTAATTCCTCTAAGGTTATGTTGTACCAAAAAAAGTGTTTTTCATGAATTTCTTGTATAAGCACTTTTGTAATTTTTCTTAATATATTCAGGCAAGTTGGTGTTTCTTGTTGTTACATTGACATTAATTTTTGGCATCAAAATATCCAGATTTTTTTGAATGTTACAAAGGCTTGAAATGTTGATTTTCAAAGAATTGCACTTATTTCCCCATAAAGAGTTAATACAGAAAAGCTGCTGCATTTAACACCTGATTTATCCTTTAAACATGGGAGAGAAAGCACCATGATTTGGGATTCCTTTGCTTCCTTAAGGCCTGAACTCCTTGCTGTTTTTTACAGGAATACCTGGTTCGACACTTAAGCTTCTGTGTTTTTATCGATTATTGATAAAGTTAAAAACCTTTATTTTCTGTAGCAGTTGATTAATTAAAAATATTTTTCTATGTCATTTCCTCACAGCCTGCTTTGCGTAACGCTGACCTGGAGCGAAATGGCCTCTATCCGTTCACGGGTATGCCGGGATCACGCCACTCATGCATTTACCCCGCCCAGTGGAACCCGTCGTTTATAAGTGATGACTCCCGGAGAAGAGACTACTTTTGAGAGCATTTCTCTGGACCCACCGACTTCCTCTGTTTCTTACTGTCGTACTGCATTCTGATAGTTTTATTTTCCCCGTCTGATGGTTATAAGGGAGCTAATTAGGTCATCTTGAATCAGGGCTGAACACACAAACCTGTAAAAGTCTGTTTGTTGCTGCATTTAAATGTAACTGCAAGTTAAATCTGTTTCCTGTTACCATTTCAGTATTTTTACATGTTTTGAATCACCCTCCCCTCCCTCCCCCAAAAGGCCTCACATTGGAGAATGTATTCTTTATTTGAATTACAGTGTAACTTTTCCATTACATTTATTGTCCTAATGTACGGAATTAGGAGGATTAGGGCCACTGAGAAAAAAAAAAGGTAACTGATTTTTAAATTTTATTTCAGTTTAGTATGGGGAAAAAAGTCAGAATTCTGACTTTAATCTCAGAATTATGACTTTAATCTCAGAATTTTGGATCTTAATGTAGATGGGCACCATGAAGGAAGAGATATGGGAGCACTCAGCTTCACTGACAAAGATGTGAGTTGTTTGAGGTGGCCAGTGACACATTGGTGGAAAATGAATTAGGAAACTTTTTACGTGCCCGAGGGGGCCCTGGTGATGCTATTTCATTAATGGAAGAGCAGAAGGTGATTAAAACAAGAGAGCTAGTCTCTAAAACAGACATGACTATGGCTTGATGCTAACATGTTTGTTATCTGTCAGGTTTCTGAGAAAAAAGTCAGAATTCTTAGAAAAAAGTCAGAATTCTGACTTTTTCCCCATATTAAACTGAAATAAAATTTAAAAATCAGTTAATTTTTTTTATTTTTCAGTGGCCCTAATCCTCTTCCGTACTAATGTGATCTCAGTTATTGCTGTTTTGATTTTTTTTTTTACTCATTTTAAAACAGAGACAATATTCACCTAGTGCCTTTCAGGAATTAACAAAAAAAATGAAACATAATGCAGCAAACTGTCCAACAATATTTAAAAACATTAGTAGCACAGCACTTGAAGTCCTGATGCATCGGTTCACACCACTGCTGTAAAAATAATCTGTTTTGATAAGACTTTGAAAAAGGAATATTTTTCGAGCTTAACAAGAAAATACAGAATTTCAAAGTGTGGATTAATGCAGAAAGTGACCAAATAATGAGTCTCTAACCTGATGCTAGCTGTTATTTAAGCACAGTTGTCCATGTGTAACATAACGGACATATTGAGCGTTCACCCTGACTGACTTTAAAGGGATAAACCTGTGGCTTAAAGTGTGTGAGAGAGGTGGTTTGTATGTGCACAAAGACTGTGTGTTTGTATGGTGTGTGTGTCTGTGCAAAATAATAACTACCAGTTATAACTCTCCACACGTGTTTGAATGTAAGGATGTATAATAATTAGCCGTTGCTGTTATGGATTATTATTTTTATGAGTGTTTGTCCTTTTATGTGTTTATATGATGTGTTTATTCTGCCGTTTTAGTCAGAAGTTTCTATTTAAATAAAAATACTTTAAAGATTTTTGTGTTCATTTCTGATTTAATAAAAAAAAAACACTTGAAAAGGATTTTACTCTAGGGCTAAATGTAAATAACTATATATGCATGTATATTTCTGCATAAGGATCATTGTCCAAAAGGTTGACCCTCCAGTCCATCACAGAATAAATACACTTACATTCCTTAGGGTAATTTAGAGACTAATTAAGCTAGCGTTTGAACCGTGGAAGGAAACAGGAGAACCACAGAGAAACTATACACACCCAGGAAGAACATTTAAAAATACTCCTTTCAGATATTAACCATGGACCTTTATGCCGTAATCAGGCCAAAAGCTTGAAGCTTTTTCCCCTCAGTAATCCAGTAGATGGGGGAAAAAAAGCAACTAATTGGATCCTCTCTGTTGGGTTCAGCTATTTATAAAAAATAAACAAAAAAACAATGTAGGTATTACATTTCCATAAAAAAAATGATAAAGAAGATTAGGAGAAATGTAAATACTGAAGCAGAAGCCACTCCCCTAAACATCCAGAAACAAACCGTGCACATTTGCAAAAGACCTCAGTACAATTAGAAATATTGAATATCCTTACATATGAGAACCTTTAACTTTCTGATATTTACTGCAACTTATTCATGATTTCTTTTATCTTAAACTGAATTTAGGCTCCTACAGCAGCGGTACTACTAACTGCTTTAGAATGCTTGTAACACAAAAAGTGAAATCTACTTTCATTGGTGCGATAACCTTTGGCAATGACCCATAATTTTTTTTTTTTTAATCAAGACCTTTAGAACATGGCTGCAGAAGACACAATTGCATCAATGAAGTGATTATTTATTAAGAACAATAATGGTAATTTGCCAATAAATAGTTGCTCATGCATCCTCAGAGTAACTGCAAAAATTTAATACACAAACAAAAGCCAGAAAAATGCTTTAAAATAACTAAGCATCCTTGTTGCTTCAATTTGAACTTGACGGATCATCATCAGTATGAGCACCTCTATACATCAGCTGCCATCAGCAGTGTCCTTAGAGAAGCAGGTGGGTTCATCAATCTATGAAAGCTTATAAGACCATTTCCAAACTGTCTGAAGTGCATCATTCTGCAGAGACCGCAGCCACTCGGATTTAATTCATTTCAGTTTATTTATATATAGTAGGGCCAATCCATAACACACATCATCTTTACAGAGACAGTTCAATCAGATCATACCATCAGGTCGGTTATAAGTTTTCTATCAAAGAAAAAAATAGCTGCTTTAGCCCAAGGTCAGAGCGTTAAGTTCAGCAAAATGACTCAAAGCTCTAGAGAGTTTTCTCATACTCTACTGTGTTCAATTTGTAGGTTAAAGGGATATAGAAAAAAAGGGGATATGTGAAACAAATGTGACAGAAAGATAGTAGAGAGCTGAAGTAGGGAGACAAAGATAGAGATCAGAGATACACAGAAAGACTAAAAAAATCTGATGGTAAAAACACAATAATGAACTATGCAATCAATAGACAAAAGGAAAAACTAACAAGGCAACAACTAGAGAACACAAAAGGGAAAAAAGAAGAGGGACACAAATTAACAGTGCAATCAGAAAACGCTGAACTACAATGATTATTTAGAAACAGAGAAAGGCTCTTCTCTCTGCAAGCGTTTTGGCAGCAGGATTTACTGTAGGTTTAAAAGCTGCATCTGAATTAAGATCAATGTCTTATCAACAGTTAAACCAAAGTAGAGCTGTTTTTCCTCTGAAGGGTTCTGATTTATTCTACAAAAAGAAGGATTTTTGAAGTCTTATCAAACTCCAAACCTACTAAACTTAAGCAAAATGAATATCAGATTTTGTATCTTCTTCAAATTAACTTCTGACTGGAGAAGGAAATAAACAACATAGGATATAACTTCTTCTTAGGCCTTTTCTACTTCACCTTTAGGCGATATATGCAGCAAAACTCAATGAGCAAATCTTTACCATTTCTTAAACTTAAAAATTTGCATTGATGCCAAACTGTTCTGTAAGTAACATTAAAAGTCACCCAAGTTTAACCGGTTGCATTGGTGCCATAATTTGAAAACCATGGTTCTGGAATTTTGCCTTCTCCCTGCAGTTGAATGTGTGAGACAGCAGGGGTCGCACTTGCCCTATTTATGGAACCCAAACCAGACCCTTGAATTCTGCTGGAAGGGGCGGTTTTTCTGAGAATTTCCTGTGTTTATGTGCTCTGGTTCTGGAGTTTGGTGGACTCCTTATTGGGTTTCCTGAAGGAATCATTGAAAGCTGCATCTTCAGAGCATTTATTTCTGCACTAAAACTCGATAAAACTTCATCAGTGCAGAAGCAAGCAGCAGGGATGGCTTTGGAACTTTATCTGGACCTTTTTTCTCAGCCCTGTCGCTCTGTTTATATGTTTGCAAAGAAGAACAACATTCCCTTTGAGTTCAAGAAAGTTTCTCTGATGCATGGTGAGTTCACCCTCAGGAACACTGGAAAATGCATATTTTAAGGGAGAGTAGATGCTGGGATGGCTGTTTATCAAGGTTCTGTCTGTGGAGGGTTGCTGGTTCAAACTCACCCTGGTTTTCAATAAAAGACAAATATACCATTTGTTGAGACTTGTTTAGGTTAAAAGGTTTAAAATGTGGGGAAACTCAGAAAATCATGAGCAGCACCAAAGCATTATTTTCTCTTTAGGATTAACACATATTTATATTTGGCTGTAAGGAGCACCCTTATTATTAATAGACTTATTATTATAGAGTCTGATTTTCTCTCATACAGATAGTTATGGATTTGATTTATTTTAATTTGAACTTTAGTCCTAAAAGAAAAAAAATGGAAAATTGGTTAACATCAGTTGTTAAAAATTATTTAAAACTTTTGCTCACCTCTGTCAGCTTGAGCAGGTGAAGAGTGAATCATTCTTTAAATGAAGCAGCTTCCTGCTGAACTGAGATGTTTCTGTGTTGCTTTTAGGAGAGCACTTTGGGGATCAGTTTGGAAAAATCAACATGATGAGAAAAGTTCCAGCACTTCGTGATGGAGACTTTTGTCTGGCTGAAAGGTGATCATTAAATAAATAAAAAAATCAGCTTGATAACCCCTGCACCTAATGTAGACCTATTGATCCACTTGCTTCCCTCTAGCATCCCCATCATGCTTTATCTGGCTGAGAAGTTCCAGACTCCAGAGTTCTGGTACCCCACCGATATCCACCAGCGTGCTCGAATCAATGAGTACCTGTCCTGGCAGCACACCGCCATCCGGATGTATAGATCCAAGATGTTCTGGCTCAGGGTATGTTGACCAACACGGCCCAAAGGCTTCCTCTTAACTGGGTCTATTCAAAATAAATACAACAAACACTGATGGTTCTTTGTGCAGCAGTAGCTTTAAATCTATCAGTATATGTAAAGTTCATATATATCAGGAATTCTTTAATGTCAGACATTTCTAATGCATTTTTAATTTAAGACACAAACATTTTATAAAAGTGCTGTGCAATTTTACTAGCAGGTCATTAATATATTACTAATTACAACTGGACATTATAGCCAATTAATATGTCATTCTAATCAAGGGTAAAACCAACAAATTCTCTTTGATTAAATGATTATAACTCACAATTTGCTTAATTACCAGGTGTTATTAACAGCTTACCTTTGTGGCTGGACGTTTTGGACCGGCTGTTAAAATCCGAGATGTCTTCATTATTGGTAAATGTCAATAAATCAGTTTATTGATCATTAACCACAAGGAAAATATTTATCTCTTCTATTAAAGTTGTTACTCACAGGAAGTAGGCTCTGCTGCTTTTAATCAACCGGTCACTGCTGAATAAATAACCACAGACTAACACAAATAAAACAGAAGGGCTGCTTTGTTTATTGAACCTAATAATCCCTATTACAGTATTATTATGTTCAATAAACTATGCAAACAATACAAACTACTAAAATTAAACACTGAATAAATAAAAGAAACAGTAAACATAAGAGAATTCAAATAAGTTCTTAAGGTAGAGTCTGATAATGTTCAGCTCATTAGCTCAGATGCTGTGATGCAATGAGATCTCCATCAGATTAGCTGTAGCGATATAAATAACAAACAGATGTGTGCAGCTCAGAGTTCAGGAAGGCAGGCAGCGACTCAGCGGCCTTTCAGTTGGAAGCACTCACAGCACAGAGGGTCACACCGGACACAGGAGGTCCACCCAGGACATAAAACCAGTTCTCATCTTGTTGGATTGACAGACGGATATTTCAACAAAACAGGGCTGTCCTGAATTTTTAGCTCAGATCTCTTTCAAAGACTTATTTAGTTCTTTTTGCCAGCAAAAATAAACTACGATTCAGAAGATTGCACCATGTGTAATGTGATGTCCAGATGGATGTTCAGGTCTCTCTGTTGCATCCAGACCAGGGCTCAGTGTATGGGGAGTGTTGGCCTAGTGGTTAGAAGAGTGAAGCTTGTAACTTTGGGTCCCTGAGCAAGGGCCTTAACCCCACACTGCTCCCTGGGCACTGCCAGGCTCGGACTGGTAATCTGTGATACCGTGGGCAGCTACTAATTTCAGCCGGCCCTCCTTAAATCATACCATCTCCAGCCGAGAGACAGATTTAGATGGAAAAATGCCAGGGCCGGAAATCGTTCCTAGTCCGAGTCTGGTGGCAGCCCACTGCTCCCCAAGGGGGTGGGTTAAATGCAGAGTGTGAATGTCGTTGCTCTGTACTTGTGATATTGTAATGACAATAAATGGGGGAGAAAAAAAAAAGAAAGGTAGAAGAGAGAGAAAAAGAATTTTCCCTGTAGATTTAAAGAAACCGTGAGTGCGTGAGTCAGGATGTGATGTTGTGTGGTTCTGATCTGTAACAATCAGCAAACTGTGTTAAAGAGTGTGTGTTTCTACTAAAACGGAAATATTTGTCTGAAGCTCCTGATACCCAAAATGATTGGCATGGAAGTCCCAAAGGAGAAGATGGATGGAGCCTTGGAGGACCTGAACAACTCCCTGAACCTCATTGAAGAAAAGTTTCTCCAGGACCGCCTGTTCTTTGGGGGGGATCAGATCTCTCTGGCTGACCTGGTGGCTATAGTGGAGGTCATGCAGGTGAGCTGAATATTTATGGTCATTGTTTTCTTAGCTGAGGGATGGACCTGACAACAAAAGCTGCAGCAGAATGTAAAGCTGCGTTTCTCTGGAACAAGGTTCAAACAAATACAAGAAGGATTTCTTGTAAGTGTCTTGGAGTAGAACTGCTCCTCTTTCACAACACAAAGTCAGATGGGGAGTTTCAGACATTAGTAACACTTCCTGAATGCCTCTCTGGAAGTTCCCTAGACTCTCTCTTACACTTTAAGTGCAGATCTGGATGCCCTGCAGGGAGTGTAGGTTTAATCTAAAGTCACAAGGTGCATTTCCATCACCTTTTCCTAATATCATTTTAAAGTTAGAATCTTTAGCAACGTTCATATCAAGAAAATCTTGATGGAAATGGAAATATTGGATAAAAGGTTTCATGTTACTCTACTTCTGGTAGAAAATAAATCTTCTGGTTTTCGTCCTGATTTTTTCTTCATTAGCTTCTGATAAGTGAAAATAGATGGAATTTTACCCTTTCTATTTATTTGTATGTATTAATCTAGTAGGAACTGTATTAGTTATGTTAATATAATACTAACTGTATTATTAAATTTAACTGAAAAATAATGAGGTACTGAATTTTTTGAAGCAACATTTGAACCACAGTAACACTGCTATAAGAGGAAGCTATGGGCTATTTTACAATATTGCTGAACCACCTTTACACTTGTCTTGTCTTTAGAAAATAAAGGTCCTGATCAGCCTGAATCTGGGAAATTATTCTCATCCGTGAATTCATCTCCTGTAGATCCACCCTAACATTCCACTCATCTTTTCTTCCATTAGCCAGTCGGCGCTGGTTTGGACGTTTTCAATGGGAGACCCAAGCTGAGCGCCTGGCGGGACAGAGTACGGGTCTCCATCGACATGGAGCTGTTTGACGAGGCCAACCGGGACATCCTGGGTGCTCAGGAGATTATGGGAAAAATAGATCCCGGCACACTGGAGCTTTTTAAGCCTAAAATCCTCAGATTTTACTATTGAGCCGGACAACATTGATGTAACCCAAAAGAAAACTAAGCAGCTGTTAGACGTCATAATAAAATCTCATCTTTCTGTTTAGGTTTATATTCTAATGGTCCCATTGACCAGGAGATAAACTGACAGATTATGTAATTGAGGAATGTGAAATTTAATGCTTCTCTGAGTTCTCTGGAATGTTGGTTATTGGCTAACCTTCAGTGCAACTTCTTCTTTTATAACCAAATTATATTCTAATGCTTTATCCTATGGTATTTCTCATATTAAATAAACTGTACTCCATGTAACATATTTGTCTTATCTTGCTTTTTGCATTTTTGAACAAGGAATGATAAACATGGATTGCATTTTCTTTCATTATAAAGCTGTAGATAAATGATGGGGAAATGCTGCCATCTTGTGGAGGATTGTTCCTTGGACCTTTAGTAAAAAATATACAGGTGCTGGTCATAAAATTAGAATATCATGAAAAAGTAGATTGATTTCAGTAATTCCATTTAAAAAGTGAAACTTGTATATTATATTCATACATTACATACAAACTCATATATTTCAGATGTTTATTTTGTTTAATTTTGATGATTACAAATGACAACAAATGAAAATCTCAAATTCATCATATCAGAAAATTAGAATATTACTGAAGACCAATAAAAACAAAGGATTTATAGAAATGTTGGCCAACTGAAAAGTATGAACATGAAAAGTATGAGCATGTACAGCACTCAGTATTTAGTTGGGCCTCCTTTGGCCTGTATTACTGCAGCAATGCGGCGTGGCATGGATTCGATCAGTCTGTGGCACTGCTCAGGTGTTATGATAGCCCAGGTTGCTCTAATAGTGGCTTTTAGCTCTTCTGAATTGTTGGGTCTGGTGTATTGCATCTTCTTCTTCACAATACCCCATAGATTTTCTATGGGGTTAAGGTCAGGAGAGTTTGCTGGCCAATTAAGAACAGGGATACCATGGTCCTTCAACCAGGTACTGGTAGCTTTGGCACTGTGTGCAGGTGCCAAGTCCTGTTGGAAAATGAAATCTGCATCTCCAAAAAGTTGGTCAGCTGCAGGAAGCATGAAGTGCTCTAAAACTTCCTGGTATGTGGCTGCGTTGACCCTGGACCTCAGAAAACACAATGGACCAACACCAGCAGATGACATGGCACCCCAAACCATCACTGACTGTGGAAACTTTACACTGGACTTCAAGCAACGTGGATGAAGTGCCTCTCTTCTTTTCCTCCAGACTCTGGGACCTTGATTTCCAAAGGAAATGCAAAATTTACTTTCATCAGAGAACATGACTTTGGACCACTCACCAGCAGTCCAGTCCTGTTTCTCTTTAGACGCTTCTGACGCTGTCTGTGGTTCAAGAGTGGCTTGACACAAGGAATGCGACAGCAGAAACCCATGTCTTTCATACGTCTGTGTGTGGTGGTTCTTGAAGCACTCACTCCAGCTGCAGTCCACTCTTTGTGAATCTCCCCCACATTTTTGAATGGGTTTTGTTTCACAATCCTCTCCAGGGTGCGGTTATCTCTCTTGCTTGTACACTTTTTTCGACCACATCTTTTCCTTCCCTTCGCCTCTCTATTAATGTGCTTGGACACTGAGCTCTGTGAACAGCCAGCCTCTTTAGCGATGACCTTTTGTGTCTTGCCCTCCTTGTGCAAGGTGTCGATGGTCGTCTTTTGGACAACTGTCAAGTCAGCAGTCTTCCCCATGATTGTGTAGCCTATAGAACTAGACTGAAAGACCATTTAAAGGCTTTTGCAGGTGGTTTGAGTTAATTAGCTGATTAGAGTGTGGCACCAGGGGCCATCAATTTTGAACCTTTTCACAATATTCTAATTTTCTGATATGATGAATTTGAGATTTTCATTTGTTGTCATTTGTAATCATCAAAATTAAACAAAATAAACATCTGAAATATATGAGTTTGTATGTAATGTATGAATATAATATACAAGTTTCACTTTTTAAATGGAATTACTGAAATCAATCTACTTTTTCATGATATTCTAATTTTATGACCAGCACCTGTATTTAAAATCCGCTCCAAACTTTTCAAGTTATGCTATAGTCTATAGACCAGTGTTTCCCAATCAATCTATCTAGAAATTAGTGAAAATATTCTTAATTAGCTGAATTTACTCTTAATTTGAGCAGGTAAATAAAATCGTTTGCCATCGGAATGTGTATTTTTACTTTTAGAATAAGATAATTAGATGATATGCACTTGAAATAAGACAATGCAGTTGTTTCTTTCTGATTTTCAATGTAAATAGTCTCATTTCATTGGCAAAGTGTCTGTCTTATCTCCTCAATTCAAGAAAAAATGCACTTTTTTTTTTTTTATGAACTTATTTAGATTTACATTTTTTGCAGTGTGGGTATTTTGTCTCACCATGAGTTCCCCTCTCAGGCAAAAGTATTGATGACTGCCTAAAAGTGGAAAGTACAATAACTAATTATAAAATAAAAAAGTATTTTATTTAACCTTTTTTATCTTGTGCATTTAATTCTTTGGTCTGTTATTTTTTCCAACTATAATAAAAACATAAACATGTTGCCCTGAAGTTGGTTGAAGGAATAAAAATCAATATAAAAATAAAATTGTACTATAAATCTGCCTTTATAAAACTCGAGCTCCTCTGAGTAACTCCCCTACAATCACATTTCTTATTTAAAATGTGAAACTAAATGCTGAACAAAAATTATAGTCAGACTGACTCCATTTCTTTTACGTTGTTTTCAACATTCATTACATCTCTGAGCTGCTTTGGAGAGCTCAGCAGATCTCAGGCTGTTCTTTACATCCAGTCTGTTCCTCTGCTTGGTTTTGATTTGTGTTAAAGCTGCAGGTAAAATCAAATATATAATAAAAACGTACTTTTCGGTTGAAAAAAAAGCTTGGTTTATTTTTCAGTTGGGTCCTCACAAAGTAGAACTAATTCCAGCCCTATTTTATTCTTTTACCTGATAAATTAATTATTTCCATGTACCCTTTGCAATGCATTCTTGGACTACTGTCGGTACGAGAACCCCCAGTTGGGAATCACTGCTGTACTTAGACAAAGATACAAACTCACCTAAAACATAACCCACTTTGCAAAGGTAATAAGAGCAGGTGTGGATTTAGGAAATTTGGGGCCCTAGGCAAAGACAGGCAGAGGGCCCTTTGAATTAAGAAGGCAACACATAAAACACACCCATTATACAGATACAGGATTTTTAATAGAATAGAAATATATTATTTGTTTTATGTTATGTCCCTCTCTTCTTGTACCTTTGTAATAGGAACAGATTATTGAAAACATGAAAAAACTTCAAAATACAGCACGTATGTTAAAATGTTAGTTGGCTGCAGTGATATTTCTAAGTCCAAAAGTAGCTGGGTGAAAGGAACATGAGAGAATGCTCCTAGGATGGAGCAGTTTGGGTTTATTCAGGTATTATTGGTAAGATTTTAATTTGTGCTTTATCATTTTAATGATCAGCGAATCAGGAAATCCTGGTGACCAACAGAAACCGTAGCTGACTTAGTAGCAAACAGGATGACAAAGAAAATGCATTCAGCCAAACACTCCACAAGGTGGCAGCATTTCCCCTTTTTTTCTTTTACAGTTACTGAGTGTAAAAACTAAGCAGCATAAACCTTTACACAATAGAAATCTTATTTGAATGATAAAAAATAATCTACAGAACAAAGTGTCAACAGGACCTGTGGCTTGTTATAAAATTAAACAAAAAAGGCTTTTAAATTCTTAGAACCATCAGAATATATATTTTAAGGTAATTATAATATGAGTTTGCTTGTTGGAATCATTAACTGCTTTAAAAAAATATTATTATTATTATGCTTTTCAAAGAATTTAAAAGGGTGTGTGGGAATAGGAATATATGTACCAGAGTTCAAAATACACATTTCTAAAAGAATTTCAGATCAACTATGTGTTTTCAAGGCAGAGATGGTGGCAGTTATACTGAGTTTACAATAGGTTGAGGAGGTCAGACCAGACAGGGTGGTGGTCTGCACGGATTCCAAAGCAGTTTTAGAAAGTATTCAGGGAGAAGGAAATAATAGGAAAGATTTAGTATTAGAAATTCAGCACAGTTTATTTAGATTATACAGGAGTGGCATTGATATTTGGTTTTGTTGGGTTCCAGCACATGAAGGGGTAAAAGGAAATGAAAAGGCAGACAAATTAGCAAAAAGGGCTTTAGAGGAGGCCATAACAATTACAATTCCTTTAGGGAAAGGGGGAAGGAAAATCATTTATTAAGAGGAAAGAAATTGAAAAATGGCAAAAAAAGGTGGAATGAAGATAAAAAAGGAAGAAGGTTATATAAAGTGCAAAAGTCAGTATTAAATAGAAATATTAATGAGAGAAACCGAAGGGAAGAAATAATAATGATCAGATTAAGAGTAGGTCATACTTATTTAAATGACAATTTATACTTAATAGGGAGGAAAAATAATGATAAATGTGAAGGATGTGGAGAGATAGAAAATGTAGAACACGTATTGATGAACTGGAAAACATCTGAACCTGAAAGGTAGAAATTGAAAAGAGTTGAAAGGACAGGCCAAGAATGGAGTCTTAAAGGATTATTGGGAAATAAAGGAAATATAAAAGATATTTATAGATTAAGGAAAGCATTATTTATTTATCTTCAGAATACAAAATTAAAAAATAGAATTTAATAGATGTAAAACAATGTTTCTACACACTCATGAACAGTAGGTGGCGGTATGCACGTCCCTTCCCTAGAGCCCGGTGGGACCGAAAACATTTTGAATGGAAATCAATGGGGAGAAATTAATAAACTTCTGGTCCCAGTCGCTCTCTGTCATTGATTCCAGATATGCTGGTTGTGTATTTAAATATTTTTTTTTTTTTTGAGTTCCTCTTTGGTCAAAATCTGGTCAAAACCCATCAATGAGATCGCACCAAACAGGAAGTTAAATGCACAAAGGATCCGGTAGATTTCCAAATAAAACACATCCGATCTTAACCCATGGTCATTTTGTCAACATTAGTTTCTCCCGTATGCCACGACGTAATGCATTGATCTGAAAATCAACCTCAGACGCAACGCACGCAGTGGCGAGGGTTTAATCCGTCAGATGGAGTTAAATCACAAAGAATTCAATGTTGAATCGGGGCGGCAGCTAAATGCTAGGCGATGGGTAGCAGCCAAAACGTTGCAATTTCACATAATCCTGACGAGATCCGAAAAATCGTAGCAAAAACTAGCAAGCGGGTGATTATGTATGTTCACTAAGTAAATATTATGTAAATAAACCCTACACTTCTCGCTATAAATGTAATCAAAACCCATTTAAATGCAGAAACTGATTTAAATTATTGATTTTCCCACTAAAAGTTGGAGAAATCTCGGCCATGTTTATACCAAAACGTTACAGTTTCACATTATCTTGAAAAATCTTTGCAAGAAACGAACAAGCAAGTGAATATGTACATTCCCTGAGTAAATATTCTGGCAACAAACTATACATTTCTCCCTAGAAATGTAATCAAAACTCATTTTAATGCAAAAACAAACTCAAGTTATTAATCTTTCCACAAAAAAATGAGCGAATGTCGGCCATATATATATTTTTTTTTCTTCTCCCAGCTGGAATCTTGAAAGTGACGTGACTAGGACGTAAAACAATAGAAAGCGTATAGGCAGAAGAAATGTAACAGTACCACAAAAAATGGCCATTAATGTACCTCCACTACGTTTTGCACTACATTTTCCCATGAGACTGGGTTGGCGGTAATGCTTCAGAAGTTGAAAGATTAGTGATGTTTTATTTGGAGCTACCACCAGGTGGCGATGGCATACAGCAATGTATATTTCTGCTGCTGGCGCCTGGTGCAAATATTCTTTAAAGGTCAAAAAGGACTCAACTGCTAGACCTATACTGCTTTTTGAGGTTGAACATATGCAATTTGTGTTTTTTTTTTAATAATTATAGTATAGTCAAACAAACCTTTTCCTTGTTCTCGCCACCTCAAGAACAAGTTTCTCGGTTCTCATGAAGCATGTAAAAAGCTGAAGAGATACAGATGGACTTGCAATGTATAAAAACCTATTTCACCTGTACAGATAGAGACAAGCAGCGAAATTTGTTTTTCCTGAAGCTTGTTATGCATGAAATGAGTTTATTACAAACCATTTCATTGGACATGATGTGAATCTGTCTTCATTCACTCTTGTTTTTCTCAAGGACAAGAATGTGTGGCACCAAAAACACATTTAGAGGTTTAGAATTAAAATGAAATTTTAGCACTGAAAGTGAATCTTGTCAAGCTGTAGTATCAATGCAATAAAACACATTTTCTGACCCTAGTCAAGTAATAAATGAAGACAAGTAATAAATGATAAGGATTATTGCATTTACTGGAAGAACCTATCATGTGTTTATCCTCGCTTATCATTTACTTTTCTCTGTCAAAGGTTTAACTTTATGATTCAAGGAATATTTCAGTTAGTAAAGTATTTGTTATCACAAACTTTATATGAAAACTTTATTGCTGCTATATGCCATTTATGCAGTACAAGGTTCTGTAGAGCAATGTTTGAAAGTCAAGCATAAGATTGTAAAAGAGAAGTATTTCCAGCTTTATGTCTGTTTTACAGGCTGATAAAAGTAAGCATTCTGTGATGGGAAAAGATCATGTTGACTAACCTCCAGCAGCCATATTTTACACTTTACCTCTGGTAACCTGATTTTTGGGAAACACCTTCCTGGGAAAATTAAGGAAAGTAAATATATCTATACAGTTTGTCAATATATTTGATCTAAACAAATAACTCAGGCTTACTACATAAATAATGTGTTTGCTGTTTATTTTCCCAATATTAGATAAAATAAATGTGCTACCATATAAAGAATCAAAAGGCAAAGCTCTCTATTTCACCATCTACATTCCTACCCTGCAGCACTGCCCAACTAGAGCAGTACAAACCCATAGCTCTGCAGAACAGCCTCTCTGCAGAAGATAAATCCTGTCCCGAGTCTCACCAGCAGAGTTCTAGGATAATGATTTATCCATCATATAGGAAGGAATCCATGTTGAGTTGAAAAAAAACCAAACTGCAATTTGCAATATTGGTCAGATACTTCAACTGCAATAAAACATAAACTATGTTTATTACCAGAAAAATAAATTATAGAACTTGAAAATGGCTGAAACTGGAATGTGCAACAAATCTCTGAACTTCATTGGAAAAATTCTATATTTTTTGGGGGAAAAAGACAAGATAAGGATAAGAAAGATATTTTTTTCTCAATAGGTTGAACAAAATCAAACAACTCTTTGTTAGCTTTTGATTTTTTTAATTATTTTAATTAAAAACATAAGGCCATACAGAGGTGCCATTTATACTCTTATTCCAAGCTTTTTTTTTTCCATATCCCTGCTATTTAGAAATGTTTCAATCATGTTCCTTGTTTACTTAAGTTAGTTCTGTCAAACACCAATAAAAAGTTTACATCGGACATTTTAGAGAAAACTTTAACCCAAGGTTCATGGACTTTAAAAATAAACCTGATTTAAAACCTTCAGTTTATTCCCTTCCCCCGAGGGCTAACCTCATCCTCTATAGACATAGGTGGTCTTTTTATTATTCAATAAAACGAAAAAACTGTTATTTGAATAAAAAAATAAAAATAAAAACAGATCTTAAAATGAAATAATTTATTTTTTAAGTTAAGGTTTCTTTGTAAAACATTTTTCTAATTGAAATCACAATGTTTTTCTTACAAAATGAAAAGGGGTATTTGCAAAACAATCAAAAAAGGGGAAGCATCAAAACCAAAGTTTGATTCATAACCAAATAGTTTTGTGAAGTGAAACTTGACTTTCAATTTTTTATTTTACTTTCTATTATATTGAATAATAAAAGACAACATTCCCTCCAAAATTCCTTCCATATAACCTAAACTTCAGATGAGTGGATTTAATATGGGTTTGATGTATTCCCATCAGAGCAGATTGTAGGACCGGCTTCCAGTAAACGTTTCAAGCATTGATTGTAAAAATGGCATCACCCTGCCCTTGCATTACGGTAATCTTAAAAAAAAAACAAAAAAAAAACAATAACAACAAACTACTTACAGTAATCTTAGCTTCCAAAGCTGAGAATATTACCTGTATAAACACAGTTATAGACCTTATCAACTGATCACACAGGGACAGCTCCTAAAAGCTGCTTTGATGTTTATACTAGAACAACTGAACACATAGAAACTATCTTTTTGCTGACACCTACAGTAGGATTCCCCCAAAATGTAAAAGATTACTGACTTTGATAGTTGTAAAGTGATTTTGTGATCAAAGTGGAAAAAATATTAACTAGTTCATTATACCTGGCATTTTTCTTTTAAAAGAGAAAGAAAGGAAAGGCAGCTAGGATATATTTTTTATTTCCTTTGAGGTTTAAACTCTTTCCTTTTCATTGTTGAACAATCACATTTTGATATCAGCTATCACAAAATGTAACTTTAGCATGAAATGTCACTATTTATAGTTTGTATACACTCAAATTTTAGAAAGTTAGTTTTGACAACTCGTATTGAAATGTTATAATCATTCTGCCCAATTTTATTGGGTCATTAGAATCTGACTGAATGTTTAAGGTGTTCAGATTATTTACACATTTTTCTCCAGTGTAATAAAGCTTTAGTGTCCCAACTTGTGGTTTTCTAAAGCAGCATTCCTTGGTTAATTTCAAGAATGAAATTATAGACAAGAATATAATACATCTTACTTTAATTTCAATGTAGAAAATGTATATTTTATTGCATTTTTGCACAGTATGTCTTCAGTTTGTATGCATGGTCCATAATGTGCCCTAGGCCTTCAGACAGACCACTCCACATCTTTAAGATGAGAAGATCCACAGATCTTGCTCCAATGCTCCAAGCATCCAGAACTCCACCAATGATCAAAGCATCCAATACTCCACCGATGTTCGAAGCATCCAATGCTCCACCAATGCTCCAAGCATCCAGAACTCCATCAAGGTTCCAAGCATCCAATGCTCCACCAATGCTCCAAGCATCCAGAACTCCATCAATGTTCCAAGCATCCAATGCTCCAACAATGTTCCAAGCATCCAGAGCTCCACCAATGCTCCAAGCATCCAATTCCTCAACAATGCTCCTAGCATCCAGAACTTCACCAATGCTCCAAGCATCCAATGCTCCAACAATGCTCCAAGCATCCAATGTTCCAACCATGCTCCAAGCATCTAATGCTCCACCAATGTTCCAAGCATCCAGAGCTCCACCAATGCTCCAAGCATCCAATGCCCCACCAATTCTCCAAGCATCCAATGCTCCACCAATGTTCCAAGCATCCAGAGCTCCAATAATTTTTCAAGCATCTAATACTCCACCAATGCTCCAAGCATCCACGACTCTAAGCATCCAATGTTCCACCAAGGCTCCAAGCAGCCAAGACCCCAAGCACCAAATGCTCCACCAATGCTCCAAGCATCCAATGCCCCACCAATGCTGCTAGCATCCAAGACTCTAAGCATTCAATGTTCCACCAATGCTCCAAGCAGCCAAGACCCCAAGCATCAAATGCTCCAACAATGTTCCAAGCATCCAGAGCTCCACCAATGCTCCTAGCATCCAAGACTCTAAGCATCCAATATTCCACCAATGCTCCAAGCAGCCAAGACCCCAAGCATCAAATGCTCCAACAATGTTCCAAGCATCCAGAGCTCCACCAATGCTCCAAGCATCCAATGCCCCACCAATGCCCCAAGCATCCAGTGCTCCACCAATGTTCCAAGCATCCAGAGCTCCAATAATTTTTCAAGCATCCAATGCTCCACCAATGCTCCAAGCATCCAAGACTTCAAGCATCAAATGCTCCACCAATGCTCCAAGCATCCAAGACTCCAAGCATCCAATGTTCCACCAATGCTCCAAGCAGCCTTGACTCCAAGCATCAAATGCTCCACCAATGCTCCAAGTATCCAAGACTTCAAGCATCAAATGCTCCACCAATGCTCCAAGCACCCAAGACTCCAAGCATCAAATGCTCCATCAATGCTCCAAGCATCCAACACCCCACCAATGCTCCTAGCATCCAAGACTCCAAGCATCAAATGCTCCACCAAGGCTCGAAGCATCTAAAACTCCACCAATTCTCCAAGCATCCAGAAATCCACAAAGGCCCAAAAACTATGTATTCATCCAGAACTCCATCAATGTTCCAAGCATCCAATGCTCCACCAATGCTGCAAGCATCCAATGCCCCACCAATGCCCTTAGCATCCAGAACTCCACCAATGCTCCAAGCATCCAATTCCTCAACAATGCTCCTAGCATCCAGAACTTCACCAATGCTCCAAGCATCCAATGCTCCAACAATGCTCCAAGCATCCAATGTTCCAACAATGCTCCAAGCATCTAATGCTCCACCAATTTTCCAAGCATCCAGAGCTCCACCAATGCTCCAAGCATCCAATGCCCCACCAATTCTCCAAGCATCCAATGCTCCACCAATGTTCCAAGCATCCAGAGCTCCAATAATTTTTCAAGCATCTAATGCTCCACCAATGCTCCAAGCATCCAAGACTCTAAGCATCCAATGTTCCACCAATGCTCCAAGCAGCCAAGACCCCAAGCACCAAATGCTTCACCAATGCTCCAAGCATCCAATGCCCCACCAATGCTGCTAGCATCCAAGACTCTAAGCATCCAATGTTCCACCAATGCTCCAAGCAGCCAAGACCCCAAGTATCAAATGCTACAACAATGTCCCAAGCATCCAGAGCTCCACCAATGCTCCTAGCATCCAAGACTCTAAGCGTCCAATGTTCCACCAATGCTCCAAGCAGCCAAGACCCCAAGCATCAAATGCTCCAACAATGTTCCAAGCATCCAGAGCTCCACCAATGCTCCAAGCATCCAATGCCCCACCAATGCCCCAAGCATCCAATGCCCCACCAATGCTCCAAGCATCCAATGCCCCACCAATGCTCCAAGCATCCAATGCTCCACCAATGTTCCAAGCATCCAGAGCTCCAATAATTTTTCAAGCATCCAATGCTCCACCAATGCTCCAAGCATCCAAGACTTCAAGCATCAAATGCTCCACCAATGCTCCAAGCATCCAAGACTCCAAGCATCCAATGTTCCACCAATGCTCCAAGCAGCCTTGACTCCAAGCATCAAATGCTCCACCAATGCTCCAAGTATCCAAGACTTCAAGCATCAAATGCTCCACCAATGCTCCAAGCATCCAAGACTCCAAGCATCAAATGCTCCACCAATGCTCCAAGCATCCAAGACCCCAAGCATCAAATGCTCCACCAAGGCTCCAAGCATCTAAAACTCCACCAATTCTCCAAGCATCCAGAAATCCACCAAGGCCCAAAAACTATGTATTCCAATGTACGCAGGGTGCTAACTTATTTGCCCATTGTTTGCACCTGTATTCCCAGTTACTTAAAGGTATAGATAACAATATTTTATTTCGGGGTGGATCATCTAAATAAGTGGTCCTTCTAATTGTCAATCATTCTAGTGATATGTTTATGTAAGGCCGTCCCCATTAGTTATCTTTTTATGTGCATGCACACTTTCAGGTGTATAAACGTGGTGAGCTATGGTTTTAGACAGTTATTGAAGCTCAAGTTCCTTACCATGGTTCTTTGGAAATGGCCAAGGATCGTAAGAGAAATATTGTCTACGAAGTGTATGAGAAGAAAAGAAGGGCATCAGATGAGGCAGATACAATATCCCAGAATGCTTTAGGCAGAGAGCTCTCCTCACAAAGCATTATGAGATTTGCTGTCACAGCGGCTCTCTGTCGCTACTCGACATCAGTGATTAATATTTAAAGTGGTGCATGAGGAGTTATGTGACCAACGGGTAGCAAAAAGCAGAGATCATCTGTCCAAATGGTCAGTTAACTGAGTTTACTATAAATTTGCCTATATAATCCCCGCTCTAAAAAGTGATTGATGGATTTAGTGGTTAGGGTGGACGTTCGGTTACACATTTGTTTTAAAAGTGGAGAGGTGGGTCTTTTCAAAAATTCACCAAAAACCTCCACTAAACCTTTGTTGTTGGTATTATTGGGTCCTACTGTAAGTTTTCTCAATTCCACCACTGTACAATTATGTTTCTGCCACCATTATTCAATTAAATGATCAAAGTCACCATGCTCCTACCTAACGTCTGTCAATACTTTGGTCCTGAGCACAAGAATATGACAATGTTCTTAGTAGTTAAAATTCAAAACTTTAACAAACTTCTGCACACTCAAATATGTATTCAGCATAAATAATCTTGTTTGTTTTTAGTATATTTAACTCAGACTTTCTGATATATATAAATATATAATCTAAGTAAATATAAATATAAATAAATATAATTAAATACTTATGATTTTGAGTTCACTTGAAGATTTTGACAATGAGATCCTATTGGTTTACTATCAGTTGTTGGGATCTGGAGTTCTGTCCACCTTTCTCCAGCAGAGGGCGCCCTAGGTCTCCTGGAGCCGAAGCTGACTTCTACACCTGCGGCTCGTTAAGTCATCAGGAGACCAGCATATAAGCAGTGGCAGCGCAACACTCCAATGCCAGAGTGTTAAGCCAGTTACGGTTAGCAAGCCTGAGCCAACCAACCTGTCTGATTCTCTGACTCCCTTGATACCTGAACCTGAACCTAACCAGTTTTGTCCTCTCTGCTTCCTAGGAAGATCCGAACAGAACCCTGAAACTCCGGAAGAGTTTCTCATCTGCACTACCTGTCTTATCTCAGGAGATCCCTGGATGACCAAGCTATCTGAACCTGCCTTCCCGCTCTCAAGAAGAGAACTGGAGATAACCTCTGATCTGAACACCGAGAAGTCTGAAGTCAAGCCCTGCCACTGCCAAGCCCTCTGCTCACCATCTGCCTCTGGACCCTCCTGGTTCCCTCCCTCTACCGCTCAGTCAACTACTGAACAGGTACAGACCTGCATTATCCTTCAAACAACCAAACCTGAAACCCAGCTAACCGAACTGTCCCTCTCTGCAGAGAACCCTGTCGTGACCAGTCCTGGACCAGTCCCTCAATCAGTCTTTATTATTCATTGTGTTTTCAATAAACTGTTAAACTTTTCCTCCGTGTCTGAGTGTGTTCTGCATGTGGGTTAGGTCCCTTAATCCCAACATGATGTTTCTGCCACCATTATTCAATTAAATGATCAAAGTCACCATGCTCCTACCTAACGTCTGTCTATACTTTGGTCCTGAGCACAAGAATATGACAATGTTCTTAGTAGTTAAAATTCAAAACTTTAACAAACTTCTGCACACTCAAATATGTATTCAGCATAAATAATCTTGTTTGTTTTTAGTATATTTAACTCAGACTTTCTGATATATATAAATATATAATCTAAGTAAATATAAATATAAATAAATATAATTAAATACTTATGATTTTGAGTTCACCTGAAGATTTTGACAATTAGATCCTATTGGTTTACTATCAGTGATGTGTCTAGCTAGTGCTGCAACACCATGAGTGAGGTTATTATTACATTTGATAATATCTAATTTATGTTATTGGTTTAGAAATATTTATGAAATCATAAAATTTGATATTTGATATGATTAAAACTTTAAAATATTAGTAAGGGAACTACTACTTATTGAACAATCTAATTAATAACTATCAAACCACAATCTGAATGGAATCTAAATGGCAGTCATTTAGACAGGAGAATCTACTAACTGTAGGTTAAGGTTGGAGATGTTATTCCAACCTTCATGACGTGCAGCCGGCCATTAATATTTCAGATGGTAGAAGAGTAGAATTGGTCTCTAGAAGTAATAAAGGTTTATTGTACTTAAATATGTGTGCCAGTCTTCATGTTTTATGTATTCCTGCCAACTGTAAACGTGTAAAGATGTTACTAGTCTAGTTTTTTACTGAATGGCCTTTATTGTTATATTGGAATTTGGAACCATACACATCTCTGTTGGACAAGAGAAAATCTCTGTGTCTGTTTCTATGTATTGACGTGAGACGGCTTGGGTGTGACTTTCTTTTAATTCACCGACTTTTCATGCATCTCAAAATTTCTTTTTTGTTTATTACATATAATTTAATTTCTGGACATCTATGGTTTGATTTCTTTGCATGGGTGCAATGCATGGATTGTTACCAACATCTGGTGAAAATGTTATGTCATCAGCAACTATATACATACATATATATACACAGAGATGGGAAGTAACGAAGTACAAATACTTCGTTACTGTACTCAAGTAGATTTTTCTGATATTTTTACTTTACTTTACTACTTATTTTTATGGCGACTTTTTACTTCTACCCCTTACATTTTTACACAAATATCTGTACTTTCTACTCCTTACATTTTAAAAAATTGGCTCGTTACTTTAGTTTCGAATAATTTCAATGGAGTTACTGTACCGTTATTATTTTTCACGTCATCAATACCAAATTCGATCTAATTGGAATTGGAATCTACGTTGCATTTGACGAACCACTACAAGATGAATCGCAGATTCGGCGGTATTCATTCGTGGCAAATCATTGCAGCTTGGTGGCGGTGGCGTTAGCATAGTAGTATGGACGACGAGATGATTGAAAATGAACACAACAGAGATCTAGTCCTATTGGCAGACATCCATTTAAAATGTAGGCAACAGCATGAAAACAGTGGTTTCTACTCTAGCATAAGATTGTAAAAGAGAAGTATTTCCAGCTTTATGTCTGTTTTACAGGTTGATAAAAGTAAGCATTCTGTGATGGGAAAAGATCATGTTGACTAACCTCCAGCAGCCATATTTTACACTTAACCTCTGGTAACCTGATTTTGGGAAACACCTTCCTGGGAAAATTAAGGAAAGTAAATATATCTAAAGGTTTGTCAATATATTTGATCCAAACAAATAACTCAGGCTTACTACATAAATAATGTGTTTGCTCTTTATTTTCCCAATATTAGATAAAAATAAATTGTGCTAGCATATAAAAAATGAAAAGGCAAGGCTCTCTATTTCACCATCTACATTCCTACCCTGCAGCACTGCCCAACTAGAGCAGTACAAACCCATAGCTCTGCAGAACAGCCTCTCTGCAGAAGATAAATCCTGTCCAGAGTTTCACCAGCAGAGTTCTAGGATAATGAGTTATCCATCATATAGGAAGGAATCTATGTTGAGTTGAAAAAAAACTGCAATTTGCAATATTGGTCAGATACTTCAACTGCAATAAAATATAAACTATGTTTATTACCAGAAAAATAAATTATAGAACTTTAAAATACCTGAAACAGGAATGTGCAACAAATCTCTGAACTTCATTGGAAAAATTCTATATTTTTTTTGGGGGGGGAGGACAAGATAAGGATAAGAAATATATTTTTTCTCAATAGGTTGAACAAAATCAAACAACTCTTTGTTAGCTTTTGATTTTTTTATTATTTTAATTAAAAACATAAGGCCATACAGAGGTGCCATTAATACTCTAATTCCAAGCTTTTTTTTTTCCATATCCCTGCTATTTAGAAATGTTTCAATCATGTTTCTTGTTTACTTAAGTTAGTTCTGTCAAACACCAATAAAAAGTTTACATCGGACATTTTAGAGAAAACTTTAACCCAAGGTTCATGGACTTTAAAAATAAACCTGATTTAAAACCTTCAGTTTATTCCCTTCCCCCGAGGGCTAACCTCATCCTATATAGATATAGGTGTTTTTTTTATTTTCAATAAAACGAAAAAAACTGTTATTTGAATAAAAAAAATAAAATAAAAACAGATTTTAAAAATGAAATAATTTATTTTTTAAGTTAAGGTTTCTTTGTAAAACATTTTTCTAATTGAAATCACAATGTTTTTCTTGCAAAATGAAAAGGGGTATTTGCAAAACAATCAAAAAAGAGGAAGCATCAAAACCAAAGTTTGTAGTTTTGTGAAGTAAAACTTTACTTTCAAAAATAAAACATTCATATAAAAAATCGTACACAAATATAATTTTGGGTATAATTTACTTTCTATTATATTCAATAATAAAAGACAAAATTCCCTCCAAAATTCCTTTCATATAACCTATACTTCAGGTGAGTGGATTTAATATGGGTTTGATGTATTCCCATCAGAGCAGATTGTAGGACCGGCTTCCAGTAAACGTTTCAAGCATTGATTGTAAAAATGGCAGCACCCTGCCCTTGCATTACGGTAATCTTAAAAAAAAACACAAAAAAACCCAATAACAACAGACTACTTACAGTAATCTTAGCTTCCAAAGCTGAGAATATTACCTGTATAAACACAGTTATAGGCCTTATCAACTGATCACACAGGGACAGCTCCTAAAAGCTGCTTTGATGTTTTTACTTGAACAACTGAACACATAGAAATTATCTTTTTGCTGACACCTACAGTAGGATTCCCCCAAAATGTAAAAGATTACTGACATTGATAGTTGTAATGTGATTTTGTGATCAAAGTGGAAAAAATTAACTAGTTCATTATACCTGGCATTTTTCTTTTAAAAGAGAAAGAAAGGAAAGGCAGCTAGGATATATTTTTTATTTCCTTTGAGGTTTAAACTCTTTCCTTTTCATTGTTGAACAATCACATTTTGATATCAGCTATCACAAAATGTAACTTTAGCATGAAATGTCACTATTTATAGTTTGTATACACTCACATTTTAGAAAGTTAGTTTTGACAACTCGTATTGAAATGTTATAATCATTCTGCCCAATTTTATTGGGTCATTAGAATCTGACTGAATGTTTAAGGTGTTCAGATTATTTACACATTTTTCTCCAGTGTAATAAAGCTTAAGTGTCCCAACTTGTGGTTTTCTAAAGCAGCATTCCTTGGTTAATTTCAAGAATGAAATTAGAGACAAGAATATAATACATCTTACTTTAATTTCAATGTAGAAAATGTATATTTATTGCATTTTTGCACAGTATGTCTTCAGTTTGTATGCATGGTCCATAATGTACCCTAGGCCTTCAGACAGACCACTCCACATATTTAACCCTTCTGTTATGTTCATTTCTTAGGAACAGCAATGCTGTTCCCGGGTCAGTTTGACCCGGTGCATGTTTAATCATCCAAAAGATGTCTGAAACCAAAAAACTCCCAACAAGCATTGTTAATATTTCATTGCTAACTCCATTACTAACTATTCTATGTATATTTAGTGCAATGGTGTTCCTTACCTCTAACAGGAAATGATTCAATTATAATAATTCACTCGTTTTTCAAAAAAAAAAACCCCTGCATGTTCAAACTTTTTTTAATGTTTCACCACTTTATTACTTTTGAAAGACCAACATGTAAAACAAAATAGTTTTACACAACATTCAAACTTAACATTTAAATTTTTGTTTTACATACATGCACTGTTTGTGAACCAGAAATGAACAAAGTCGCAACACAACAATACAACAAACAAGCAATTGCAATATGAACAAGGTGTATGTGCGTGTGTGTCTGTTTGTCTGTCTGTATATCTACACAGCACACGAGTGACATGTCATCATACTGTGCTTTGTGCAAATGAATTTTGCACATTTAGCGCAGGTCATGCTTGTCTTGACATCGTCAGATGGCCTGCAGAACTGGCACCTCTTCCTCTTTCTTTTCCCCTCAGCAGCAACCTATAAACAAGAGGACCATGATTACTTTAGTATGGTGTCTTTTTGCTGATCCCAAGGCACACACTCTCTTACACTTATACACACACACTCACAGCCACACACACACACACCCACTTACTTACTTACTTACCTCACGCATTGGTGTACTTGATGCAGTCCTCTCGTGGATCTCCCTCACCCTGGCTGCAGCGGCAAGGGTCCTTGGCAGGTGCTGCCTCCGTTGGATGTGCGGTGTCACAAGCGCCTTCCCCAGCTCCTCGAGAAAGATGTGCCTCTTTTACAGCTTTGACACATTCCAGTCAGGAAATATCTCCATCCAGATGATAAATGCATTGTAGGCTGATACATTGATCATGTTATAAAAGATGACCAATGGCCAGCGCGCAGTCATCCGTTTGGTGCTGTAGGACCCTGTCACTTTGTCAAAGTTGTCTACCCCCCCTTTGGTGGCATTGTAATCAAGGATCATGCTTGGCTTCTGGTCCGCTCTTGTGCTGATTTCAGCAGTTTTGTGCAGAGTGCTCATGAGCACAAAATTTTTTGCCTTTTTTGGGGCAGTAAGACACTAGGGCTGTGGTGTCTGTCTAGGCAAACATGGAAGATTAAGGGGCCCTGTCCTTGATTACCAGCAGCTCAGCAGGGAGTTCAGCCCTGTTCTTTTGGACAGTTCCGGCCATTGTGAGCTTTCTCTTTAGAAGCTCCTGACCCAAGTTGTACTGTAAAATTGTCACAGGTTATGTTCTGTTCCCTGAGACCCTGTGCCATGTCAAGCACGACCCTTCTGCTCTGATTCTTCTCTGGGGCTCCTCCACCGGCTTTCCAGTGTAAACCTGCATGTTCAGTGCATAGCTGGTGTTTGCATCACATGCTGCACAGATTTTTATCCCATATTTAGCTGGTTTGGAAGGCATGTATTGCCTAAATGGGCAGCGAGCTCTGAATGCCACCAGCCTTTCATCCACTGTGACATTAGGGCCTGGGTTGTAGAGTAGTGGAAGTTGCTCTACCCAGTTGTCCCACACTGTCCTAACAGCTGCCAGCTTGTCTCTCTCCCGTCTACCAGCCCTTGTCTCTCGATTGTCAAATTTTTGTGTGTGCCTGTGTGTGTGGGGGGTGGGGGTGTGTGTGTGAGATTGGGGTGAAATATGTCTCATAGTTGCAAAGAAAGAAATAGTCTGACATTTCTGACACACTTTTACCTCCAGTTTGACTGCTGGGTCAAATTGACCCGAACAATATCTATGTGATATAAACATGTAGGGGGTGGTTGCAAATATGTGAGATGAACCATTTTCATATTATATGTTGATTACACTATTGAAGGCAAGCAGAAGAAGTTTCATTCTGAAAAAATACTTTAACTTTTATACTTTAAAATACTTTAATTTTTCCTAGATCTTCAAACTTTAAAACGGGTCAATTTGACCCGTAACATAACAGGAGGGTTAAGATGAGAAGATCCACAGATCTTGCTCCAATGCTCCAAGTATCCAGAACTCCACCAATGATCAAAGCATCCAATACTCCACCGATGTTCGAAGCATCCAATGCTCCACCAATGCTCCAAGCACCCAGAACTCCATCAATGTTCCAAGCATCCAATGCTCCACCAATGCTTCAAGCATCCAATGCCCCACCAATGCCCCTAGCATCCAGAACTCCACCAATGCTCCAAGCATCCAATGCTCCAACAATGTTCCAAGCATCCAGAGCTCCACCAATGCTCCAAGCATCCAATTCCCCAACAATGCTCCTAGCATCCAGAACTCCACCAATGCTCCAAGCATCCAATGCTCCAACAATGCTCCAAGCATCCAATGCTCCACCAATGTTCCAAGCATCCAGAGCTCCAATAATTTTTCAAGCATCTGATGCTCCACCAATGCTCCAAGCATCCAAGACTCTAAGCATCCAATGTTCCACCAATGCTCCAAGAAGCCAAGACTCCAAGAATCAAATGCTGCACCAATACTGCTAGCATCCAATGCTCCAACAATGTTCCAAGCATCCAGAGCTCCACCAATGCTCCAAGCATCCAATGCCCCACCAATGCCCCAAGCATCCAATGCCCCACCAATGCTCCAAGCATCCAATGCTCCACCAATGTTCCAAGCATCCAGAGCTCCAATAATTTTTCAAGCATCCAATGCTCCACCAATGCTCCAAGCATCCAATGCCCCACCAATGCTCCAAGCATCCAATGTCCCACCAATGCTCCAAGCATCCAATGCTCCACCAATGGTCCAAGCATCCAAGACTCCAAGCATCCAATGTTCCACCAATGCTCCAAGCAGCCTTGACTTCAAGCATCCAATGCTCCACCAATGCTCCAAGTATCCAAGACTTCAAGCATCAAATGCTCCACCAATGCTCCAAGCATCCAAGACTCCAAGCATCCAATGTTCCACCAATGCTCCAAGCAGCCTTGACTCCAAGCATCCAATGCTCCACCAATGCTCCAAGTATCCAAGACTTCAAGCATCAAATGCTCCACCAATGCTCCAAGCATCCAAGACTTCAAGCATCAAATGCACCACCAATGCTCCAAGCATCCAATACCCCACCAATGCTCCTAGCATCCAAGACTCCAAGCATCAAATCCTCCAAGGCTCCAAGCATCTAAAACTCCACCAATTCTCCAAGCATCCAGAAATCCACTAAGGCCAAAAAACTATGCATTCCAATGTATGCAGGGTGCTAATTTGAAGATTCCATGAATTTGTGTTAACTTGTTTGCTCATTGTTTGCACCTGTATTCCCAATGACTTAAAGGTATAGATAACAATATTTTATTTTGGGGTGGATCATCTAAATAAGTGGTCCTTCTAATTGTCAATCATTCTAGTGATATGTTTATGTAAGGCCGTCCCCATTAGTTATCTTTTTATGTGCATGCACACTTTCAGGTGTATAAACGTGGTGAGCTACGGTTTTAGACAGTTATTGAAGCTCAATTTCCTTACCATGGTTCTTTGGAAATGGCCAAGGATCGTAAGAGAAATATTGTCTACGAAGTGTATGAGAAGAAAAGAGAGGCATCAGATGAGGCATATATATCCCAGAATGCTTTAGGCAGAGAGAGCATTATGAGATTTGCTGTCACAGCGGCCCTCTGTCGCTACTCGACATCAGTGATTAATATTTAAAGTGGTGCATGAGGAGTTATGTGACCAACGGGTAGCAAAAAGCAGAGATCATCTGTCCAAATGGTCAGTTAACTGAGTTTACTATAAATTTGCCTATATAATCCCCGCTCTAAAAAGTGATTGATGGATTTAGTGGTTAGGGTGGACGTTCTGTTACACAGTTGTGCATGTGCATTTGTTTTAAAAGTGGAGAGGTGGGTCTTTTCAAAAATTCACCAAAAACCTCCACTAAACCTTTGTTGTTGGTATTATTGGGTCCTACTGTAAGTTTTCTAAATTCCACCACTGTACAATTATGTTTCTGCCACCATTATTCAATTAAATGATCAAAGTCACCATGCTCCTACCTAACGTCTGTCTATACTTTGGTCCTGAGCACAAGAATATGACAATGTTCTTAGTAGTTAAAATTCAAAACTTTAACAAACTTCTGCACACTCAAATATGTATTCAGCATAAATAATCTTGTTTGTTTTTAGTATATTTAACTCAGACTTTCTGATATATATAAATATATAATCTAAGTAAATAGAAATATAAATAAATATAATTAAATACTTATGATTTTGAGTTCACCTGAAGATTTTGACAATTAGATCCTATTGGTTTACTATCAGTGATGTGTCTAGCTAGTGCTGCAACACCATGAGTGAGGTTATTATTACATTTGATAATATCTAATTTATGTTATTGGTTTAGAAATAGGAGCTAGAAAAGATGTGGAAAGTAAAAGCAGCAGTGGTGCCAGTGGTAATTGGAGCACTGGGGGCTGTGACCCCCAAACTGGGAGAGTGGCTACAGTAGATTCCAGGTAAAACATCGGAGGTCTCTGTCCAGAAGAGCGCAATCCTAGGAACAGCTAAGATACTGCACAGAACCCTCAAACTCCCAGGCCTCTGGTAGAGGACCCGAGCTTGAGGATGACACACACCATGTGTGTGTGTGTGTGTTTACATACACACAAACAGATTAATGATTAAACTTTACTGATCTCACACTGGAGAAATTTACCTGTGCATTTAAACCATCCCCTTGGGGATGCAGTGGGCTGCAACTGTGCAGCACCCAGGGAGCAGTGTGGTTAGGTGTCCTGCTCAGAGATCCAGAGTGGCAGTCTATGGGAGTGGGGCTTCAACTCAGAACCTTTGGATCCCAAGCGCAATGCCCTAAAGCAGACCCCTCCCAGAAGCACAAAGAATCACAGCACAGTTGGCCCCGAAAAGTTGAGTCTAGAAAAGATTGCCTTTGTTAGATCTCAACTTTGATGACTCCATGCCCACCCTCTATGAACGACAGTATTTTTTTTTAACACACAAACCAGCATTCTTACCAAACTGAAGTTCAACACCTGAACATTTCAGGTCATCTAATATAAAGGAAATCAGTGCTATAAATTCCTTGATAAAATCGTTCAAACAAGAAGTGCTGTACAGATATGTTGTGCCTTCTGCTTGTGCATACAGCATCTTTGTCTGAAGACATGCGAAACAGAGTTGGAGCTATTGGTTCACTAATTAGTTAGCTTTACCTCCAGATCATTTCCTTGTGATATGTAGACTAACTTTGTAGTTTTACCTGTATTTAGTCCACTTCACATTGGTGAAAACAGGCACCCCAACATATTTTATTTTCATTTCCTTTCTTCTATTCTGACAAGTTTTGAACTATAATTTTAAAACGGGGTGAGTAACCCACCTTTCCTGTATGTTCATTCTGCAACTGTGTTATTATCTGATAAAAACCCTCAACATTGACATCTGTAAATTGCTTCTTTGTTTGGCCTGGTACACACATATGTTCCTCTCTCTCCTGCAATAACCTGTGGCTTTTCTGGCTTGACTGTTTAGTAGCAAACTAGCCATGGCGACACCTTAACAGGTGAAGTCCACAGAGAATAAAACAGTTCCTGAATGCAATGTTCTACAGTAACTTAGACTCTCTTCCAACACCCTAGAGAAGGGTTGCGCAAACCTCAGTTCGTTCTTCAACACACCAGTACCAGACCTCTGCAGAGAATAGTGACATCCTGATAAAGGAAATTTATGGAGCTGTGTTTGAGCATATAGGAGAAACACATCTAAATGTTGACCTGTCCTTGGTTTTCAAGATGGAACCTTTATTTGAGGCTTGCTGTCTGAAGCTCCTCCTGTTTTGTCTTTGTCTACTTTTTGCTTTTAATTTTATTAAAAGGGTAACCTCTCTGATTGTGTAGGATTGCCAAACTTTGCTGACCAATCAAGCCTTGACTGGAATTATGTCATCGACAGTGATGGGACTAACGGCGTTGAAAGTAACGGCGTTACTAACTCAGTTACTTTTTGGGAGAAGTAACTAGTAACTATAACTAATTACTTTTTCAAAGTAACGTGCCCAACACTGGTCATCGAGGACTTATACTATAGACAAAACCTCGACCCTGCTACTGGGCATTCCAGCTCACCTGTGTCTTTTCTGGACTCTACCTTTCCGATGGAAGCGAGCCTACCGCTCTGGAAAGCGGAGTGGTCAGCTAGTACTATTATAGGCTGCTCCACGGCAAAGTTTCTCTGCCTCATTCAGGATATGCAAGCTGGTGCCCCGCTTTTCCTGCCCAATCCGTGGATTGGATCCTGTGGACGCAGGGTGAATTCTAGCAACAAGTCCCAGACGCCAGCTAATGGCATAAACCCTTTTTTCTTTTTTTTGTTATTCTTGTGAAGGCAGTCAATAATCAGCTTATGGTTTATCTTAATGAACATAATATATCAGAGGCCCGCTTCTTTTCTTGTTGTACCTCCCTCCGCTTGGCAATATTTTTAGAAAATTTGGGATTGTTATGCAGATGACACACAGACATATTTACCACTAAAGAAAGCAGAATCCACCTCTCTTTGGTCTCTGTTTTTATGTCTGGAAGATTTCTAAATTTCTTGAAACTTAATGAAGATAAGACAGAGGTAGTGATTTTTGGCAGATCCACTGTAGATTCCCTGACCAATCTTGGCTCTTAGGCCTATTATGTGAAGCTGGTTGTTACAAATTTAAGGGTCAAGATGGATGCTGGATTTTAGCTGGAAGCACACATTAGAGTCGTAGTAAAATCCATCTTTTTCCATTTAAGGCAGCTGGCCATAGAAAAACCTTACTTTCCAGAGAGCATCTTGAAACAGTGATCCATGCATTTGTGACCATACAGCTGGATAACTATAATGCACTTTATATAGGAGACATTTTTTATTTATTTCCCACCTTTAGAGGGTACAAAATGCTGCTTCACGTCTTTTAACATGTACACGAAAATTTGACCACATTTCCCCTATTTTAGCTTCCTTACACTGGTTGCCTGTGCATTTTAGAATTCATTTTATAATCTTTTTATTTGTTTTTAAAGCTCTTAATGACCTTGCCCCTCCCCATCTGTCTGAGCTGTTACATTCTTACAAAACCTCTGGTTCCCTCAGATCAGCTGACCATTTGCTTCTAAAGGTGCCAAGGACAAAGTGCCGGTATATAATGTCGGTATATTAAGTGCTTCATAAATGAAGTTGGTATGGTATGGTACCTTCAAGGACTGTAGTTTGACACCTCTGGTTTAGAGTAAGGTTTGGCAAGAAAACTTCAAAGTTTTACTTTGTATTCCATTAAGCACATGATAATATGAAACAGAACTATTGACAATAACATAATAAAAATGCAAAAAAAATTCAGCTTTTAGACACTCATATTTTCCGTCACCACTATGGCCACTGTTAAAAATATATAGTAACAATGACGAAGCATGTTGTCCTCTAAACACAAGTACAACCTGAACAACTGAATGCTGCACAGAGAACAGCTAAAAATTATTTAAAGAACAATTGAACTTCTGTTAAACAGAGAAGAATTTATTTTGAATGCAGAAGTCAGGTATCCTGTTCCACTGATTTTCGGACTTGTAATTGTAACTTTCTGGGATGTTCCAGTTAAAAAAGTTAAAGTTAAAAATGTCAAATTCCCAAAACATATGTCAGTAATATGTATCTTAGCAAAAGCAGAAATTATCAGTTTAAAACATAACACATATTCACCAGTACATAACAGATGAGTCAAGTAAAGCTCTTGATGTTTGCAACTACGTAACTGATACAACATAAGATAAAAGAGAAAAACAATCATAGAGAAAATTAAAGGGGTCATAGAAAACCGAATTTCCATTGTCATAGATGAATGGCAATAGTTCAGTGGGTAAAAGAGACATACAGAGAAGTTCAATCCCCATCGACACCTCCTTTCTCTGCAAATCTCACAATTCTGAACTTCCACCATAAAACAGGCGAATCTAAACGAAGCCCAGAGTTGATGTCAATTCTTTGATGTTGCCTTATTTGGATTGGGGGTGCGGGTATGAAGTGTCGACTGCTGGGCCGCTGACTGGACCGAACCTCAGCAAAGAGCCATGAGACCCGAGTCTTCAGCCGGAGGAGAGGGGCTGGGGGATGGTAAGGCAAGTGGGGGGAAGCACGGGGCAGCTGGTATCCAGGCTTCCAAAATGGCAAAGGTTTTGAGCAACATTAAAACATTGCACAAATTGCTGGGAGCCTATTAAAAAAATTAGATGATAGTTTTAATGTTGAAATTTAACAACATTTTAACAACATTTTCCTTTAATTTCATAGATTACCTTTGAATTTTATTCTGTACCTACTTATTTAGCGTGTTTCCATATCTCTCTGTTGTACAGTAGATTATTAAATTGCACACCAGAATGCAGCACGATAAGTTATAATACAACTGCTGTGTTTTTTAGAAAGTGATGTTGAATAAACTCTAGGTTTTGATTCTGTTATATCCTCATGAAATCCAGCTCAATTGTCTGTTTTATGCCCGTCTCTTGGTCTGTGCCTGTGGCTGTCATTTCTGTGTAACCAAACTTGATCTCCAGTTTGACCTCACGACTCAGTCCACGTGTGATATCAGGAGATGGCACAGCAAATGAGCCAATTTTTTCAACCCCTCTTTCATCCACATACTTTACATTTTGTCTCTTGGTTTGATAAAATGTAAAGTTCATCTGTGTCTGATCTGATTCTATAGGATATAAGATGTGTTTCCTAGTTTCATTCCATCCAACATCCTCATCAGCTTTCACTAGGTCCATAAAGATATCAGTACAATATGTGCCATCATTGTTTGTGATTTTTTTATCTGCCCTGTGTATTGATTCATTAAACATTTCATTAGTACCAACTCCATAAGTGAAAGCACTTTTTCTTGATGCTACAACTGATGGGTTTCTTCCGAACTCAACAGCTCCTTTCAGGATTGCTTCTTGTGGCCTAAATGGACACAGAACTTTGCAGTTATCAATAAACTCATCAGTTATATGTCTACGTAGAATCTCACTCTCAGCAAATCCCCCGACTAACAGGATGTACTCAATCTTAAAATCTTTACTTAATAACTGCCTGAGATTATCAGTGATCCCACACAGACTCTCTTCAAAGAAAGACCTCAGTTTCTGTTTACAGACTCTGATGGAACCTTCATTCCAGGATACTCCTTGAACTTTTTCAAGGAAAAGTTCAATGTCTTGTTTTTTCTGAGCTGCTCTTCCCAGGTTCAATGAACAGGTGATTTCAAAGTCTTTATCCTTTTTTTTGAAAATGTTGAAATCATTCATCATTTTCTGAACCTCACTGGGGTAGTTTAGTTCATATTCATCCCAAACTCCGTCACAGAATATTTCTATCAGGAACTCCTTAAATTTTCTATCCACGTTTTGTCCTCCGTAATCATTTCCAGATGCCTTGTGCAGCTCTTTCAATGCTCCTCTCTCCAAGACCTCGTGTACAGTGATGTCAATAGTTCCTCCTGAAATAAAACAAAAATGACACCTTGACCGACAGTTCTGTTGAATAAAAAATGTCAAAGCAATGCTCTTTCTAAAGGAAACAAACCAAACACTACTTGTTAATCTGTAGTTTATTAGCAAAATTCAAAGGCAAACTTTTTTTTTTACTTTGCAATCACAACTTCTGCTTTCTTTCCAAATAAACTAACTCTAACAAATTCATTTAAATTCAGTTTGTCTACTGTAGTGCCAGTTAAGAAGACATCATCTCAAGGCACCTTACAGAGTCAATACAGTCAGATTGGTTAAAAGCATCTGTAAAGAAGGCCAGTTGATTGTACTGAGTCATTGACTCAACAAATATTTTCTCTTCCTGCTTGCCTCTTTCTCCTTGTACCCAAGCTTGCCCAGTCTGTATTTCCAAAATGTGTTCTTAATATTTTGAACTAGACTGGCGACCTGTCCAGGGTGTATCCAACATCTTGCCCGTAGATAGGCGCCGATAGGCACCAGCACTCCTCGCGACCCCAGCAGGGATAAAGCATAGTGGAAAATGGATATTTTGAACTATTCCCTTCAGATTCACTATCCTTAACCAAAATTCTGTACAGGGAGAAAGAGGGTGAGTTTGCTTATTGATAAACAAAGGCTTTGAATACAGAATTACAGATGACATCTACTCCTTACCTTGAAAAACATTTTCATTCACCCACACTCCACACCCACATAAATGGTCTACACACACCCCCACCAAAAGCTGTGCAATTCCTACCCTTCTCTTCTCATCTGCGCTGCCTGATTTCTGAGGAGGATGTGAATTGTTTTTTTAAACGTCAGAATTCCTACAAAGCACAAGATGGTGTATGCCCCTACTGCTAAGAGCCTGCACTGTCCAACTTTCCTATTTATACTCAGATCTTCATCAAATCACTTGAGCTATGAGAGGCCCCCTACTGCTTCAAACACTTCAAAATTACCCAGGATTCTCAAGAAACACACCATTACGATAAAAAGTTGACATGGAGACTGTAGGAGAGCAACAACCCACCAGCAGAACTATATCTTGAAGGAATAGGAGGAGCACTGCCAACACCCTCAAAATTACCTCCAGAAGGCCACTAATGCAAATGCTTATACTGTAAGAAAAATCGCGCATGAGGTTGGTATGAGGGACTGGCGTCTTAAAGTGTTTAGCTGTAAGTAAACTCCTGCAAGTTTGGAACTTGCCAGAAAACAACAGTAATGGCAGATTTATCATTGGTACCCTATTTGCTCTTCACAGATGAGAGCAGGTTCACATGGAGTACTTGTGACATACATGTGTCATGACTGCAGCCCGGCAGCTGATCTAATTACTAACTTCATTCACCTGCTGTTCTATCCCTGCTCTCTAATTATCATTCCTCTTATCCAAAAACATACAATTCAATCATAGACATGATCCCTTCCAGATATCACCAAACCCCCCACCCCATCACAGAGGAACGAGGGACCTACCCACTCCAGCCGGTGAACAATACCTCTTAATGGCCGACTCTTAACAATCATAGACAGGTTTCAGGTATTACAGGAGATAATCCCCCCCTTAACGGCAATCCCCCCCTTTAACGACCGATCCTCAGAATCATAGACAGATTTCAGATATTACAGGCTAACGATGGAACCAAACGACCCACTCATTGGTTACCATTTGCATGTTTCCAAGCAATATAAGGCTTTGTCCATACAAGACTCAAACTCACTGCAGATCCAGACATTTGAATTGAGAAAGCTTCCTGGAGAGGTGGCGAAACGTCTTCAAATCTTGGAAACCAAGTCCAGTGGATATTTTTTTGAATTTTTATGGAATAACTATGACCTGGATGACTGAGAACCGTCATCAGCATATTCCTCTTATTCACCAGAGTGCCAGTTATGGGGGATGCTCCACTCACCCCTGCAGCATCTGCAGATCTGCAGATCCACAGCTCCACGTTCCGTCGCTGTTTTGAAAAAAAAGTTTTTTAAAATACTTTAATTCCTCCACTTGAGGCAGAACCTCTTCTCCAACCTGAAGGGGGCAAGCCACCATTTACCAGGCGAGAACCATGTCCTCACATTTGGAGAAGCGGATTCTCATCCAGGCCACTTCACACTTGGTTGCAAAACCGCCCTAGCTCCTGTTCTAGGTCTTGGCCACGTCAACCGCAAAAAAAAAAAGGGAAAAAAAGAATTGAGGTCCTACACTACATTGCCATGTTGCTGACATAGTGCAGCAAGAGACATGGTGATGTGGTAAAAGCAGGGATCCATTATTCAGGTCAAGATGGTAAAAAAATTGTCTAGTTTCCAAGGTTCTAGTTTCCAGTTTTCAATCTATTCAGGTAATGAGGTTATTAGCCCAGAGTCTGTGCTTTAGCTGGAAGTTCAAATGGTTGGTCCTACTCTCTGTTCAGGGTTTAAAAAACTGAAGTGGGAAGTTTCATAGCTCAATGATTTTTGTTGTTACTTTATACAGGGTTTAAATGTTTATCTCCTAGTACAGGGTTAACTCTAAATATGTTGTATGTATTAATTAATTCATTTTTCTTAAGCTTTTTTTTTAAAGAACAGAGGTACTACACCTAAACATAAAAAATAAATACTTAAAAAAATTAACAGCTTGAAAAATCCTAATTATCATATATTTTAATAATATTTTGTCTGTAATAGAATTTTGCTGAGAAGATATTATTTTCTATTACTGTATGTAATGGAAATAGTAAATGAAATATTTTACCTCCACAGTCAACAATAATGTACTGAGTTCCTGGAGACTGGTCTAGTTTGTCTTCTCCTCTGTTTTCAGCTATGAAACCCTCAGATGGAAGCCTTTTACAGAAGACTGAAGCTGCTTCTGGTTCCAGGGCAATGACTAGTAGGTCAGAGTTTTCTTTGGGCACAATACCTGCCTAAGAGAAATTAGACAACTAATGTTTATCATCTATTTAGATACATTAAAAACTGTTTTTTGGTGGTTTGAGTTTAGGTTGTTAGTTACCTGAGTTGCAGCTTCTCTCATAAATTGTTTTGCAGAATGATCCCAGATGGCAGGAACAGTCAGCACCCAGGTGAAATCAGAGGCTGTGAACTTCCTCCCCTCTGTGTTTGTTGCAATATATTGTAAAGCGTCGTCCTTCAGGAATCTCAGTGCTTCTGTAAAAACTTTCATTGCCGTCATTTCTTTTCCGTTAGCTGCTTTAATCTTCAGATTCCTGGTGATTTTCTGTTGAGTATAAATCATTGCATTATGTGCACCTGCTTTTGACTTGAACACTTGCCAAACTCCGATAGTCTTAATTTTTTTCTGACGTCTGAGCCGAACATAAGTACAATAGTATATTGCTTTGAATATTAGAATTGTGTAACCACAGGCACAAAAATATTAATTGTCCTATCTTTCTTTAAAATGAATGCAGATTGTACTTACTTTTCCATATAGGGCCATCTTAAAGCAGTTAAAGAAGTACTGCTCCCTGGCTTCATGACCCTTTTTTGAAAGATATGTTTCTTTAGCTTCATAACCAAAGCTGACAAACTCCTCATGTTCATCAAACAGGATGCAGGTAGGAGCCTTTGGGGTTTCCAGTCCAACCTCTTGACCCCAAAATTTTAAATAGGGATCAATTTCTTCATCCCTGGATGTTATACTGAAGGCATATCCACTGTAGGCAGTGCCAAAGTCTATGGCTATGATGAAAGCGTCTTCCATGGTGGACACAGATCTGTCTGGCTGGGCTGAAGAAAAAAGTACTGAGAGTTAGATTGTTCAGTTTATATGTATATATCGTCCAAGTGGGCAGGGCTGCCTTCAGGTCCTTCCCCTTCAGTGAAATAGAGAGTTTATCACTCTAACTCAACACACTGACAAGGGAAGAACAAGGAAGAACAACGTCCACAAATTAAAGGCAACTACAGGTAAATATCTCAGCTATTTCAGAAGATAACATGAACTATATAGAGATGATATAAGCACAGAGGAAGCCAAAGTTTGTCAATTAATTTTATCAAATAAACTAAATACCTCTTTAGTAAAAATTCTCAAAACAATACTAGAGCTTTAATGGTCAAACAAGTATGCAAAATTCAAGAACCTTAATGAAAACAGCACAAGCCTTGGATATTAAGTTGCTGAAAACAAGTGAAAGTATTATATGAACAGTTAGATACGATTCAGGATAAGCCTACTTTATTTTGTAATATTTTTTCTAAGTATTTGACAGTGGTAGATGGCTGTCTAACTTCATGTTCATTTTATCTAGAAATACATCCAGAGTATTTGGTTAAATACAGAATGTCGTCCTTTGACGAGGAACTCGACTCGAGGTAAGATAATCAGATAAATGTAATTCAATTTGGAGAAATATTATAATGAAAAGTTTATAATTTTTTATTTTCAAAAAATCATTATAATCTTGAAAATACAAAACAATGTATTAAGAAAATAGAAATTTCATATTTATTTTAAGGTTTTATAGGTTAGTCAGATAGTTTGGTATTTTACTTATTCAAGTGTTTGTAAATGTAAAAGCTACAAATATTAACCAAAGGCTGAGTTTTATATGTTTTTAATTTATATCATCTGAAAAAAATGGTTACAAACTAATATGCACAGAACAGCTTGAAAAGTTGGGAGTAAATAAGGACTAAATAAGGAAGTTGTGTAAAACCTGGCTTTTCAGTAAAGTGTGAGCGCTAAATTACAGCTTGCAGCTTATTATGGAGGATAATGTACCAAAGAGCTGAAAATAATTTAAATGCCCTATTATGTCGCACTGTTGGCAATTGTAATCGATAATATAATAAATGGCATTATAAAATATAATTGTGGCAAATGTAATAGATAATAAAAAATAGAGATACTCACAAGACTATGAAATATCAAAAATAAAAAAAATATTACAGCAAATGGAAAATACTGAAAAGCTGAAAAAAACAGCATGGATTTAGAAAATACTAATAAAGCAGATAACAAGTAACAGCAATACTGCACAAAAAACACTAAACAGATGAAATCTAACAGCATAGAAAGGAACATTTCTTGGGTCTATGAAGACGATAAAGTCTGTGAGCAGCCTAAAGCAAGGATCAATATTAGAACTCTTTTTGTGCACCTAGCATGTAGTAGGGGGCTCCCTAAAACAAAACTAGTCTTCCTAACAGTATATATTTCGAGTTTATTTACAAATCAGAAATTATTTCATAACACAATTTTAACAAATGATCTAGTTTTAAAAATGTATTTTTGTTTACTTAATTGTTTCGCTCATTTCTTGTGATTTCTGTGTAAAGCTTTGAAGACTGGTTGAGAACTCAACAACAACAACGTCAAACACTCAGGTAAACATACGATTCCTATCTATGTTTCCTTTAGTATGCAATAATTCATTTTTTTTTCTGAAGCAATTGGAATTACTTAGACAATTACTGTTTAAAGTGTTAGAGATTTAAACATTTAAAACTGAATACCCTTTTTTTTTTTTTTTTTTTTTACAGATCTCTTTATAATCATTGTTTGGACACAATGTGCTCACTCTACAAAAGGTACCATACTTTATACCTTTTTTGTTCTAGTTAAGAGCAGAGGTGGATAATGCATGTACAGAAAGTAAAAACACTTAAAGAGATTTGTTCCAAACATTTCCATTTCCACAACACTGACTGGCGACTAATCACCTGGTTGAGTGAAGAGGATGAAGGAAAAGCAGGAAGTGATTTTACTTACTGGACTCATCTCTGGTTTGGGGACAGAGGATGAAAAGAGTTTTTTTATTTATTAGTATTTTTTTTGTATTTTGTCTTTAGCTAATCAATCAAGAGACTTCCCCTTTAATTTTACTGATAAATTAATTTTATGATATTGTAAACCTTTTGATGTAAAATCTTTATATCTATAGGGAAGGAGAAAATATTAGTCAAATTATGTAAATATCACAAAAATAGTCTAAATCTTATCCAAAAACAATCGATTCCAGAGTCGATAGTTTTGGGTTGATACATAACATGGTTGATGGGGAATATTGGGCCGCATGTATCAACATTTTTGTTTTTTTTTCTCCTATCGAGGACTCCCACAAATTTATCACATCATATTTAAATAGTAATACTAAATGATCGTAAATGATTCTCTAAACATGATGCAGACCATCTGTGTGGAATTGAGCGTGCATTACTGAGAAATTTAAATCTCAAAATCTCTGTCCCAATAATGGCATATAGGTATTTGGATTTGGATTAATGGCATAAATTCACACGCTTGTTCATTCACAAAATGGCATTTAGTCTGGCTGGACCAATCACAGCGAGGAAAGCAGGAGTTTATGATGTATGAGGAGTGGCGGCCTAGTGGTTAGGGCATAGGGCTTTGAATCTTGAGATTGTGAGTTCGATCTCCCACAGACTGCCACTCTGGGTCCCTGAGCAAGACCCTTAACCCCACACTGCTCCCCTTGCGCCGTACAGTGGCAGCTCACTGCTCCCCAAGGGGATGGGTTGAATGCAGAGAAGTAATTTCCCTCTGGGATTTTTAGAGTATATAAAAAATAAAAAAAATCAGTGTCAGAATTACCCATAATGCAGCAGTGCTTTTCTACTACAATTACAACAAACTGGTGACCAAAACGGAGAAATGTTGCAATGAAAATTTAATTGCAAAAGAGCGTAGTAGAAAGCACACCTTTTATCCAAACATTTGTGATAAGTTAATGAGTTGCAATTTTACCCCCTGCCACCAAATGGCTGCAGATATGATGTACCCCCCGGATGTGTGTCTGTGTGTTGCAAGTCATTAGTAGATGAATAATGAACATATCACTGTGTTCCTGTATCCTCCTGACTCGTTATGTTAATAAATAAGTTTAGATATGAACCCGAGCTTCTTTATTAAGATTAGACATATTGCTGTCATGATGGGTTTCAGAAAAGCCCAGTATGCAGAACACCACGGAAACTGATGAAAAGTTTAACAAGTTTTATTGAGCACAAGCACATGGAATAAACACAGGAACTGGTTCAGGCCTGGGGGCAGGTTCATTGGAGTCTGTGAAGATGACAGTTCAGTTAGCTTGGAAGCAGATGAGTCTGAGTTTGAGAGTTTCAGATTTATACCTTGAGGTGTCCGGATTTGGCTTTGAGAGAGGAACTGTTGGGTCCAGAGACTGTTTAGTTCAGCAGAGTCCAATAACCGCTTCAGCGTCTTACTTCTAGCGTGAGGGCAGACCTTGGCTTTGGGTTTCCAGCTCTTAGTCCAGAGCTGCATGAGAATCCAGAGAAGGGTCTTCAGGTTTGGCTCAGAGGGCTGGCTCGGCAGGTTAAGCTCATCCAGAGCTTACAAGGAAAAAACTGGATTCCTGAAAGCAGAGACAAAGAGGGATCAGAATCCAATCAGGAATCAGGAGCAACAAAGGTTCACAGAAGAAGCTAGGCTCAGGTGCTAACCAAACTGGATAAACACTGCGGCGTTGAAGCAAGGTCTGAAGGCAGGTTATATACTGTGGATCCTCTGATGATGAGATGCGCCTCAGGTGTGTCGAAGGCTCAGCTCAGGAGGATCCACGGCGGACTCTGCTGGAGAAAGGTGGAACTTCTCCAGATCCCAACAATTGCAACGCTCGCTTGAGAGTTTCCTTGATGGCTTGACATGTTTCACGGCCTACAAAATTTCAAAAGCAGAGAGCGTTGCATGAAGTTTTTACGTCATACTCTTTCCCAGAGTAAAATGCTGTTTAAATGTTGTATTAGTTTGGCTGCCCAGGTTACAGTAGACTGGTTGAAGATAATATGAGCAAAATGGTTCAAGACCACTTCCAATATAGAGTCAATAATGTTGAAGACTTTGAAGTATGGAAGAAAATGTGTCCCCATTTTCTAAAATGGATTAATGGAAATGCTTTTTCAATTTTTTTGTTTTCATAATGCTTCATGTCTTGACTAAGGTATCAATAAAAACACTTCACATTTAATTTGCAAAAATGTCTCAGCAAAAATGAACAAAATTAATTTTGAAATGAAAAATTATAAAAAGGAAATGCATTTGAGTTACAGTCAAGATGTGGGTGTACAAAGGTTCATTCGTAGTTTCAAATGGGGTTTCATGGTGTTTTGCAGTGTTTATTTTAGAAAATCTTTTGGTGAGCCTAAATATTTGATTGTTTCTTTGTTTATAAATCAGACATGGTGACATTTAAAATAACGGTTCCACCTGAAAAATATTCCTCAATGCCTTTCTGTTATACAAACACAAATACAAACAATTGTATTTCCAATTTATAGTTTGGGAGCTGTTCTTACTTTATTTCACATATGTAATTTTAGGCAGAATTGTCACCTAAGACCTTGTGGGCTTAAGTGGTTAAAGTAGAAAATTAAAACAAGTTGTGAGGATCAATGAGCATTTATGAGTCAAAAAATTGCAGCTTTGACTTTGAAATTAACTAATTTTTCTGCTAACATATTTTAATTTTCAAATTTCACATTTAAAAATTAATTTTGATTGCTTTTTTATTGGACATCTTTTACAAATTAAATGTGATTTTATTATTCCTTTAGATTAAGTAACAAAATGAGTAGTCCTGTAGAAGAAAATAGAAAAAGCAGTTTGGGTTATCATCTGCTAATTTTATGTGTGAGTCAAGAAATTTTTTTTCTAATCATATACCTCACAATATTTTTTACAAGTTAACTCTTTTTTTATCATGTCATAATAAAGGCTTGAAGACCTACCTTATAAGATGCCAGATCACCCAAAAAGGTAAAAAATGTTACACCACCAATATTTTAAATCCACTTTTTTGTCATATGTCTTGGATTTATTGAACAACAATATATTAACATATTTTCAACTCTGTTTCTTTTACTCGACAGCATTGCTCTGGATCAAAGTAAAAACCAACTCCAATCACTTCATCAACGGTAAAGATTCATATTTATCTTCTAACACATGTATTTTCTCCTCCTCGCATCCTTCTCCTTGGGTTCAAAGTCGCATCCTGTATGATTTCCACCTGCGGTCGGTTTCAATAAGCAGTTTTCAGCAGCTCAAATCTTGTGTATTCTCTTATGCTTTTAAACTGAGTTGTGAAGCGCTTTGTGGCTTTGACATGTGAAAGGTGCTTTATAAATAAAGCTAACTTGCTTTCTTACTAATAGCATTAATTATATTTAAAGACTGGTAGATGCACATGTTTCCATACCATTCGGACCTTACGGTGTAGTTTGAACATTCTTTTGTTTTTTTGCTTCATTCCAACATTTTTTTTTAGAAGTCTGCAGGCAGCTCCACTTTTGAGTGGATTAACTGACCAATACTAAATTATTGGTAATTTCAAAGTTTTTCGCATTCAGGACCCCCAAATGGCTAGTAGTGCCCCTGATCTTACCTTTTTTTTTTAATATGTCACAGGCATTTTTGGAGTTTCAGGTTTTCTGTGCTAATGCTACCTTGCAGTACGCACTTTATTTCCTTTTATAAATGACTGTCTAGAGTACTGCTGTTATTGTTCACTTCTGCTCCAGTTCCTTTAAATCCATTTGGATTCAGTGAAACATCACAACAGTGATCATTTATTTCCTCCCCTTTCCTCATCAGAAACACCTATAACCACATAAAGTGTTTTGCCCCAAAACAATAAGTTTCATTTAAGCCATTTTCTGATCAGGAAATTGGCTACAAACTGTAAAATTTGGAGAGGTCAGAGGACAAGGAGAGGGGAAGGGATAAAGGAGGGGCAGCTTGAAAAGTTTTGGTATGCGATAAAATGGTGAAAACAGTGATGGTTCTGTGTATAGTTACATAACAGCCAACTCAAAGCACTGACTTGAATCGGATAGAAATACAACTTTTATTGATCTCACATTGGAGAAATTTGCCTCTGCATGTAACCCATCCTCTTGTGGAGCAGTGGGCTGCCATTGTGCATCGCCCAGGAAGCAGTGTGGGATTAAGAGTCATGCTCAGAGGCCCAGAGTGCCGGCTGTTGGGATCGAACCGGATACTTGCACTGTTTAACCACTAGGCCAACACTCCCCATAGCCCATTTAGGGCTACATGAAATCTATGTAGAAAGACAGAAATAACATTCATAGGCAAAAATTTTATGCATTTAGTCTACCTAAAGCTTGCATATGGTTAATTATGTTAACCATAATATCAAAGTCACCAGAACTATGACTGATTCAAGTTCAAGTTAAAGTCGGCTTCTTTGTCAATTTCTTTACATGCACTGGTCATACAAAGAATTTAAATTTTGTTTCTTACTTTCCCATGCAGATATAGACATTTTCATGATTTTATTCTAAGATGTGACCCAAATGCAGAAAACCAAACAGGGAGACCTGGGGAGGGTTTAACAGGTTTATTGAGAACTGGTAGAGAAGGGTCCAGTGCTGCTCTGAACACTGGCGAACCGGGACTGAAAAGTGAAGGGGAAGATCCTGTGGTTAGTTCAGGCTCAGCGGGAAATTTGAGCTTCGATTTGCAAAAGGGAATAAAGGCAACAGTACTCACGTTTCCAGAAAAGGTGTCTTTCTTTAAATCCATTCGGTGTGGGTTTTACCAGTTATTGAATAGCTCGTTGGAGGGCGGACAGGGTTTACCCAGTATGAGGTGTTTCCTTGAGGAACGGAGGAGCTGACTGCCACTTAGATTTCCTGTGGTACTTGAACGGTTTCTTGTGGAGATGAATCCCCTGCTCAGTGTGAAGCTCAAACAATCCTTTGGGGAAAAGTTGATCCAAACCACCAGTTTGAATCCTCAGCTCAGTTTGAAGCTCAGATGATCCTTCCAGCAAAACTGAGCTTGGCTAGAGTACCCAAAACTGGCAAACACTCTGGCGTTGAGGTAGTGGCAGTCAGCAGCTTAAGAGTCCTCTGGTAATGAGGCAACCATGCACAGGTGTGTGAGAGGGCCAACGAGAACTAGTCGCCAACTGGGGGTGGAGGGAAAACACACAAAAACACAACCCACACCAACTGGATTCCTAACAGACATACTCTAGATGCAGACATAGACAGTAAAAAAATAAAATATACGTACCACGAGTGAATTTACTGAAATATAGAATATATATCAAAATATAGAAATATAAAACATATATATAAATTAGACAGGATCCTAGGTTCCTGGTTTGACTGGTTGGTGGGGGGGCTGCCAGTGATGGGAGAGTGGGTAGAGTGTTCAGCATCCTGATTGCTGTGTGGATGAAGATACTTACAAGTCCGGTGGTGCGGGAGCGGAGGCTCCTGTACCTCTTTCCAGAGGGCAGGAGGCTTAATAGTTTGTGTGCAGGGTGGGTTGTGTCCTTGACAATCATTAGTGCTTTGCGGTTAAAGGTGGGTGGTGTAAATATCCTGCAGGGAAGGGAGTGGTGCTCCAATAATCCCTTTAACTGTGTTAACAATGCACTGGAGGGTCTTCCTGTTCTGATCTATGCAGCTTCAGCCCCACACTGTGATGTAGCTGGACATGATGCCCTCAATGGTCTCTCTGTTGAATGTGGTCATGACAGGAGGTGTGGCACTTGCCTTCTTCACTTTGAGCAAGAAGTAGAGGCGCTGCTGGGCTTTCTTTGCTTGCTGTGTTGGTGGTCCAGGAGAGGTTGTCACTGACGTGCACCCCCAGGAATTTTGTGCTGTTCACACTCTCCAAAGCATCTCCATAGATGGACAGTGGTGGTAGTTGTCTGTAGCCTCTCTGAAAGCTGACAACAATCTCCTTGGTCTTGCTGACATTCAGAAGAATGTAGTTGTCTTTTTCTCTGCAGTGAGCATCAATCAGTGTTGTATTGTCCGCAAACTTCACCAGATGGTTGGAACTGTGAGTCATGTGTTAGCAATGTGAAGAGCATGGGGCTGAGCACACACCTTTGTGTGCTCCTGTGCTCAGGATCAGAGCTTGGGGTTCTCTGCAACAGGAAGTCTAGCAGCCAGTTGCAGAGATGATTAGTTGTTGTGGTATTATGGTATTGAATGTTGAACTGAAGTCTATGAACAGCATTCTCACATATAGGTCTTTATTGTCCAAGTGGGTGAGGACTGGATGGAGGGCAAAGCAGCTCATTTAGTGCAATGCTCCTGTCAATGTTATTGTTGCTGTGGGGGATGTGCACCACGACCAACAGAACCATGGTGAATTCCCTGGGGAGTTAGAAGGGTTGGCACTCAATGAAAATAAACTTTGCCATTGGAGAGCAGTGACTGTGTACCACCGTAGCGTCTCGGCACCAAGCATCATGTGTGTAAACACAAACTCCACCATCACATTTTTTTTGTCTGCTAGGGCTCTGTCAGCTCGACAGCACGTTAGCTGCTCCAGGTGTATAGCTGGGTCGGGGATGTTATCGTTGAGCCATGATTCAGTAAAAACAGTAAGGCAGCAGTTACTCACTGTCTTGTTTGCTGATCTTAGCAACCGAAAGTCATCCATCTTATTGTCCAGTGATTTTACATTCGCCAGAAATATGGATGGAATTGATGGGCGAGTTGGGTTGGCTGCCATCCTTGTTCTCACACCAGCTCATTTGCCTGTCTTCCTTGTCCTTGTATACCGCTTGCAGTGCCAGGTGAAGCAGATGGGTCCGACGTTGTGGTAAGCAGGCGGAGTATTCCCAGTTCTGCCATCGTCTCTGTTTTTATGTCCAAACATCGATATTGCTGTTTTCCTTTCGCATCTGCAACAGTTGCTGTCGGCTGTACATCCTGTTTCATGAGATAAACATTCTGAAAAACACATTTTAACAACAACAAAAAAAAACACTGCACGTTCAGGAGAAGCAAGGGGTCACTGCATCTACATGTGCCACACCGCTGTCGATATCAGTTAATTAGAGGTTTCTTTGGAACACTTGATGCCTATGAAAAATTAATAATATGTCGTCTATCAGAAAAATGTATGAAGTCTATTTTTGACAAGTCTGAATGTTTCTAAATTCCAGATGGGCCAGACAAGAGGTCAGGTACAGAAAGATTAAAGTGGAACCTGTAGATTTTATAATAAGAGCTATAACATAGAAGGATGCAACACTTATAGAGTTTTCATTTCAGAATAGCAGATTTTATGAGGGATGATAAGGACACAGAATGTATTCAGAGTGAAGCTGAGTCAATCCAATGCTTGGGTTGTTGATGTTCTCTTGAAGGTCATTTTTGGATTTTGGCTCCCATAGAACTAAAAGCTGCTGGTTACGATATTTAGTTTAGCCTTTTAGGATTTTCTGTCTTTGTGTTTTCAGATATGTTATTCTAATCTAGCCAGTGTGTTGTTTTGAATTTTAACTTAAATGTTCTAAAAATGTGGTTTAAAAAATGAGGCTCATTATATCCCATTAGAAACAATATTGTTTTAATATAATCGCAAGCTAGTTTGGATGATGTTTTTACTTTAAAAAAATTTATAATTATGTAGAAATTGGGTTTATCTTCTCTTTCTATTATTTGTACTGGATGAATTATAACGGTGGCAGTCAAAACGTTGAATTTAAAAGACACATTTTGGCTGCACTGTATGTGCTCAATTTATGTTATTTTAAACTTTTGTTAAAATTGTTGATTTATTTTAAATGTGAGAAAATAACTTTTTTATTTTCAACAGCATGAAGGAACTGAAGGCCAGATTCAAAAATGAATATGAAACCTTAAGGTAATTCTAAATACGATTTTACATTTGAAATGGGCAAGAGATTTGAAATTAGTCCTAAAGAAATAAAATAGTTTTATTTAATGGTCAAAGCCAGCTAGATTGGTTTTACACAAATCCAATTGATATAATTTTATAAGTACTATAAATACTGACAACAACAGAAGGAAAAGATGAGCATTTATGAAATGTCCCAAATGAGCTATGTATTATATTTAAACACCAAGAGGCCTTTTAGTCCACAGAAAGCATTTTTTAGTAAACGCCTCAATTATGGTTCAGATGCTCCATGCAAAAAATGGAATGTCTTAAGAGCCCTACTGAAGGAAATTTCTTTTTGTATACACTCTGCGTGAACAAAATGACAATAAAGTGTGTCTAAGTCTAAGTAAAAAAAAAAAAAACTGTTTTGGTGTACAGCAAAACAACAGATCAAATTTAAGAAAGAAGGAACAGATTCATATAATCAATGTTAATCAAATGTTTGGAGAGATTTCATCATAACCAAAATGCAGGAGGGATCAAATTTAAGAAAGAAGGAACATATTCATATAATCAATGTTAATCAAATGTTTGGAGAGATTTCATTCATAACCAAAATGCAGGAGGGATTTTGGCACTGCAGTGCCAAAACCCCTCCTGCAGTGGGTGCAAACCTGGTGAAAAAATTACAGGAAACATTTGACCTCTGTAATTGCAAACAAAGACTCCTGTACCAAATATTAACATTGATTTCCTCAGGTGTTTAAATATTTATTTGCAGCTGTATCATACAAATAAATAGTTACATTTTTTTATTTCCAGAAAATAACCTAGAAAATTTTTATTTCTAGGTTATATCTCTCACAGTGGACATGTACCTACAGTGGACATAACAATTTCAACCTCCTCCATGATTTCTAAGGCGGAGAACTTTCAAAATAGCAGGGTGTTCAAAACTTATTTTCTTCACTGTATCATGGCGACCGCTAAGTGCCTTCCATTTCGGCTTGTGCCCTAACCAATTTGATAAATTCGAAGGACCCTTGTTGTCTTTTCATACGTTTGGGGCAGCACCTGTCTGCAATATTCCATTGGCTACAATATTAAAAGCATAGAATGAGAAAATATATTTGATCTGTGATAAATTGTTGTGCGATACCGTCCTGTTTTCTAAACATAAAATTTAGCAATAGCATCATGTTATATTTTGAACTTCACAGATCCACTCTGTACTCAACTCAAAAATTTGAGATGTCCCAACGAGGGTAAAGTGTTTATTGTTTTCTCAGAAAAATTATTTTGTTTAAAAACATCTAAAATTATGTAAATTCCTACATAAACACTGAGCATTAAGTTTATCTTAATGCTGCAGCTGTGAGTTTTACTACTACTGCAGCATATATTAAAAAATGAATTCAAATCAAAATATGTGTATTCTTTTAAATAAAGCATTCAGCTCAAGAGGGAGATGCAACAGAAGACATATGAAGAAATAAGGTAATAAACATGCAAACCAAGACTGAAAATGATTTATTCTAAAACTATGCCATACATGCATTATAAGTATAGCACATGTAACATTGTCTGAATTCATCCAGGTGTATAATTCCCTACTTTTCAACTGTAGTTGCTTCTAATCTGTAATAGATTAAGTAGGTAATTCTAAAGACATGATGCTTACTGTATTATATTGTTTTTGTATGCAGATCTGATCTGAAAGACACAAGAAAGACTCTGGAATCTTTCAATGAATGGTAAATTTGTGTTTGGACAAATCAGCTAACGATCTGATCCTTAAAATGTGGAGAAAACATAGTTAATATTCAATACTGATTACTAGATTCACTATTTTATATTGTTTCCTGGGATAACCTGAAAACTAATTTCCTTTTTTCTATTTTAAAGGCTTAAAAACATGGAGTCAACTTCTATATGGTATGTTGTCTGAGAAAAACGATGCATAAGCTCAAGCCCTGTACTCAAGCCCAACAATCTTTCATGTAATTTTGCTTTAACGATTAAAACCAGCAGCAGGATACTTTCTTATTCAATTCAGTACAAAGACTATTGAAAATGCTTTACCTGAATTAAACAATAACATAGAAGAAACATAAAAGCAAAAATAAAAGTAAGTTTAAAAGGAAAAGTCACTGTTTACATCCTTAAGCTTTCTCGGGTCGATTCTTAAAGATAAAAACATGATAAAAGTAGGTAATAAAACAAATAAAACAGTTTTGACCACAACTTTAAACTATTAATACCTAAGTTAACAGTTTAACTCTAAAATTTTTTTTTTTTACTTTCATTTAACTCATTCAGTACTTTTATAATCTTCTCAGAGCATAGGAACTAAATAATACTCCCTATGTTTGGTTTTAGTTCTGGGATACAGAGTAGGCTTGAACTAGATGACCTGGGTGGTCTGGGATGTTGGTCCACTGACAACAAATCTGTTTTTATTGAGGTGCTGAACCATTCAGTGATTTATAAACTAACAGAAGTCTATTCTCTGAGCTACAGGTAGCCAGTGGAAGAACTTAAAAACCAGGCTGATGTGCTCTACTATCTTAGTTCTAGTGAGAACACAGGCAGCAGAGTTTTGAATCAGCTGCAGCTGTCTGATGGACTTTTAGGTAAACATACAGTATGGAGACACTGTTGCAGTAATCAGTTCACCAAAGATAAATGTATAATGAGTTTTTTCTAGATCCTGCTGGACATTAGTCCTTTAATTATGGAGATGTTCTTCAAGGCTAACTTAGTAGCTGGCTTAATGTGCCTCCAGTTTGCTACATATTCTTCCTACTTTTTTTTCTGCTGCTATTTTCCGCTTTAGTCCAGCTTTATCATGAACTGTGATATTAGCTACTTTAGGTTCTAATGCATTCTGTTGCTTCACTATTCTCTAGACAACTGGTTAAGCTGTTTAACATTTTTATGAACACATTCATACCAATCAGTAATGTGTGAGTCTAGTTGTACACAAACCTTGAGTAACTCTACTATACTAAGAAAATGATTCATCATCTTCCTGTTAATTAACCTACAATTAGCTGAGTAAAATGAGGGAAAAGCTATGCTTTTGTTATTTCCGTCCAGCTCTATGGCGTCAAATTTATTTCAAAAAGCGTTTTGAAATAAATGTGAAGCAATGCAGCTCCCAGTTTTCTTTCTACTCTGAGCTGTGTGCAAAAGCTTAGAGTTTACAGCTGCAACCCACCTCCACTCACTTACAAAACCATCCAAACACAGCACAATAGGGGCAGAGGACTACATGCCTGCTGACAGGGGAGGACAACCAGGCCAGTCGTCTTTGGCCACAAATATGATTTTTGCAAGGAAATTTTAGCTTTATTCTTAAATTTCATAAAATATTTTCCTATTATTACTTTCTTTCCATTATCCACAACAGTATTGGTAAATACCCCCAAGAGTCATTCCTTCTAACTAGTTATGCCGCTGACACAGTATCTCTGAATTTTATCGAACTGCTATACATAAGACTTGCTGCGCTGCAGGTGGAGACAGGAAAATATACAACCTGAATCTTCGCCTCTGTACACGGTCAGGCAGCAGCTCCATCACCTCAACATGAAGGGTACAGCTACTCTCAGCCTAAGAAACCGGCTCAAGACGCAGGAACAGCTTTAGATCGAACAGAACTTTAGATCAGTCTCCCCTGCTAAAGCCAAAGAAAGCGGTCATAGCTTGAAAGTGCTCTGATTTTCAGTCTTTGTTTCTCACAGTTTCTGTCAAGGGTATGTTCCGTATCTTTGCTAGATAAAGTTATAATTAAGACCGGACCAATGGGTACGTGATGTGATAACATGGTGCCTCAGCGGCTGCTGCTGTGGAAGTGAATAAATAGACAATCCTTCTGTACAGCCTTAACTGCTTAAGAAAGACTTGACCAGACTAATTTGTGGTAAATTTAAACATATCACACAAGTAGAAATCACAGCAGTTAAAATCTCTAAATGGGATCACATGAGACTTTAGCAGGTACAGAATGCCAAATGTGTGGCATATTTCATAAATTAAAAACTGGAAAGATCTCTATGTAAACATTTAGATATTACGTGAGATAATTGCATTAAATAAATAAATATAGATTGTATGCTTAATAAATAAATAATACAATATTTTTTCAGTTATTTAATTAACTATTAAATATTGTAAATAACCTTGTTCAAAGTTTGATCAATCAGGACTTGATCAATCTTGGGGGCCCGACTCGTTATTTCTGTCCAGGGCAAAGGACAAGGCTGTAAGCTGCCCTGGAGGTGGATTAGTGAATTTTTTACTCAACCATAAGCGTAAGCTGTGATATGACAGATCAAATTTTTTTCTGACCAGTGCATGCCCATCCAAAGCCTGCTAGAAGAGGACACAAAATAACATCTACTGATAAAAAGTTGCATGCATATGTAAAAGAGAGTGGGTCCTGTCAATGTGCTTCCGACTGATATCCCCTTGGCTTCCTGGGGAAGGTGAAATCCCTTAGGGTCTCCCATCTGGGCCCTCTGATGTGTACCTTGCCACACATACAATATGCAAAATTATATGAGGTTTAGAAATGAACATTTTAAAATATAGCCAATTCTCAGCATGCAGCAGGTGCACAAGGTATATCGTTTTTATTTTATTTTCACACACAATTTGTTTTGTACATGTTATAGTTAAATAATATAAGTAATAAATATGATCTTACTCTCTAATGCAGAAATGAGATTCTCATTTGCCCCTTGTGAAATATCAACAGCATAAAGTGTCCAATGAAGAGACTTTACTTTCTTCAACTACTGTAGATTGGTTTATCTGCTCTATCTAAGAGCAGTATACATTAATTCAGCTCAATAAAAATAGCAAGAAAATTACTTATAGAGAAGGTTGAGGAAGAGTATATCACAATTAATTTACATACAATGTGACGTTTTTATTCTGTTTTTAGCTCTAGTTTTAAAAATGTGGAGGAGACAACACAATTGCTTTACCCAAGGTACAGTACTACTAATTAACTACAAAAGAAAAATCAATTTTTAATTTTTTTAATACTTGCACACAAAAAGGTATATGCCATAGAATAAAAATATGCCAAAACCTACTGTTAGATATTATTTTTCTAGGCGTATTTAAGTAGCCTTAAAAAATACAATCATACTTTTTGGATTTTGTGGAACAATTATGGAAAGTTTGTTGAAAAATTGTTATTTTCAGTTTTTTGTTCACTCCTATAAAGAATTTAGTAAAAGTTTATATATATAAACAGAAAATGAAGAACAAATGTTATTATTATTGACAGTTTAGTTGACTATGCATAGCATTTCACATAGAGAATTTCATTGAGAGTTAAGATACTTTTGAACATGCTGTTTATGGAATGTTTACAATTTCAAAAATGTGCACCAACAATCTCTTTAATGTCTTCATAAAGTCTCGATACCGTGGATGAGGGCAGTGGTGGAGAGAAATATTATGGAATAAGGTAAAAGGGATTTTTGAAGATATTCTAAATATACTGAGAAAGAATGAACAGAATGTAAAGAAAAATTAAACCTGCCAAAATACATACCATAATCATTTAATTCCATAATAAAAATTTTTAACTTGAGGAAGTTGTTGTTCATTGAATGCTTTTAAGCAATTTAAAAGCTTTTTTTCCTTTCTTCCAAAGATCATCTGTGGAATCAGATGAAGACAAGGGATCATCTCTCCAAGGGTAGAGCGCATACACTGGATACACTTTTTACCTCAGTGATTAAGAATCTTGAATAGTGATAGATGTTATCACATGTTCTCACAAAACACATGTAGACTAGGTGTGGATTTTTACTGTATTTACATTGATTATTTAAAATCTGTATTTAGTTCACATAATCTAACATTCCAGACCATTTTTAAGTGAAAACTTTGATATCAGCATCAATGCCTGATTTATGAATATGCATTTATAAATTGTCATCGAAATCTACTAAATAAAAACGAGGCAACAGAAAACAGAACATTGTTGTGGCATTATAGCAGGATTCCTTTTGATGTTAAAAATGTAGAATTGGCTCTAATCAACAGAATCAGGTTGGTAAAGACCAGGAATCTTTTTTTTTTTTTTTCCGAACTATATATTTAGAAAATTAGTGCAACATAAAAATCTGAAAACCATCAATCCATCCACTTTTTGTTACTCTTATCCCAAGGGTGCTGGTGTATTGTTGTATTACTTCAGTCTACCTCAGCTCTTATCTGTACCTTTGCTGGGCTTCTAGGCTCCAAATAACTTTAGTGAAGAATTCAGCAAATTAATCTGGGCAGTCCATTTCTTTTTATTCACATTTGTAGGGAATTTGCAGTCTGTACTTTCTTTACATGTTTAATAAAATCCTAAAGTGCTTTTTATACAGAGCTGGCCCTGAAAAGGAAGAAGACAATCTAAACTCACTCAACCAAAGGTATACTTGGATTTCTTTGAGTACCCCAAAGATCAATCTTAAATTAAATCCTACAAAGCATATCGGATTTCTTATGGTTTCCTTTTGTACTCTTTGAGGAATCAGCATTACGTAGCTAAATTAAATATAGAATTAAAGTTTACATTCTACATACTGTAAAAGCTAAAAAATAAGAATAGTGGAAGATTTTACATAATTTTTGGCAATGGACAACTACACCCCTGACAATAACAAATTATTATGGCTTTTTAAACATGAAAAGCTAAATATTGCAGTTTTTAGACAATTAGGGAAGGTCTTGTCTAGATTAGTATGACCAAAATTCCATTTTGCATGATTTAGCTGAACAAACGAGAGCGGTATATTTATGTAATGAGTTGGTCTGTTGGACTTAAATCATGCTAACTTTGTTGTTGTTATGTTGTCAAACAGTGTGATTAGAAAACATGAGGATCATGACAAAAGGTGAGCTGTTTTATTTTTTAATGCTTAAATAACATAAGAGATAAAGAACGTGGTTGAATTACTGTACAAGCTTAGCTATATAAAAACTTTGCATATGACCATCTTATAGTTGTAGATTTTTTGCTCATCCACTTTTACACCAGAAAGGTATCACCCTTTATCAGGAGTTTTTTAAATGTCCCATGTTTATCAACCAATATCTGCCACTTTAAGCCTTGTAATTAGGATATGCAGAAAAGATCAACTAAAATCAGCACCATTCGTCTCCTCTATAACTTTAATATGGTGTCCAACCAAAACCAAAAAAGCATTGTCAAAGTATATGCATTTTTAATGTTTATTAACATACCCTTATGGTTGGCTCTGGATCCCGTGTTTAGGATTTGCTTTTCAATGGCAGGAATATTCTTTGGATTTTTTGACACAATTGTGAAAGCTTGTTGAATGATTTCATTTTTTTTTTGTTCATGGCTATAAAGAATACAGTTAAAGTTAATAAATAGAAAATTAGGTAAAGGAATGTTTTCAATATTTAATATTACTTTAGTTACTATGAAGAACATTTCACATAGAGAATTAATTGAAACTTATCGGGAAAATAATTATTTTATTAACAAGAAATTAGATCAACGCTCTTCATTCAAGCAGCAAATATTAATCCTTGCAACAGAGACCAGATACCATCTCTGCCTATTTTCTGTCTGCTCTGGTCACACAGGATTCATTAACTACTGAAGAAGGGAAAATCTAATAGACAAAGAAACTTTCTACAAATAGGTTGTTGAAATAACCTTATGTCTAAATGAGTCTTGCCTCTTAACAAAACATATAAAACTGGAAAACAGCTTCTGAGCCACCAGCAAGATAAGACTCTCATCTAGCCTGGCCTAACCGATGACTTTCTTGAGGGAATACTTTGTGCAATAAACAATTCAAATAAGCTCACAATCGCAGTAATTAACTAGAGGCCTAACAGGAATAATTTAAAATATTTTTTTCCCCATCACAGATAAAGTCATTTTCCAGGACTTTTTGTTTGGTATATGTTTAATTGTAACAAATGTGCACCAAACACCTGTATAATGTATTCAGAAACTAAATAATGAGGAGAAAGCCAAAGTTGGACAGACATATTATCCATTAAGATAAAAACATAATAATATGGGGTTTATTCTAAATGTCCCAAAAAATAACGTACAGAATGTAACGAAAAACAACCTCTGAACAACACAAATATACAATAATCCTGTGAATCACTTATTTAGGTTCTCCTAATTGAGGAAGTTGTTTATTGAATGCTTTTGAGCAATTTAAAATGTTTCTTCCTTTCTTCCACAGATCATCTGTGAAATCTGATGAAGAGAAGGGATCATCTCTCCTAAGGTAGAGCACATACAAAGTATACTCTTTTTACCTCATTAAGAATCTTGAATAGTGACAGATGTTATCTGTACCTTTGCTGGGCTTCTAGGCTCCAAATAACTTTAGTGAAGAATTCAGCAAATTAATCTGGGCAGTCCATTTGCTTTTATTTACATTTGTAGGGAATTTGCAGTCTGTACTTTCTTTACATGTTTTAATAAAATCCTAATGTGCTTTTCATACAGAGCTGGCCCTGAAAAGGAAGAAGACAATCTAAACCCACTCAACCAAAGGTATACTTGGATTTCTTTGAGTACCCCAAAGATCAATCTTAAATTAAATCCTTCAAAGCATATCGGATTTTCTATGGTTTCCTTTTGTACTCTTTTTGATAAATCAGTATTACATAGCTTAATGAAATATAGAATTAAAGTTTACATACTACATAAAAGCTAAAAAATAGTGGAAGATTTTAAATTTTTGGAAATGGACAAGTGCACCCCTGACAAATTATGGCTTTATGAAAAATTATGAAAAGCTAAATATTGCAGCCATTTAGAAAAGGTCTTGTCTAGGTAGGTATGAGCAAAATTCCATTTTGCATGATTTAGCTGAACAAACGAGAGCGGTATATTTATGTAACGAGCTGGTCTCTTGGACTTAAATTATGATAGCTTTCTTGTTACGTTCTCAAACAGTGTGATTAGAAAACATGACGATCATGACAAAAGGTGAGCCGTTTTGTTTTTAATGCTTAAATCACATAAGAGATAAAGAACCTGCTGGAATTACTGTACAAGCTTAACCAAATAAAAACTTTGTATACGTCCATCTTATGGTTGTTGATTGTTTGCTCATCCACTTTTACACCAGAAAGGTAAACCCTACATCACCCTTTATCAGGAGTTTATCCCATGTTTATCAACCATTATCTGCCACGTTAAGCCTTGTAATTAGGACATGCAGAAAAGATAATCTCAAATCAGCACCATTTGTCTCCTCTATAACTTTAATATGGTGTCCAACCAAAAAACCACTATCAAAGTACATGTATTCTTAATGTTCATTAAGATATCTTTATTGTGTGCTCTAGATCCCGTGTTAAGGATTTGCTTTTCAATGGCAGGAATATTCTTTAGATTTTTTGACACAATTGTGAAAAGCTTGTTGAAGGATTTCATTTTTTTGTTCATAGCTATAAAGAATACGGTTAATGAAAGTTAATGAAAAGAAAATGAGATGAAGGAAGGCTTTCTCTAATGTGCTCAAAACCTTGGACCAAATATTCAAAAACAGACAGCTCTGGATAGTTCAAAACTAGCCTTTATTGAACACTCCCAGTATGGCTGCTCGTCAGCTGGGACAGATAAACCGGATCCTGTTTCTGAGTGGAGCTGAAGCCAGCCGAGGGGCACAGAGTCCTGAAGGAAATGTCCAAAGCCAAAGTCGTAGCAGAACCAAGTTCACAGACCAGAAAATCAGAGAGCCGATGAGGTACAGAAGGGGAATCCAAGCCGATGTCAGAAAAACAGTCCAAGTTTGGTGAGCCAGCCAAATCCAGGAATCAGTCCAGAACAGGGCAGATTAAAGAGCAGACAAGGGCAAAGCAAAACTCGGGTTCCACAGGACAGAAACAGGTCACAATCAGGTAATCAGAACAACAAACAGAATACTAGAGTTACTGACACAAAACAGCTTGAATATTCTGGCACTGGTAGCTGGAAAACACACAGCATATATAGGAGCTGCAAACAGGTGGATCAGATAAGCAGTAATGAGAAACCGGGCAGAGTTAAACAGGTGAGTGGATTGAGCAATCAGGCCAGGATCATGACAGTTCAATATTAAATATTACTTTACATTACAATGAAGAACATTTCACATAGATAGTTCATTGAAACCTATTGGAAAAATAATTATTTTATTAACAAGAAATTATATCAATGCTCTTCATTCCAGCAACAGAGACCAGATACCATCTCTGCCTATTTTCTGCCTGCTCTGGTGACACAGGATTCATTAACTACTTAAGAAGTGAAATTCTAATAGACAAAGTGTCATGTTGGGGTCTAAGCGTCTAACCCACATGCAGAAACACTCTTTCAGACAGGGGAAAAGTTAAATGGTTTATTTACAAAGTTTACAGAAATGTGCACAGGATCTTGGCTCGTCAGACTGGTCACGGGAGGGAAGCCACTAGAGGAGGACAGAGTGGATCCAGGAAACTTGCAGTTCAATGGTGACTTGGATTATTACCTGCTCAGAGGGTTATCTGATCAGCAGGGGGGGAACCTTGTGGGTCCAGAGGCTGGTCGGGAGGCTGAGGGCGGAGGACAGACAGCCAGGTTCCAGGAAGCCTTTTTTTTCCCTCCAGGATCTGGCAGGTAACCAGATAAGTCAGGATCTGAGAGGCAGAAGAACACAGGGTCAGACTGTTCACAAAAATCTGATTACAGGTCAGAGAGGCTGGCTCAGGTTTTGCTGTACCATTACTGGCAAACATTCTGGCAGGGAAGTGTCAGCCTCCTCCTCCTTAAGTAGGCCTCATAATCAGCAGACAGGAAACAAGTGTGTAGAAGTCAGCTCATGCCCTCAGGAGGAAGATCTCAGGCGCCCTCTGGTGGAGAAAGTTAGACAGCCTCCAGATCCCAACACAAAGAAACTTTCTACAAATAGGTTAATAACCTTACATCTAAATGAGTCTTTTCTCTTAACAAAACATATAAAACTGGAAAACGGCTTCTGAGCCATCATCAAGATAAGACTCTCATCTAGCCTTGTCTAACAGGATATTTTCTTGAGCAAATACTTTGTGCAATAAAGAATTCAAAATAAGCTCACAATCACAGTAATTAACTAGAGGCCTAACAGGAATAGTTTAAAATATTTTTTTCCCCATCACAGGTAAAGTCATTTTCTAGGACTTTCTTTTTGGAATATGTTTAATTGCAACCAATGTGCACCAACCACCTCTATAATGTATTCAGAAACTTAATAATGAGGAGGAAGCCAAAGTGTGACGGACATATTATCCATTACGATAAAAAACATAATAATTTGGGGTTTATTCTAAATGTACCAAAAATTAATGTACAGAATGTAAAGAAAAACAACCTGTGAGAAACTCACAAATATACATACAATAATCCTGTAAATCCCTGATTTAGATTCTTTTACTTGAGGAAGGTGTTTTGCATTGACTGTTTTTAAGCAATTTAAAATTTTGATATCTTTTTCACGATTTGTCCTTTCTTCCACAGATCATCTGGGAAATCTGATGAAGAGAAGGGATCATATCTCCAATGGTAGAGTACATACACTGTATAAACTTTTTACCCCATTGATTAAGAATTTTGGATAGTGATAGATGGTATATTTTGAGAAAACACAAGACCAGATGTGGATTTTTACTGTGTTTATACATTGTTCATTTAATAGCCATATTCATTCTCCACATAGATATTTTTTGCAATGAACAACTACACCACTAAGAATAGCAAATAATTATGGCTTTTCAGACATAAACAGGTAATTTTGCACCTGTTTACGGAGTTGTAAAACATCTTGCCTGAATTGCAATGAACAAGAATCAATTTAGGGCAGCTAAATTGAATGATTTAGCAGCCCTATAAAGAGTTACTTGTGTAATGAACCTGTCTGAAAGAAATTGATCAGGCTACCTTTCTTGTGATGTTGTCATACAGTGGGATTATCAGACATGGCCAACATTATGGCAAAAGGTAAGCTGCACTGATTTTAATGCTTAAATCACATGTAAGAGATTAATAGACCTCGCAAAATTGCTGTACAAACTTAGCAAACCAAACCTTGTTGAGTGTTTTCTTATTGAAAGTTGTACAAAGTAACAAAATTCAAATATCTTTCTTGAAGTGACGTTTTGAAGTTTGGCAAGGTAAGTTTGAGAGACTTTAAGGCTGAAAATGACCAAAAAGAGCATTTGGTCTGCCCCACAAACAGAGGGTTGTTGGTTCAAGTCCGGGCTCTGGCTTTCAGTCTCATTGGGTCATGTTGTGGCAGGACAATTCACCTGCATTGGCTACTGATGGTGGTCAGAGGGCCCAGTGGCGCCACTGTATGGTAGCCTCACTTCTGTCAGTGAGCCCCAGGGCAGCTGTTTGTAGTGAGTGTGTGCTTGAATGACTGAATGTAGAACAAAGCCCTTTTAGGATTTGCCCATTGGGAATGAATTAGCCCTTTACACCGGAAGTTTACACCGGAAGTTGTGCCACCGGAAGGTGGCATCTTGGGGTTTGCGATGTCTTGGCTATTGCATGGGATGTAAACATTCCGGTTTCCCGCATGGGCCCTGCGAAGAATCCAGTCTTGGAGGATTTTGAGGAGATAACGAAAGTGTTTGATTTCCTTTTTTGAGAAATCTATGCCATTCATCATGAGTAAAAGTTATTTCTGGACCTGATTGAAGAGGTGAAGATTAGGGTTAGGGTTGGATTTTACATTTTTTTTTACCTTTTACTTACTTTTTTGAGCAATTTAAAACTGTGAGGTCTTTTTCAGTTTTTCTTTTCTTCAACAGCTCATCTGTGAAATCTCATGAAGACATGGTATCATCTCTCCAAAGGTAGAGCACATACAAGGCACACACTTTTTACCTCATGGATTAAGAATCGTGGATAGAGATAGATGGTTTCACATTTTTCAGAAAACACAAGTAGATCAGGTATGGATGTTTTCTATGTTAATAAATTATTTATTTAATAGCAGTATTTAGTTCAACACCTAGATATTTCAGGAAATAAACAACTACACCACTGAGAATATTTATATTTACTCCTTTAAAAGTAGTATTTAGTTTACACAATCTAACATTAAAGACCAATTTAAATATTTCAGCACCAATCTCATAGGCAAAGATATTTATTTATAATTACAGTTTTATTGAAATCCAACAATGTCGGCAACAAGACATTGAAATGTTTTGTGCTTGTCATTACTTGCATATTTATAGTAGAATTCCCAGGAATGGTAAATGGTAAATGGCATGTACTTATATAGCGCCTTTATTCAAGTCAGGAGACTTGACCAAAGCGCTTTACACTACATTCATTCACCCATTCACACACACACTCACACACTGATGGTGGCAAGCAATGTAGCCATAGCTGCCCTGGGGCTCACTGACAGAAGCGGGGCTGCCGTACACTGGCGCCATCGGGCCCTCTGACCACCATCAGTAGACAATGCAGGTGTCTTGCCCGAGAACACAACAACACTGAAAATCGGAGTCGGGGCTTGAACCATCAATCCTTCGATTTAAGGGCAAACTCCTACATCCAACGTCACTGTCGCATTTTTCTTTCCCTCTACTAGAGTTATTTGACCTACTCACTCCAATCCGGAATGCTCCTTCCCCCAAGTCATTCATGCTTCAAGTATGAAGACCAATTTCTCACTAGAAACTACAATGCAAAAAACAACATCTTAGTGACAAATTGTATCTTACCTTATCCTATGGTATCTTGTCTTATCATTCAGTATTTCAGCTCAGAAAAACGACAAACTTATAGTATGGCATGGGTATAAGAATAACATTTATTTCACACAATAAAAAGCACTAGATATAAAGCCCAAATATGTAACATAATGTACACCAATTGTCTACATTATTTGTGCTGATAAAAATATGTACAGCATGTACTATGTTAGCTTGCAACTGTCAATTGTCAGACTTAGCAGTTTTCACAAATGCAATATTATTCCTTCTAACATTTGCAACAGGTATACTGTCTGCAGTGTTTGTGTGTGTGTGTGTGATGTATGGCTATGTTTTTGTTTCCTGGTGAGGACAGTTTCCCAGGAATATGCTACATTTTGGGACTAGTACTTCTAAGTCCCACTTAGAAGTACTTGTCGGGACTAACGACTGGTCCTCATGAGGAGAAAGTTCTGTTCTTGGGGTGGGGGTAAGGTTTAGATGTAAGGTGTGAATTGAGTTTAGGTTAGGTTTATGGTAAGGTATGTGTTGGTAATGGGTAGGGTTAGGGCAATGTATACTGTCTGCAGTGCTGACAATACTCAGTGCTATGGTTTGTTTTGCAGAGTTTGAATGTAATATGGCAAATATGGGCATTTGTGGATCTAACTGTTATTTAATATATCCTATTGTTTCTAAAAAGGATAAATGATGTAGAAGAGAACTATTAAAGTATTAGATAAACATCTTATTGCCTGTCTAGCTTTTGCTTACGAGATGGTTTTAATCTGTGTATTTTACTTCTCAGATCTGAAGAAGAAGAAAAGGAACGAGAAATTGAAGCGTTGAACAGAAGGTGAATTTATACTTCAATAAGTAACATTATTTTTTGTTTTTATAAAGTTTATGGTATGTCAAGAAACAATTTCACGACATAGTCCTCAATTTGTAATTAATTAAATTGGGTTTGCTGTTTCACAGTTTATTGGTCCTTTGTGTGTGGGTGTGTGTGTTTCTGTGTAATGTACGGCCATGTTTTTGTTTCCTGGTGAGGACAGTTTCCCAGGAATATGCTACATTTTGGGACTAGTACTTCTAAGTCCCACTTAGAAGTCCTTGTCGGGACTAACGACTGGTCCTCATGAGGAGAAAGTTCTGTTCTTGGGGTGGGGGTAAGGTTTAGATGTAAGGTGTGAATTGAGTTTAGGTTAGGTTTATGGTAAGGTATGTGTTGGTAATGGGTAGGGTTAGGGCAATGTATACTGTCTGCAGTGCTGACAATACTCAGTGCTATGGTTTGTTTTGCAGAGTTTGAATGTAATATGGCAAATATGGGCATTTGTGGATCTAACTGTTATTTATTATATCCTATTGTTTCTAAAAAGGATAAATGATGTAGAAGAGAACTATTAAAGTATTAGATAAACATCTTATTGCCTTTCTAGCTTTTGTTGTGAGATGGTTTTAATCTGTGTATTTTACTTCTCAGATCTAAAGAAGAAGAAAAGGAACGAGAAAATGAAGCATTGAAGAGAAGGTACATTTATTCTTTAATGTGAATTATAATTTTTTGTTTTTATAAAATTTATGTCAAGAAACAATATCACGAAATAGTCCTCAATTGGTACCTAATTAAATTAAGCTGTAAGAGTTTGTCTAAATCTACTTTGAAAAAAAAAGACCAATTAAACATGATCGTGCTTTAACTCTATTGAGCATGATTTCCTATATTCCTGTCTCTTTTAATGAATGTGTGTTTTGATTTAATATATCCAGATTAAAATGTCTCTATTGATTTCTACCAGCATACACCAGAGAAATCTGCAAATTCAAAGGACAAGGTAAATTTATGTGTCTTTTTTCTCTTGTTCACCATTATAAATTACTACATTGTAGCAATTTATAAAGTGCTACATTGCCTATGCTTTGTTCGCATTCCTATCTGGGTCAATGGACTGTGATTGTAGTAGATAGCAGAAAAACATGTTTTAGGAAACAATTAACTTTATTCACTTCAGAGCAATACAGTTAGAGGCTTCAGCGCACCCAAGACAGGCCTAAAGATGTCTGTCACTCACTGACATGTTTTTATTAAGTCTATTAGTGTTTTAAAAGATCAAGGGGATGACTATTGAAAAGAAGCAGCATACACTGCATGAAAAGTGGGATTTTCGTAGATATGCGGCACTGTAGATTGTGGTGGCAGTTCAGGTTAACGGCAGTTTACGGTAATTTGCAGGCATCGCCGAAAACTCCCATAAATTGTCAGAAATTGACGTGGGCTTTCTTAGGCAGTGTTCCCCCCATGCCTCCCCCCCCATGGAATTCTAGGGGAGGCTTTAACATGTAAATGAAAATGCTGTGAGCTATACAAATGCAAATCAGGGTTGCAGGGGGAGTTTTACCCCAAGTGACATTTTTCTAAAAGGCAAGAAAATCTCAGATCAGGCTCAGTATAGACTCTTACATTTTAGCTTGAATTGATTTATTTAATTAAAGTATAGAGACCAAAACAGATCTTTAGCTCACAGAGCAATACATTTAGAGCAGTAATTATAAAAAAAAAAAAATTGCATTTAAGATAAAAAATAAAATGTTGTCTGTCAATATGCTCAATTCACAATTACTTAAGTGGAAAAGTTTCAAGAAATGAGTCTGAGATGATTCACTTTATAACATGGCGCATTATCCTGCTGGAAGTAGCCATCAGAAGATTGGTACACTGTGGTCATAAGGACATAAGGTCAGCAACAATGCTGAGGTAGGCTGCCTCATTTATTTGATGCTAAATTGGTATTACGTGGCCCAAAGTGTGGCAATACAGGTGCTGGTCATAAAATTAGAATATCATGAAAAAGTAGATTGATTTCAGTAATTCCATTTAAAAAGTGAAACTTGTATATTATATTCATACATTACATACAAACTCATATATTTCAGATGTTTATTTTGTTTAATTTTGATGATTACAAATGACAACAAATGAAAATCTCAAATTCATCATATCAGAAAATTAGAATATTACTGAAGACCAATAAAAACAAAGGATTTATAGAAATGTTGGCCAACTGAAAAGTATGAACATGAAAAGTATGAGCATGTACAGCACTCAGTATTTAGTTGGGCCTCCTTTGGCCTGTATTACTGCAGCAATGCGGCGTGGCATGGAGTCGATCAGTCTGTGGCACTGCTCAGGTGTTATGATAGCCCAGGTTGCTCTAATAGTGGCTTTTAGCTCTTCTGAATAGTTGGGTCTGGTGTATTGCATCTTCTTCTTCACAATACCCCATAGATTTTCTATGGGGTTAAGGTCAGGAGAGTTTGCTGGCCAATTAAGAACAGGGATACCATGGTCCTTCAACCAGGTACTGGTAGCTTTGGCACTGTGTGCAGGTGCCAAGTCCTGTTGGAAAATGAAATCTGCATCTCCAAAAAGTTGGTCAGCTGCAGGAAGCATGAAGTGCTCTAAAACTTCCTGGTATGTGGCTGCGTTGACCCTGGACCTCAGAAAACACAATGGACCAACACCAGCAGATGACATGGCACCCCAAACCATCACTGACTGTGGAAACTTTACACTGGACTTCAAGCAACGTGGATGAAGTGCCTCTCTTCTTTTCCTCCAGACTCTGGGACCTTGATTTCCAAAGGAAATGCAAAATTTACTTTCATCAGAGAACATGACTTTGGACCACTCACCAGCAGTCCAGTCCTGTTTCTCTTTAGCCCAGGCAAGACGCTTCTGACGCTGTCTGTGGTTCAAGAGTGGCTTGACACAAGGAATGCGACAGCAGAAACCCATGTCTTTCATACGTCTGTGTGTGGTGGTTCTTGAAGCACTCACTCCAGCTGCAGTCCACTCTTTGTGAATCTCCCCCACATTTTTGAATGGGTTTTGTTTCACAATCCTCTCCAGGGTGCGGTTATCTCTCTTGCTTGTACACTTTTTTCGACCACATCTTTTCCTTCCCTTCGCCTCTCTATTAATGTGCTTGGACACTGAGCTCTGTGAACAGCCAGCCTCTTTAGCGATGACCTTTTGTGTCTTGCCCTCCTTGTGCAAGGTGTCGATGGTCGTCTTTTGGACAACTGTCAAGTCAGCAGTCTTCCCCATGATTGTGTAGCCTATAGAACTAGACTGAAAGACCATTTAAAGGCTTTTGCAGGTGGTTTGAGTTAATTAGCTGATTAGAGTGTGGCACCAGGGGCCATCAATTTTGAACCTTTTCACAATATTCTAATTTTCTGATATGATGAATTTGAGATTTTCATTTGTTGTCATTTGTAATCATCAAAATTAAACAAAATAAACATCTGAAATATATGAGTTTGTATGTAATGTATGAATATAATATACAAGTTTCACTTTTTAAATGGAATTACTGAAATCAATCTACTTTTTCATGATATTCTAATTTTATGACCAGCACCTGTAGATGGTACAAATAGATCAGGCTCAGTATGACCTAATTATAGACTCTTACATTTTAGCTTGAATTGATTTATTTAATTAAAGTACGCTAGATTACTGTGTATGCCATTAGCAATGGCAAATGTTATGTAAAAAAATACACAAAATAATTTATTTCAAAAATCAGTTTTAATCAGAATCAGTTGGTAAAATGTGAATCAGAATCAGCAAGGTAAAATGTACATTCCTTGCACAGTGCTCCTCGGGATTTTTAAAGCTTGGGAAATCTTTTTGTTTCCAAATCCAGCTTTAAACTTCTCCACAACAGTGTCTCGGACCTGTCTGATGTGTTCCTTGTTCTTCATGATGCTCTCTGCACTGTAAACAGACCTCTGAGGCGATCACAGAGCAGGTGCATTTATCGAGAGACTTGATTACACACAGGTGGATTCTATTTAGTATCATTTAGGTCGACATTGGATCATTCAGAGATCCTCACTGAACTTCTGGGCAGAGTTTGCTCCACTGAAAGTAAAAGGGGCCGATTCATTTTGCACACCCCACTCTTCAGTTTTTTATTTGTTAAAAAAGTTAAAAATATCCAATATATTTAATTACACTTCATGATTGGGTAAAACTAGTTGTTGATTCTTCACTAAAAAATGTTTATGTTCGAGATGCCTGAAATGTTGCAAGAGTTTGAGATTTTCTAGAGAGCAGATTATTTTTGCAGGGCAAACTGTAACTGGGCTGATATCTAAGGATAGCTCTGACAGGGTTTCACTTGCCAATAACGTACATTTATAACATAAGTTTTAGTGGTTGTAGAAGTAATAGAAAACACAGATCTGGGAACTGGAATTCTAGCAGCACTCCTACATTATTCTCTACATTTTCTCTCCGTTGTACTTTCTTTCACAGTAAATGGTATCGGCATCTCAGATATGTTAGATTTGTTTACCAAGCTTTCCTATCTGACCCTTCAAAACAATCTACCATCAACAGCATTGTGTTGTAGAAGCTTTTATGCAAGAGCCTTTTTTTTGGGAGTTTTTACAGCACATTTTGAAGTTTTTACGGCACTAGTGTCTCGTTTTTTTGGCAGTAGGCTGGCAGGAAAGGGGCTATGAGAGAGGGAGAGACATGCGGCCAAGGATTCGAACCTGGGTCATCCATGTCGAGGACTAAGGAATCTTTCTGTACGTGGGTTTTGTGCGCTAGACACTGGGCAACCAAAGCACGCCCTTATGCAACAAACTTTTAAACAATTTTCCCAACATTTATAGAGAACAGCAAAGTTGCTCTTTTGTAGTTTTTATTATTTTCACCTATAAACATAAAAAAAGTCAGCAGCCTTTTGAAATGTTCTGTAGTATGTTATAAATTAAGATTCTCCAGAACATATCTTCAAAGCCTGCTATTTTCTGTAACACAAGTTGTGCTACCCACAGTAATTGCTGATAAAAAGCCTAAAGACTGTTTTAGAATTTCAATATTTCTTTATGCTATTACTAGTTTTAAATCTGTGGTAAACCGTTGTTTTACAGCAACTCCTCTCTCACATATACAATATTGCATCTTTAATATGTTTCCTTAACGATTGTTTAGGACAGGAAGCTACAAAAAGTTAAATGACCATAAACTCAATGTAAACCCCTAGATATTATTATTTTATGTTTATTTTATTTATTTGTTTATTTATTTATATGTTTGTTTCCCTTGTTTTATTTTTATTAATTTTTTACATTCTTTGTCTAATTTTTTTTAAAGTTATAAAGTCACCAACTGCTGTGTATCTTTGTTTGATGTTTGAATTACTCTGTATTGTTACACGGAATTGCCAATAAAGCAAAAAAAAAAAGACGCAGCTGTTCTCGTGAGTCCTTCCGTATAACAATGACCTCGTATGTGATTGGAGGAGCTATACTCAGAAGAACTTTATCTCCAGTTCCTTTGTTTGAATTTTGCTGGTACGTGATCAATGGCTGGACGACGTCCCCCGTTCAACTCGCCTTCAATTCCTCTTGGACGCGATGGCAACTCTGCAGTCGAACAACTGTGCGGGAGAGACGAACTCAAAGAAGAGAAGCTAGCGGTAAATATATGTTCAATTACTGCCTGCTAAGCTAAAAGCAGCCTAGCCTAAGCTACGGCTAATAGCAGCCTAGCCTAAAGCTACGGCTAATAGTAGCCTTGCAAGAACAAGCTTTATTAAAGTGTATTTTTTGTGATTCACAGGAAGCAGTACGCCGTCTTCACAACTCGGAGACAAATTGCAGGTGCTATGAACCGGAGCAAGGGTAAGAGTTAAAGAATATGCTTTCATTCTGCGGTAAAAGGAAAGATACGGATGGATACTGATCATAACTGTACATTTTGTTTTCACAGACTAATCTCACCTCATAATGAGGCGGTGACCTCCTATTATTCATACCACTCTCATTTAATTGTTTTCCAGCTGCCTGTAAGACGTATTGTGAGACTGTACGCAGGAGCTTCACATATACGCAGCCAGAGAACACGTTGCGCGCGGAAGCTGCCAAGCATTCAGAAAAGAAAGAGAGTAAGACTTTATTTGGTGACTATTTTTCAGGTGCATTGATAGATGTGTTGTGTCCATACGCAGTGCATCCCATCGCATAGTGCTGATTCATTGTTTTTTTTTTTTTTTTTTTTTTTTACAGCTGCTGGAATCGAGGCAGAGTGTGCTAGCTGATGAGGAAGTGGAACTCTGGAAGTAAGAAGATGGCGTCGTGGGCGGATGGATTGTACGGCCGCCGTCATTTCGTAGGCCGGATCTCTCTGAACTCTGTGTTAAGCTGCAGTCCCGGTTAGAAGCGATGCCGAAGTACAGGGCCACGCACAGTAGGCGTCTGCACATCGGACCTGCCTCGGAGGGAATGCTGCCAGTTACCTCCAACCCCGAGGAGGCAAACGGACAGTTCACGGAGTTGTAATTTTTGGATACGCATGTGTGGGCAGATCCTCGCGTTGTATATAGTTGTGTTTGTTTTAATAAAGCTCTTTCTTTGCATAAACAGCTTCCTGGCAAATGTTCATTTCCTGTATAAATTCATTCATGTCCTTGATGGTAGCCTAATAATAGTGTAGTAGTGTAGGATAACATAAATATACAGCATATGAATAAATAAATATATGAATGAATAAATATATGAATAAATAAATAAATACATATTTATATATATATATTTACATATATATTTATGTAAATATATATATGCCAACCAATCACGAGCGATTTTACTTGTTTAAAAAGAAGTGGTTCCGTCTAATACTCAGTAAGAAAATTCAAGCCTCGCCTGGCCACGTGTGGTTTTGCTGCCAATCACGAACGATTTTACTTGTTTGAGAATAGTGGTTTCAGCCAATACTGAGTAGGTTATTCAAGCCAGACCTGGCCAGCCGCGCGGGTTCGCTGCATTCATATGCTAATTAGGGCCATTAGTACAGCTGATCGCTCTCCACATACGTCAGAGTCCGTTTCCGACAATTTGTGGCACTGACAAGCGGCGACAAGCGCGGGTTGCAAATTGTCGGAAACTGACGAAAATCAGGGAGATCTGCGAGAGTTTACGGGGACGAAAATCTCACTTTTCATGCAGTGATATGTCTTTTGTGGTTGTAAATTTATTTTCAGGTTTAATACATAAGATACTACTGAAGATTAAGCAGTTATGTTATAAGAAAGTATAAATGAGATCTACTGACTGATTTGAGTGAAAACAGGGTCAGATCAGTCTATACGTTTTGCAGTAATTTAATGAGAGCTGTTCATTTTACTCCACAGTTCTTCCCTAAAATACAAGGAAAAGGACAATGAGAAACTCAAGCAAAGGTATGTTACATTCAGCAAATGTTCCTAATTTTGGGATCAGAAATGTATTTCCTGTAGCTTTGTATCAAACCTCCTTGATAACCAGGATATTGATATATATTGTCTTTTTAAACAATGTAATAACACCCGAAAAAAAAAAAAATCTGCATTAACTCAATACTTCAAAAAGTTGAATGCAGCCACTTCAACAAAGAGCTTACCATCCTCTGATCTTTTCCACAAATCAGTGAAATGAATGTTGAATTCAATAAATAATTGCAAACTGACCCTTCAGTGATTTCTTTCTTTAAAGAATTAAACAGCTGGAAGCTTATAACGAGCAGCTGATTTATGAGGCACAGTAAGTTTGTTTCATTTTTAAACTTAAATCAATTTAAACATGGGAATCGTTGTGTCCAGGTCCTCCTGTAACAAAGTTTCATCACATACACATACATTTCACTATTATTAATCTATTGTCTTATTTGACTTTATTCAGTGTTTATTCAATCTTTAACTCTTAAACTTAGGTTTTCATGCTGTGTATTTGACTTTACAGAGCAGCTTTAAAGGACAAAGAAATTTACAGAGCAGCTTTACAGGACAACGAAAATTGTATCCAGACCCTCAGAGAAAGGTAGGATACATTCATGTACATTCAACCAACATGTTGTTTAATTCCTAAATTACTAAAACTAAAGTAAGGAAACTTTGTCAAACAAACCATGTAACAGTGTAACATTACACAGAAGAGAGAACAGTGAGACTTAAAAATTGCAATGTTATAAACTAAATTTAAAACAATAAGACATCACTAGACATAAAGTGCAATATGAATATGAACAGACAAGCGCAACATATAGACAGGCGGCTGACAGTTTCCAGAGTGTCACAGTGTTCCAGAATGTAGTAAAGTTAAGGTATGTTTCTGGAGATCAATAGTACAACATTTCTTTCTCATAGTTTTCGTTTCTATCTATTTAAATATGATCTAAATGTTTCCATGTATTTTCATTAAAATATTTTATCTGTTTCCTTTAAATATTCAACATTTTAGTTAACATATTCATTAAATTTAGGTCTGGATTGTCATGGCATTACAAGGCAATTATGTAGGTTCTTTTGCATATTTATATATATATATATATATATATATATATATATATATATATATATATATATATATATATATATATATATATATATATATATATATATATTAAAACCCTTGGAATTTAAATCCACTTTGAGCCCTGATCAGCAGTAACCAAGGGGTCAATTTTTAGAAACAAAGCAAAAATTGCCGAAGTACAAAGAAGAATGTTTTTATTCTTTGCTTTTTGGAGCAATAAAGGTTTTATTGATCTATGTGTAATGCATAATTCATAGTAGATCAGGAAGTGTGTGCTTTTGAATGGTAACGTTGTATGTCTAAAACCATTCCTTTACTGTACAATTTGTTGGCTTGCCTGTCTGCTGTATTAACCAATATGATGCGTTGAATTAGATCTGCTATTTTGACATTTTTTTTGACACACTTTTGCATAGAGTAGGGCATTAATTCATAAAAAAGTTTATTTGAATTCTACAAATCAAAGATTTCTGCCCAACAGCAATTATGAACTGCGCTGCCGCATTCTATACCCACCAATTGTAGTATCTAGGCAAGAGCTGTCAGTCTGGTAAATAATCTGGCTGTTATTCGAAATTGTAAAAGTTAACTTTCTTTTTGCAACATAGAACTGAATAAAACTAGACTAAAACCTTTTCGAGTTTTAGTCGAATAAAACTATGACATGTCATAATGACTAAAATGTGACTAAAACTAATTATAGTTTTCGTCCTGAAGACTAAGACTAAAATCTAAGATGGCTTTCAAAAACAACACTGACGGTAGCATGTGCTATTTTGAACTTTTTCATTTTCTATGTGGATATATATTCTCTCACTGTTGCTTGTCAATGGAGAGATAAAAATGTAATTAATGTTAAAGATCTGACCAATATCTCAGTTTGCAATGATAACTGCAATTTGATATATTTACATAATTTTCTTTTTCTTAAACAGAATAGAAGACTTAAAGGAAACAGAGCGAAACATGAGGTAAATATGTTTTTTGATAAGTTTATGTATGAATTTATGGATACAAAGCTTCAACACAGGAGATGAAAATATTAATGATAAATTATATATCTAATTTATGTACAATTTATGAACGGCTCAATTTAGACATGCGTCTGCAGTTTTTACTGATATGCCACATTTGATACTATTTTTACATCACTTCCCTGCTCCAAGTAGTCACTGATTGCTGTTCTACAGGCTGTTCTTTACAGTAAATAGTATTGCATTTTGTTTCCTTATGCTTCTTTATCTTTTTATGATGCGGTCATGATACTCTTAGGTTCTATTTCTCAAAAATGTTATAACACGGAGACAGGCATCCAATACACTCATAAAAAAGTTCTGTTCTAATTTTTAATTACATTGAAAAATAATATACTTTTTCAAAGAATATAATTTTACTACATTCATAACAAGGGTGGTATTGATATTATCCATCCATCTGTACTGATCAGTGGTTTTTAGCTGTAATGAGTGAAACTTTGTGACAACTTTTAATCACTCCTTCTTGATCCAAAAATTACTACTTTAGTTTTGTTTTTATTTTTTCACATTTATGAATTAGTTTCATCTATGTATTTACCCAGAGCTGTAACAGATTCATAGTCACTTGGTAACAGAAAAAAACTTTGGGTTAAAAACACCACAATATGAGTTGTTTCCCAACGATGTGCTGGTTAAATATGGGACAGAACACATGCTGGGTTAATTTAACCCCAAATTTGGGTTGGTTCCCTTAATACAATCCAATTGGTTTGTTTATATAATCCAATCAAGGTTTTACAGTGACTAACTATGCTGCTGGGCTCCTTTAAATCAGTAAGTTGGGTTGATGATAGTTATTATTTTACATATTAAAATATAGTATAATTATTATATCATATTACTTATTAATATTGTAATTCTAATTAGTCATACTTTTCTTGATGAAATATATTCACACACCAATAATGTTTTGATAAATATTTATTAAAATACTAATTTAAAGAACATACAAAATTATAAAAAAAAAAAATATGTAAACATTTAACCTCTGCCTAAAATTGTCATGTACAGTGGGGCAAAAAAGTATTTAGTCAGCCACCAATAGTGCAAGTTCTCCCACTTAAAAAGATGAGAGAGGCCGGTAATTTTCATCATAGATATACCTCAACTATGAGAGACAAAATGAGAAAAAAAAATCCAGAAAATCACATTGTCCGATTTTTAAAGAATTTATTTGCAAAATATGGTGGAAAATAAGTATTTGGTCAATAACAAAAGTTCATCTCAATACTTTGTTATATACCCTTTGTTGGCAATGACAGAGATCAAACGTTTTCTGTAAGTCTTCACAAGGTTTTCACACACTGTTGTTCTGGGGCTGTCGCTGGGCAACACGGACTTTCAACTCCCTCCAAAGATTTTCTATGGGGTTGAGATCTGGAGACTGGCTAGGCCACTCCAGGACCTTGAAATGCTTCTTACGAAGCCACTCCTTCGTTACCCGGGCGGTGTGTTTGGGATCATTGTCATGCTGAAAGACCCAGCCACGTTTCATCTTCAATGCCCTTGCTGATGGAAGGAGGTTTTCACTCAAAATTTGACGATACATGGCCCCATTCATTCTTTCCTTCACACGGATCAGTCGTCCTGGTCCCTTAGCAGAAAAACAGCCCCAAAGCATGATGTTTCCACCCCCATGCTTCACTGTAGGTATGGTGTTCTTTTGATGCAACTCAGCATTCTCTAAAGACGAGTAGAGTTTTTACCAAAAAGTTCTATTTTGGTTTCATCTGACCATATGATATTCTCCCAGTCATCGTCTGGATCATCCAAATGCTCTCTAGCAAACTTGAGACGGGCCTTGACATGTACTGGCATAAGCAGGGGGACACGTCTGGCACTGCAGGATTTGACTCCCTGGCGGCGTAGTGTGTTACTGATGGTAGCCTTTGTTACTTTGGTCCCAGCTCTCTGCAGGTCATTCACTAGGTCCCCCCGTGTGGTTCTGGGATTTTTACTCACCGTTCTTGTGATCATTTTGACCCCACGGGGTGAGATCTTGCGTGGAGCCCCAGATCGAGGAAGATTATCAGTGGTCTTGTATGTTTTCCATTTTCTAATAATTGATCCCACAGTTGATTTCTTCACACCAAGCTGTTTACCTATTGCAGATTCAGACTTCCCAGCCCGGTGCAGGTCTATAATTTTGTTTCGGGTGTCCTTTGACAGCTCTCTAGTTTTGGCCATGGTGGAGTTTAGAGTGTGACTGTTTGAGGTTGTGGACAGGTGTCTTTTATACTGATAACGGGTTCAAACAGGTGCCATTAATGAAGGTAACGAGTGGAGGACAGAGGAGCCTCTTACAGAAGAAGTTACAGGTCTGTGAGAGCCAGAAATCTTGCTTGTTTGTAACTGACCAAATACTTATTTTCCACCATATTTTGCAAATAAATTCTTTAAAAATCAGACAATGTGATTTTCTGGATTTTTTTTTTCTCATTTTGTCTCTCATAGTTGAGGTATATCTATGATGAAAATTACCGGCCTCTCTCATCTTTTTAAGTGGGAGAACTTGCACTATTGGTGGCTGACTAAATACTTTTTTGCCCCACTGTATGCTTGCACTGCTTAAGATAGTGCAAGTAGAAAATAAAACCCTTTTTAAGCATATATCAACAGTGGAAAGAGCCGTCTCAGTTTCAGCAGTGTTGCTAGAGATCAATATAAAGTCTTATGAGCAAAGAAATCTATTTGTAAGCAGCAGCAGAAACGGGTGCAACCTGGAGGAATCTGATCTCTACAAATACTCCACCATGTTAGTTCCAACCTATGATGAGAAAAAAAAGACAAAAAAGTAATGTAAAAAAAACAACCGAGCTGCAGGTTCTGTGAAACAGAACCTTGGCCACCAATAGTACACTCAGCATTTTCTAAAACTTGTTTCTTAAAAAAAAAATTATGTTACTTACACATTCAAAAGTAAAGAATTGATTTATTATTGACTGATTTCGTAAAAAAAAAAGCAGATTCATTACAGTTAGCTTAGTTGACTTTCCAGTACACAAATTGATTGGTATTTTTCAGTTTTCCATGTTTTGAGTCACAGTCATCTTATAACAATGTCATGCTTGAATTTATTACTACATTTTGTTAATGGCCAGATGAATGCTGGTTTTCTTTATATTAATTAATAGATATGCTCTGGAACAAAAACACGAAGAGCTTAAGTCCTTCAAAGACAGGTAATGTACATACAGTATTTTTTTAAAGTTGATTAAACCTTGACCTCACTATTTACCACAATATTTCTACCAATTCAGAGGATGCTATTAGCAGAAGGTGCAAGATATAAATTACTGTATAAGAAGTTTTGATCATTGTTGTTTTTTATTATAGAGTTGCAGAGCAAGTTGCTCCAGCTATTAAAACTGGAAAAGCCATCAGCCTTAACAGCCCAATTACTAAGAGTAGAATAAAAGAGATGTATGACGAGCTGAGGAGTGACTGGCCACAAATTAAAGATGGATTGAAACCAACAAAAGATGCAGAAACAGTTAAAATGACTATCCAGGTAATATTTGAAGAAAATCCAGTAACTCTGTAGCCATACCCAAAAACATCTGGAATTTTAGACTTAAAGGAATAGTACACCCAAAACATGATTAGCCTTCATTTTCTACTCACCCCCATGCTGAACAACACTCTGGAGTACTTTTTTGATATCTCAAATGCATCTGGAGATCTGGGAGGCTTCTTACTGTCTGCTGACATTCAAATAATGGAGGTCTATGGCGCCCGAGGCAGAAAGGTCCATAAAAGTCCACAAAAAACGTGTCAATATTCCTCCATACTGCTCGTCCAATGTATTCCAAGTGTCCTGAGTGGGTAGGGTCCATAATTTACTCGAAACAAAGTCATTTAGAATGTTTTTAGAGCATAAACAGTAGTGTATAGGATTTCCTAAAAGCGCGCCCCTACGGAAACCGCGGCAGACCAAACCAGATGAAAGTGCGCATTCAGCTCGGCAAAGAACTCATGCTCTTCCTCAACACTGAAGTCCTCAGACATTTTTCTTTCGTTGTTTCTTTCTTTGCACAGGTAAACAGCAAATTTCTTCTTCTACGCTTGCATTATCAAGAGCAGACGCTGAATGTGCACTTTCATCTGGCTTGGTCTGCCGCAGTTTCCGTAGGCTCGTGAACTCGCAGGCGCGCGCTTTTAGGAAATCTACTGTTTATGCTCTAAAAACATTCTAAATGACTTCGTTTCGAGTAAATTATGGACCCTACCCACTCAGGACACTTGGAATACATTGGACGAGCAGTATGGAGGAATATTGACAAGTTTTTTTGTGGACTTTTATGGACTTTATGGACTTTTATTCTGCCTCGGGCACCATAGACCTCCATTATTTGAATGTCAGCAGACAGTAAGAAGCCTCCCAGATCTCCAGATGCATTTGAGATATCAAAAAAGTACTCCAGATTGTTGTTCAGCATGGGGGTGAGTAGAAAATGAAGGCTAATCATGTTTTGGGTGTACTATTCCTTTAATACAGTTTTATTTTTCTCTGTATTTCATCTTTTAAACAGGAGAAGTTTGAAAAGGCAAAAGCTGATATGGAGGAAAAGAAGAAACTGACACATGAATTATTTAAATTTAACAAGGGCATCAATGTTGCACCAAGTAATAAGGTATTTTTCTGAAAAACTGAAACAGTGGAAATATTTGTTTATGGTTCGTATCTGAATTTAATACTTTTTTTCAGGATGAACAGTACAGAAAGTTAACAATTCAGAACCTTCAGCTGAATCTGTACAATCAGAAACATGATTCAGTTCCACAGGTTTGCTCTATATTAATTTTGAAACATCATGAAGAACAATACCATTCATAGGATTTCAACTTATTTGTATGCTGTAAAAATGTATGTTTACTCAGATTCTTTGTCTTATTCACACCTTTTGTGACAATATTAACTTCACAGAACACACTTGATCCTATGGAGCCTCTTCTCTCTGAATGCTACTGGTTGGGTTGCCTGATGGCCTTGAACAATCCTCCACTTCAACCTGACTGGAAACATCACCCTCCATCATTGGACAAATGGGACATTCTTCCACGAACTATCAGCATAACTGAGAAATGAACAAATCGAGATAAAATGCAGCAGCAAAACATTTTTTTTCCTTCTGTTTAAACATCTCCATTTTCAGGTACAAGGGGCTTTTCCCAATGAGTAAAGGTTATTTTTTGGGTTGGGGGTTAGGTTTGGGTTAAAGATGTGAATTGCAGTCCAAAAAAGGATAGAACAAGTGTGTTTGTGCATGTTGAGGCAGGGAACATGATTAGTTGCTGAACACAGCAGAAACATCAGACACATCTGGACAAACTTTACTGGACGTGCTTGAGGAGCGTCAAAGCTGCTCTTGACGCGGGTCTGACCTTAATGTGTAGAAGCATAAAAAATAAAATGGCAGAAGCTTTTCTAATTCAATCCAGATCATAAATAACTTTGATTCAATTCAGAGCTTAATATGGGGATATTTGACCTCTAGATGACCTAAGAAAATAATAATTTCTCTTAAAAAAACAGAAGTACACATAATCTTTATTTATGTATTTATTTCATGTTTACAAATGACAATTTTAACTGTGCAAACCTATACTAACAAAACACTAAACATTCAGTCCATTTTTTTTTCTCATTTGGGTGGGGTGTCAGCTTCACACACCTCAAGCTCCTCTTATTTAATGATGCAGTCCAGGATGTAAACAGTTTGCATCTGAAATTCTGTGGAGTAAATTCCTAGCAGTGCTGGCAGAAATCCCAGCTGACACCGCGTTTGGTCTCAGTGCACCACTAGTGACGCCATAAATGTTTTGCACCGAGTCTTTTTTTTTTTTCTTTTCCACATCAAGCATTTTAACCATAAGGTAATCAAGGTAAATCTTGCTTTAACAGACTCAAAACACAATGTTTCCCTGCCAGCAGCAGTTAGGTTTGTTATTCTGTTAATGTTTGTGTATATATCAAAACACTTAATACTAATCCGTAAAAGTTCAAAACATTTGAATTGAGAAAGCTTCCTGGAGAGGTGGCAAAACGTCTTGGAAACCAAGTCCAATGGATTTTTTTTTTACTTTTACGGAATGACTATGACCTGGATGACTGGGAATCGTCATCAGCACTTGAAATACTAATGGAATTCATTCAAAAAGTACCTTATTTGTAGAGCATTTGAATAAACAATTGGGCTTATGTTCACAAAACTGCACCTTAAAATGTGATATACACTTTTTATTAATTATTTGCTTTGTATTTTAATGGCTTAGTAAATAAAGTGCATCATGCAACATAAAGCATTAATCTTGCCTTGATCCTATCAACAAAGAAAATTGCTTTTTTCTTTTTGTTAAATCTTTAATGTTCTTTGAAATACTGTTCCTGAGTCAATAATCTGGAATATTCTTTTATTCCGTCACTTCTTGTCACAGATTCTATGTAAGCAACTGGGATATGAGAGTATTATATTTGTAGCTTACTGTTGTTTTTGTCAATGCTGTGAGTTCATTAAACTGTTTTAATGTACTCATCCATTTTGTAATCTCTTATAATAATCTCTATTCAACTTCCTGAACCAAGCCGAAAAGTACCTTCCACTACACCAAGCCAAAACCTTGACATCCATCATTCCCTCTTTTAACCTAAAACAAACACATACACTACCAGATGGTAGTGTATGTGTTTGTTTTATTTAAAGAAGTTTTAATAACCACTTTTAATCACACATATTACAGTCTAACATGGTGGAAAACGAGAAGATATGCAGGCAGTAAAATACAAATTAAACAAATTATGGGTTCATTCCATCACCCACTAACATACATCTGCTGATGTGCCTGCTATGTGAGCAGGCTTCCTCTAACAAAACCATGAAGCCTTTGCAGTTAGTTTAGTCATTTAGTTTTGCCTGTTCCTGACCTGTTTTCTGCCAACGGACTTCTGAGTTTTGGCCGCTCATGTTTTGCTTTGTTTACCTATCCTGTGTTTCCAGACTGTTGCCTGGATTCCGCTGGTTGTTGACCTTGGACCTGTCTTCTCACCACAGCTTTGATTTACCCTCCTAGATCCTTCAGTTCCTTTGCATGCTCTGGTTGATGTAAGATGATGCTCCTCTTCTCTCCTGGATCTCTTGTATCGGCTCAGCAACAAGTAATGGAGTTCCGCTCCTCTGAATTACACACATCTTCTGGGCACAGACTGAACTTTGGCTTTCATGCTCATTGTTGTCCCTTGTTTGAGTTTTGAAGTCACTGACCTGAGCCTCTACCCCAGCAGGGATTCCAATGAGCCCTCGCTTAATGAAATTAGGCATTTTAATACGTTTGTCTCGCCTGAATTCTGGGTGCAATGTTCAGAGCCTTCTGACAATATTTGGCTTTTGTAATAATTCTACTATTTACATTTTTTTTTTTTTGTTATACTAAGCTCCCAATGACCAACTGTTCACATTTTTGTTTGCCTGTATGCCTGACCTGTCTTCGGACTCCTGCTTGATTCTACCTTTGTGCCGAACCTAGAACTGCTTCTTGACACAGTCCTGGTATTCCCTTCGGTACCACTTCACATCTCTGATCTTCTGGCTCGGACTCCTGTGAACCTCCTTGACACCAGCTTTGGCCTCATCCACCGGATTGTCCTGCCTTCCTTTATATGCTTGGATCTGATCTCCTCCCTGTTCTCCAGTCTTCGGGGCTTAAATGTCTGGGACTCTCTGGGCAGCATTTGCTGTGTCTTGTCGAGGGCAAACTGGAATCTACCTCTTCCTCTAGGCAAAGAGTGAACTTTAAGACCAGGTTAGTGACCCACACGTTCACAATCTTCCTCTGCCAGATTGACCTGGTCACTAACCTGGGTTTTCTTCCTGCAGAGGTTCCTGCCTTAGATGCCTTAGCTGTTTACTGCAGAGCCGTCATCTTTAATAAATGCTTATACATAGCAGAGTTTCTTCACATATATTCAGCCAGTTAGAACTCTAGGCAAAGAGGAGTAGTCATTTTGCTAAACTTAAAAGTAACATTCACTGTAAACAGCACAGTTACTGACTCTGAAGGCAGATTTATAATAATTAACATGTCTATCCAAGATAGTAATCTGGGTATTGATAATATTTATGGCCCAAATGTTGATGAACTTTCATCCTTTCACTCTTTCTTCCCTTCGCTTTGATCACTCAGACAATGCACTTGTCATAGGAGGGGACTTCAACTGGCAGTTTACTCGGGAGTAGACAGGCTAAGAAACACCAGAAGTCAGCAGAAATGGCAGTGCACAGACGTGGTTAAACAGTACATGGGTGATTTTGGTCTTTGTGATGCATGGAGCTCCCAGCATCCCACTTTTAGAGAATTCACTGTTTTCTCACCAGTGCAAAACTCATATATTAGAATAGACTATTTCTTAATTAGTAGCTCTTTGGTGTGTGAATTATCAGACACCAAATCATGCACCAAATCATGCACCAGGACTTGGAGGTTTGATACCTCATTGTGCTATATTTGGACAGCAAATATAGCTGCAGGGCAAAGAAAGGATAGGATAGCTCCGCCCAACGCGCGTCAGACACACTTTTGCAACGCGGAGCCAGAGCAGCAAAGCTGCTTCAGCCGCGCATTAGAACTGGTACAATCTAACTGCAGACAGCAGGATAATAAAAGCGAACATATTCTGCCGGCAGAATAATTCCATGAAAAGTGGAAGGCAGCGCCTGGCAAGTTACGCCACCGTTTGCGGATGGCTTGTTGATGCTTGGACTCATCATTTCCGAGGAGCCGCCCGGCACGGAAAGTGACTCTGACAGCGAAGAAGGGGAAATTGGCATGTCTGATTTAGCGCAGCTGTTTAATTCAGAAACAGAGGATGATGACTTTGATGGGTTTGATCAATACTTTGTAATAAATACTTGAATAAAGCACAATCATACTCAGTTTTGCTCCTGCTCTATTTTTCTACCTGAAAACTTAATTCAACAGCAGCCTCTGGGCCGGGTCGCCTCCGGGTTCACCGTGGCGGCTGGTAGTTGTTTTTCATCTAAATAATCTAAAGGATTATAAAAGGATAATAGGATAATAAAAGCGAACATATTCTGTCGGCAGGTTTCAGGATTTTAAGTTAATTTATGCGTCAATAAACTGTTTCAGAGGAGTGATCACAGCCCTGTGTCATCAGCGATTTGTCTCTCACTGCCAGCTCCCAGGTTTGAATAATACTTTGTAATAAATACACCTTGTAGCTATATTTGCTGTGATCAGTGGGAATAAAGTAGTTTTAATATGTTTTTAAGTGAGAAAATCCACCTGAAAACTTAAACATTGCAGTCAGTTCATCCAGATTATCATCCTGCCTTCTAATATTATTTCTGTTGGAGGCGCTCAGACCCCTAAATACCAGCGGTGCACGACAATAGGAATGTCTCACGGCCAGCTCCCAGGTTTGATTAATACTTTGTAATAAATACATGAATAAAGCACAGTCATACTCAGTTTTGCTCCCGCTCTATTTTTAAATACGCAGTAGAGGTATTTAAAGGTAGTAGAGGACATGTACCTGTATATAAAAAACGTGCCCTGTAGTCCGGTGCGCCTTACAGTGGGCACTGGTTGGAAATAGACGGTTTCCTGCGTGATTCCTGTGTGAATCACGATGTATTTCCTGAGGCCAGTTTTTGTATTTTAAAAAGAACTGAAATGTACCCGGATAACCACCAGGTGGCGCTTGGGGCCTCTGCCGTCCTAAAAGTGACGTTTGTGAAAAGCAGGTTTATTGGGGATCTTGGTGTGATATTGTGCTATTTTATTTTGTTTTTGATTAAAATAAAGTTAATGAATTAATTTAACATAGACTGCATAATCTTATTTTATGAAATTGGTTGCGTAGTTATAGATACACCTCCGATCTTATCTGAGAACTGTTTATTTCTATTTATCTGCATCTATATAATTTAATGAAAAATAAAATTAATTAAGTTGGAGCCAGGGATACGGACTGAGGCGCAACCAGAGAAATGCGACAGAGACAGTGCTGCGGCTGGTGATGTTGAAATTAAAATCATATCCAAAGTTGATTCCTCATTAAGATAAGCCAAAGTTATTCAAAAGGGTATGTAAGAAAATAATATTTTCTTTAGTTTTGTAAAATATAAGTGCCGTTGACAGCTTTGAGGTTCAAAAGTCAAGCTAATCTTTAACTGTGTTCATTAAAATCCATCGAGAGTTTCTGTGCTTGGTCTGTAATATAAAAAAAAAGCAGCCACCTGTCGCTACCACACCGTTTTTTATTACATTAGATCATAGGGATTATCATTCTACTGCCTCAACATCTTACTCTTATAATAACAGGCGTATTGTTATACTGTTTTTGTGTGTTACTTTCTTGCTGTGCAATACGTGACACCCCTCCAAGTCTGGTCAAGAAGCAGACTGCGAGGGGTGTTACATGTTGCGAGCTGATAGCGTAGAGGGTAAGCTGAGTAGCTGCAAGTCAAAGGGTTGTGGGTTCGGTCCCAGTTGTGGGTTTATTATTGTTGCCTTAAATGTTTTTCTATTTTTTTATCGCTTTTTTATTACATTAGACCATTGGGATTATCATTCTACAGCCTCAACATCTTACTATGATAATAACAGGCGTATTGTTATACTGTTTTTGTGTGTTGTTATTATTTATTATTATCGTCGTCATCTCCCGCTTTATCCGGAACCGGGTCGCGGGGGCAGCAGACTAAGCAGAGACTCCCAGACTTCCCTCTCCGCAGACACCTCCTCCAGCTCTGTTGGGGGAAGCCCTAGGCGCTCCCAGGCCAGCCGAGAGACATAGTCTCTCCAGCGTGTCCTGGGTCGTCCCCTGGGCCTCCTCCCGGTGGGACATGCCTGGAACACCTCCCGAGGGAGGCGTCCAGGGGGCATCTGAAAAAGATGTCCGAGCCACCTCAACTGACTCCTCTCGATGTGGAGGAGAACCGGCTCTACTCTGAGCCTCTCCCGAATGACCGAGCTCCTCACCCTATCTCTAAGGGAGAGCCCAGCCACCCTGCGGAGAAAGCTCATTTCAGCCGCTTGTATCCGGGATCTCGTTCTTTCGGTCATGATCCAAATTTCATGACCATAGGTGAGGGTAGGAACGTAGACCGACCGGTAAATTGAGAGCTTTGCCTTTTCGCTCAGCTCCCTCTTCACCACAACAGACCGGTGCAGCGTCCGCATTATTGCAGCAGCCGCACCGATCCGTCTATCGATCTCCCGCTCCATTCTTCCCTCACTCGTGAACAGGACCCCAAGATACTTGAACTCCTCCAATTGAGGCAGGGACTCTCCTCCAACCTGAAGGGGACAAGCCACCTTTTTCCGGTCGAGAACCATGGCCTCGGACTTGGAGGAGCTGATTCTCATCCTGGCGGCTTCACACTCGGCTACGAACCGCCCCAGCGCACGCTGTAGGTCTTGGCAGGAGGGAGCCAGCTGAACTACGTCCTCCGCAAAAAGCAGGGACGAGATCCGCTGTTCCCCAAACCAGACCCCCTCCGGTCCTTGGCTGCGCCTAGAAATCCTGTCCATAAAAGTTATGAACAGGACCGGTGACAGAGGGCAGCCCTGTCGGAGTCCAACATGCACTGGGAACAGGTCCGACTTAGTGCCGGCAATGCGAACCAGACTCCTGCTCCGTTTGTACAGAGAACGGATGGCCCCTAATAAAGGGCCCCCGACTCCATACTCCTGGAGCACCCCCCATAGGGCAGTACGAGGGACACGGTCGAATGCCTTCTCCAAGTCCACAAAACACATGTGGACTGGTTGGGCAAACTCCCATGAACCCTCAAGCACCCTGCAGAGGGTGTAGAGCTGGTCCACTGTTCCACGGCCAGGACGAAAACCACACTGCTCATTATCATTATCATTAAATAGTTTCCAGTGATGGGCAGTAGCGCCGCTACATGTAGCGAAGCTATTAGTTTAACTACATTTTCCAGTAGCTTGACCGTAGCGTCGCTGCTTTATTTATCAAGTAACTTTCCAGTAGTGACGTTATTGTTTTTATCAAATCCTTTCTCCTCCACCACACACACGCGGACACAGAGGTGAGGCGGCGACAGGTTAAAAAGTAAAACATGCTTTGCCCGGAGCTCGGGAGAAAGAGGAGACGTGATCTATGGATATATTTCACTTCATTGAAGTGGAGAACAAAACTAAATGCTTGATTTTAGTGGAAGGGAAGGAATATGGCCACATGATAGCTGGAAAAAACACAACCTGAAGAGACACGTCGCAGTTCACCAGAAAGACATTACGGTAAGTTAACAGAAAGATTGGTGGTGGTTGTTTATAATGTAACATTAAATCAACGGCTATATTGTCCCAATGATAAACTAACTAATGTTGGCTAACTTTCATAGCATTTAGTATCCAGGCTGGCTACGTTACGTTAGCTTGTTAGCACTTAGCCACCGTAGCCAATTGTTGATAGAACTGAATGTGAAGTTAAATTTATGCTAACTTAGATATGTTATACTAGCCGGGCAACTATAGTTTCAGTTAAATCGCAAGTTTGATTAAAGCAGACAGACGTTTTAGGTAATCTAGGAGCTGCAAGTGAACTACAGCTAACACAAAACACCTCGGCAGCTACACATGTATGCTAAATGCTAAAACTAACTGAAACTATTTATCAGGATAAGACAAAATAAAAATAATATGCCACACATAATTCAGAACAACTTTAACCTAGATTTTCATACACAACATTGCTAGGGGAACCACTGCAGGGATGCAAACTCCCAATGTCTTTATTTGGCGACATAAAATGCTGCTCTGTTTATCTGCACATTACTATTACAAGGACATTTGATTTGAATTGGCATAAATATTAATACAACCAAAATGCATGCACACATAAAAATGTCTGCAATTTTTTCCTGCATTAAATGATAGTTAAATGATAAACGCTTGTCAGCAGATTGATGAATATGTTTAAATATCAAATTTTATATTTATTTGTAATTTATGTGTTTGTAACTTTAGTAATTTGAATTGAATAGTTAAATGTGTACAAACCCTGTAAATAACTGACTTAAATCACTGCTTTCACTATCACTAATGTTGTGTTCAGAAGCCAAACTGTTGAGAAATAAATCATTTTTTGTCTTAATTGTTATCCCCTTACTGCCTGATTTTATTTGCAATTATATATATAAAAAAACATAATACAGGAAAAAAAATAAGTTAAATAGTGGATCTAGATCAAGTAACATTTGAATTCTAATAAATCATGTAATACAGATAATGAAAAAAAGATAGATGAATGAATAAAAGTAAATATTTTTGTCTTTTTTTTTTCTACAGATCATATCGGCATGTGCTGTCCTGCACAACATCTGCCTGGGAGCCGGTGACATGACGGCCCCAGAGGATGACATGCCAGAGGATGAGGAGGGGGAGAATGTGTTGGAGGCAGTCAGTGGTGCTCCATGGAGGGACCAGCTGTCTGCCGAGGTGTCTGCCCTGGAGGAGGGTCTACCCGACCACCATTACATTTAGATGGCAAGTAGAATCACATTTTAGCTGTTCTCATTTTAGGGTTATGAAAACAGTTTTAGTAAAGTCATTATTTTCTGCGTCTTTTTAAACATTTTTAGTAACATGGCAGCCGTCGATTGGGTCAGCCCTGCAAACCCTGATGGACGATGTGGTGAACAGTGGAGAGAGGAACCCCCGACCCCCCAGATGATGTCCCACTCGCAGTCAGAAGACTCCAAGCTCATCTGTGTGCTGCTCAGCCTCTGCAGCATCTAGCCCTGGTGTGTCCTCAGGGATGGAGGCAATTAGGACAGGTGGGGCAAAAGACGGCCTCTGTCCTAATACCTCATCCATGAGGACAAACCAGGGCCAGGTGACAGCAGTGGGCTTCCCACTGACCCCCTGCCCTGTCCCTGTATCTTTGCATTCCTAAAGTAGAGGAAAACAATTTGTATCAACAAATGATATTTTCTGTAGTGTTTCTATAAAGCTAGAAAAAAGGAATGTTTGATGATTTGGATGGATTGATGAAATTCTACAGAAAAAGACTTTGGAATGGTAACCTGGAGATTACTTTTTCAAGCTTACTCAAAGTGTAAATTAACATGAAAATAATAAATGAAAGATGTTATTTCCCTACACACACACACCTATATTTACATTTACACACACACACATATATATATATATATATATATATATATATATATATATATATATATATATATATATATATATATATATATATATATATATATATATATATATACATACATACACTCCGAAGTAGGCAGCCTCCGAATTGAGACGCAGCCATTGTAACCATCATTGACATTCATAATGATGCCTTATTAGACATTGTATAATTTGTAAATATTTTCTTAATATTAATATTTAGTGCAGTGAGCATGGTGAGGCTTGTGAAAACCACTTTTCTCAGTATACAATGTCGGAGAATGAGCAAGGCAGTTATTGTTGGATCTTCTGTATTGATAAACCTGCTTGTAATTTTGTTTTATAATGCTGTACATAATTAGGATAATAAATATAGAGTATATGCAACATATTTGTTTTTAATTTTGTTCATAATCTAAACCTGACATGTTATCAATATGACAAATTAGATCCCGCTGTGTACTTGTTTAAGTAGCACTGTGTTGGAAACAAAGCTGCTTTAGATTTTTAAATACAGATTTCTTCACAACAATTGCTCATATCCTCATAATCTTTCACATTGGACATATGTGGGAATGTTTGTATCGATTGTGAAAATTGAAGTGTTTAGCTTTATTGAGATAATTGAAGTTAAAGATGCTAGTATTGGAGGCCAAAAATTTCAGGAATTTTCCAAATAAGTTTGAACCACTGTTCCAATCCGGCCGATATTTTAGGGATTGAACATTTTTAGGACCCTCCATAGATTTACCAAGTTTGAAGTGTTTGGCTTTATTACTTTTAGAGATAATTGGAATCAAAGATACTATTAGAGGCCAGAAATGCAAACATTTCAGGAATTTTCCAAATAGGTTTCCTCTAGAACCACTGCTCCAATCTGGCTGATTTGGGAACCGGAACCACACAGGAGGTCTTCCACAGGGTGGGGACCACCCCCAGGCTGAGGCTCAGGTTGTACATGTTGCTGAGGATCTGACAGAGCTCATCTGCACAGGTCCTCAGCAGCCTGGGGGGGAGGCTGTCTGGTCCTGAGGCCTTCCTCTGTTTCAGCCTCCTCAGCTGCCTTCTCACCTGCATTGGTGTTACTGTGAGGGGGGAGGAAGGCACGACTGGAGGTGTGGATGGGTCGGGGGTTGGTGGGAGTGGCGGCGGTGGGGGGTAAAGGTCTCTGGGGGGCTGGTGGTTGGAGGTGTGTGGAGAGTTGAGGGCAGGGAGGGGACCAGTGTGAGGGGAGTCAAACCGGGTGAAGAAGCTGTTTAACTCATCTGCAAACTTGGTGTAGGCACAATGCTCTCCACACAGAAGGTCATGTAGTCAGTGATGCATTCAGTCAGGCTGTTGATGTCCTCACCATGAGAGCTTTGGAACGTGCTCCAGTCTGTGGTGCTGAAACAATCCCTCAGCTCCTCAGTGGCGTCATCTGACCAAACTTTCACTGACTGTGCAATTGTCCTTCTCACCAGCAGTGATGGGACTAACGGCGTTGAAAGTAACGGCGTTACTAACGCCGTTACCTTGTTTTAGTAACGAGTAATCTAACTAATTACTTTGACTGTAACTATAATGCAGTTACCATTGCAGACACCCCGTTACTGCGCGTTACTCAGGTCGCACTATGAACCTTTTTTCATGATAGGACTCGTGCGCTGCTGCGTGAAGCTGACACCCCACCCACGTCAAAAAACTCTGCAAATAGACTGAATGGTTAGTGCAACGTTAGTGCAGATTTGTGCAGAAAAAAATATTGTTTGTGCTACTTTTGTTTAACAGATATTAGAGATTATTTTTTAGGTCATCCAGAGGTGCGCGCCTTGTCATGAGAGAGGGGAGGATGAGAATGGCTGATGTATGGTGAGATTCCGTCTGTCAGTTGGGTAGGTGGGTGTTTCTGCTGGCGGGTGTTAACGTACAGCACACACAGAGAGATGGAGAGTGAGGATGAATCCAGCAGCAAAACAGCTTTTTCCTGATGGAAATACCGGTGTTACGTCGAGCTGCGTTTCCTCATCAGATACGGTTTCCTCTGCATCTCCGCACAGCGCAGGCGACAAGAGTCACAGCGCAAGCGACAGGAAACGCGCATGCTCGCTAAAGGCGCGCAACAGTCGCCCTGTGCTCGCGCCACAGGAGAACTATGGAGAGCGTGAACGATCAAATGATTAACCTGATAACAGTCAGAAATGATAGCCTATATGGAGAAAGGGAGAAATCTGGATGCTTGGATGGATGGATGGATGGATGGATGGATGGATGGATGGATGGATGGATGGATGGATGGATGGATGGATGGATGGATGGATGGATGCATGCATGGATGCATGCATGGATGGATGGATGGATACTCTGACTTTTCAACCTACTGTATTTTTTATTTTAAACATTATTTGATGGCCTTTGTGGCAGGGATGGAAATCCATATTTTATGTCACACACAGAGTATACATCTAGATAGATAGATAGATAGATAGATAGATAGATAGATAGATAGATAGATAGATAGATAGATAGATAGATAGATAGATAGATAGATAGATAGATAGATAGATAGATGTTGCAGTATCTATAACAACCCAAACACACAGGATTTCAGAATTAGACATCCCCAGTCATTAATTTCACCAGATCTGAACGCCCTGTTAAAAAACTTCACATGGCGTTCCCCCCTGATGTCATTTACATTGACTTGCAATAAATGCTAAACTCTCTGCAGGTTCTTGTCTTTGTCGTCCGCTCTATTCAGCTGGCTTTGGAAACACACAGCGAGAAGGTGGGGGCTGGGTGGGGAGGGTTACGGGGGTGAGAAACGCAAAAGTAACGCAATAGTTACTTTTACTAGTAACTAGTTACTTTTATTGTGGAGTAACTCAGTTAGTAACTCAGTTACTTTTTGGGAGAAGTAACTAGTAACTATAACTAATTACTTTTTCAAAGTAACGTGCCCAACACTGCTCACCAGTGGAATGTCATGGGGGGGCAGGTAGACAAGGTTGTGATCTGAACGACCCAGCGGGGGGAGGGGTGCGGAGGTGTATGCATCCTTAACATTTGCATAAAAAAGGTCCAGCCTTTTATTGTTCCTGGTTGCATGTGACGTATTGTGTGAGCCTGGGGAGAGTGGAGCAGAGTGAAGAAGTCTGTTCTAACAAATCCCTATGAAAAGGGTGGATTAAATTTTATTACGATTTCTGTACTCTAAATAATACCTTTGAAATAAATTGGCTGAAACACTTCCTTAAAAACCCTAACTCTATTTGGAATGTCATACCATGTCACTTGCTGTCAAAACTGGGTGGTTTGAGCTTTTTCTTAACCTGTAACTATGATATTGATAAAGTCCCGATAAAAATGTCAGCCATTCACCGCCAGGCCTTCCTTTCATGGTCCCTTATTTTCAAACACAACTTTTCACCCAACAAATATTTCATCTGGAACGATAAAGACATATTGTTTAAACATAAATCCTTATTTATTGATTAATAAATTATTTATTAATCAATAAATAAGGTCTGATGATTAATATATATATATATATATATATATATATATATATATATATATATATATATATATATATATATATGGCATATATATATATATATTGTTGATCGACAAACAGCAGAAGGCAGTAGTGATAGAAGTGGCAATCCCAAGCGACAGCAACATCAAGAAGAAAGAACACGAGAAGCTTGAGAAATACCAAGGGCTGAAAGAGGAGCTAGAAAAGATGTGGAAAGTAAGAGCAGCAGTGGTGCCAGTGGTAATTGGAGCACTGGGGGCTGTGACCCCCAAACTGGGAGAGTGGCTACAGCAGATTCCAGAGTCCTAGGAACAGCTAAGATACTGCGCAGAACCCTCAAACTCCCAGGCCTCTGGTAGAGGACCCGAGCTTGAGGATGACACATACCACCCCACGAGGGGTGAGAAAACAGTTTTTTTTTATATATATATATATATATATATATATATATATATATATATATATATATATATATATATATATATATATATATATATATATTTATATATCCTAAATCCGGCCCTGCATACTGGAATACATTTGTGCAAAACATTGACTGGAAGAAGGTCTGGCTCTTACCCAACCGATATTTGCTGACCACCAAAAGTAAAGCAATATCATTTAAAAATAATCCATAAGTTTTACCCGTCTAATGATCATATTGTCAAAAAATTTAAAAAAGACATTGAAGTATTGTGGGATGGGAGTCAGTATTAGTAACAATCACGTGATTGGGACGGTACAGGATTAAACACTAACGGGAGCAGACCGGAGCGGGAGCAAACCAATAATAATAATAAAAAAAAAAAAACTAGGATCGATGCCAAAAAATAAAATTAAATAGAAAGAAAAAAAATCCAGTACTGGCGCGGCGCCGCCATTTTGTAGTTTTTTTTCCCTTGAAGCCTACACTATAATGCGAGTCAAAAAAACTACACGACCCAAAAACCATCACTGCTTCCGCTCTGAGTTTTTCTCCCGAGCTCAAAAAAAAAAAAAAAAAAAACAAGAATGGGGTTGGTGGAGCAGCGGGAGTCATTCTGAATTGGAGCGGGATGGGACAGGAGTGAAAATCCACTCCCGTCTCAGACTCTAGTCTGAAACTTGTTTACCACGCTTTGGAAACGCACAGCACGATCACGTGACCAAACTCCCGCGGCAGATAATAAAGTCTTAAACTCACTGCGAGTAATTCCACATCTGGGCTGCATATCTGCTGCTTCACGTGAACATGAGCCGAGCCGCACCATCTCTCATTCACAAACACCGCCAGACCATGACACATATAATATGGAATAGGGATTATAAAATAGAATTATAAAAATATCTAAACACTGTGGCTATAAGGCATGCAATATAATAGACCTATATATACAGTAAGATAAAAATGTAGAATGATAATCCCTATGGTCTAATGTAATAAAAAAGTGATGAAAAAAAATAGAAAAATATTTGAGAATAATAAACTCAGCCAGAGCTGGGATCAAACCCTCCACCTTCAGAACTGCAGACCACTCACTCTACCCTCTAAGCTAACTGCTCGCAACACATGCCACCCCTCCCAGTTTGCTAATCGACCTATCTAATCCTGACTCATGGGACGCAGAAATGGACTCAGACTGCCACCTAGTGGCTATAGCAGTCACATGTTTTTCACGCGATTTGTGAAACACGGGGCGCGTGAGTGAAGTGTCCATTTCCAACCAGCGCCCACTGTATGTGTGTGTTAAATACAGAAATGGCATACATAACTGAGACTGCGCCTTTTAGTACGGTGCGCCTTATGGTCGTGAAAATACGGTATATTGTGTCCCAAGTTAAAGAATTAATTTTTGAATTGAGAAAAATTAAACTTGAATTAAACGGAATTATTGATAAACATAGTTTATGATTGAAAGACTTCGCTTGGAGAACTTTTAACATAGCAATTAATCTGGCAGATTTGAATAATCAGTTAAGGAGAAAACAATAATTACTTCAGTCAAAGACTCAGAGGGAAATATTACGCATGACCCTGAGTCAATCAACAACACTTTTAGAGTCTTTTATAAAAATCTACATACATCCCAGAATAATCCTGCAGATGATGATATTGATCCGTTTTTTTAATAATATCACTCTAACGAAATTACAACCTGAACAGGCCATGGATCTGGACTTACCCCTCTCAGTAGGAGAGCTCAACGATGCTCTGCAAGACATGCATAGCAATAAAGCTCCAAGACCAGAATGCTTTCCAGCAGAGTTCTACAGAGAATTTTGGTCCATATTGCTTCCTACATTTCATAAAATGGTAGTACAAGTCAAAAAAAACAGTAACTTATTAACGACTATGAAGGCAGGGTGAGGGGAGCGGCCCGAATCCGACGGTCAACTGCTGGCTGGTTCGTGAATGCTCCCACCCTTTTGTTTGTTTGCCACGATTCCCCAGTACCTCTATGTCCAGCCACAGTCTGAATAAAACCTTTTGTTTGTGTAACTTGGTCTGGACTTCATATGTTGTGTGCCCTGTGCGGGCCGTAACATATTGGGGGCTTGTCATATTTGGAGGACTTAATTCCGTTAAAATTTTGTGTGGGATCCTTGTGGTGGTCTGGAAATGCACTTACATTTTTGCTGGGGCGTTGGTTTGGGACGTTCCACCTAGGTGGCTCGGCGGATTTTCCGGCACTTATTGATGTTTGAGGGTTGCAAGGAGCGTCTTTGGTTCTTGTGTTTGTTTTTTTGTTTTTTTTAGCGTTGTTACGACTTTCAAAACTGAAATGGAGTTTAGACTGGAAGAGTTTTTGGACAATCCTACAATTGAGCAAATTGATTGTTGTACAAAGGAACAGCTTTTGTTAATTGCTGGTGAGTTTTCGTTCTCCGTTTCTAAGCAGTTAAAAAAGGTGGAAATGAAATCTGAGATTGTTTCTGCTTTGACTGACGCTGGCGTTCTTCCTCACGTTGGTTCTGATGCTGGTCCACAGGTTAACTCTGATGCTGACATTAAAACTAACTCTGACCCGGCTCCTCTACTTGGCCCTCTTGCTCAGACTAGCTGTCAAGCCTGTCAGGGCGCTGGGACTGAAAAAACTTCTTTTGATCTTCGTGAATTGAAATTACAGCTTGAACTCCGCCGTCTGGATCTCAGACAACGGGAATTGGATCATGAGTTTCAGCTGCGTAAATTGGAAACTGAAGCAAATAGAGAAGTTCGCTTGAGGTGAGCAGCTCGACTGCCCCGTGGGGTTCTTCTACCTTTGATATGAGCAAGTGCATTCGTTTGATACCATCCTTTTCCAAAAGGGATGTGAAAATGTATTTTGTCCTGTTTGAGAGAGTGGCTACATCATTACAATGGTCAAAAAATTTTCCGCCATTATTATTGCAGTGCGTATTTACGGGGAAAGCTCAGGAGGTTTATGCTTCACTTCAGTCTAACGTCAGTGTGAATTATGATTAAGTGAAATCAGCTGTTCTTAAAACATATGAACTAGTGCCGGAAGCCTATAGGCAAAAGTTCCGCGGTCTTGTTAAAGCTGAAGGTCAGAGTTATGTAGAACTTGCCCATGATAAGGAGGTCCTCTTTGATCGTTGCTGTCTGGCACTGGGCGTGGAAAATCTCAGTTAGTTACGTGATCTGATTCTGCTGGAAGAATTTAAGAACTGCTTAACAAAGCAGATTGTAACATATATAAATGAACAGAAGGTTGTTGAAATTTCCAAGGCGGCTGTATTGGCGGATGAGTATGTTTTGACTCATAAAAATGTATTTGATAGGCAGCCTTGTGTGCCGCTGCGTAGTGCCCCGCCTCCTGCAAAGCCTTGAGGTGGAACGCCGCTTTGAAAGTGGAGTTGGTAGGGGGCCAGTTTGCGTTCACTGCAATAAGCATGGTCATATTATGGCCAATTGTTTTTTGCTTAACAAGAAGCCTTTGTCAGCTACAGCGGCCACGGCAGCTAAGTCACCCCCAGTTTTAGTTTCCTGCGAGCCGGGGAACGTAGAGCTGGGAATTTATGCACCTTTTCTCATGACAGGGAGTGTCTCCATAGTGGGTTGAGAAAGAGTACCTGTAACAATCTTGAGGGACTCGGCAGCTTCTAGATCCATTATTCTTGATAGTGTTCTGTCGTTAAATGATGAGACCTTTTTAAATTCACATGAGTTGGTGCAAGGTCTTTGGATGGATTTTTTACGCATCCCTCTTCATCGCATCTGTTTGAATTCAAAGTTGGTTTCTGGTGAGGGGGTGGTGGCCGCAAGCCCAGTTTTCCCAATTAAAGGGGTTGATTGTCTTCTGGGAAACGATTTGGCCGGGGGTAAAATTCTGAGTAATCCGGAAGTCACGGCAGTTCCAGTGGTTTCAGATGCACCAGATGAGTTGCAGAGAGGATATCCAAAGGTGTTCCCCGTGTGCGGTTACTCGTGCTATGGCCCGGAAAAATATGGAACCGGGCATCAGGTGATGTGATCGACCTTGAGGAAAGCAACTTGGATTCTGCGGGTACGTCGGTGTCTTTTATACCTGTGGCACCTTCATGTGATGTGGGCCAGGGGGAGGCTCATCACGACAACATGTCATGTCAAATTGTGGTAACACAGAAATTTCGTCTTGCCATCTTAAGTCTTGCTCATGACAATCCTATTGCTTGGCACATGGGGGTGACTAAAACATATGACCGCATTTTGCTACAATTTTTTTGGCCGGGATTAAAAAAAGATGTAAGGAAATATTGTAAAACCTGCGGGGTGTGCCAAATCTCCGGGAAGCCTAATCAAACAATTGCACCTTATTCTTTACATCCTATTCCTGCTGTGGATGCACCTTTTAACCGTGTTTTGGTGGATTGTGTTGGCCCTTTTCCAAGAACCAAATTGGGTCATAGGTTTTTGCTAACGGTGATGTGTGCATCCACCCAGTTTCCAGAAGCTATACCATTGCGCAAAATAACTGCGCCGTTGGTGGTGTCGGCCTTGGTGAAATTTTTCTCCTTGTTTGGTTTGGTTTGGCTGGAGCGGTTTCATCAGACCTTAAAAAGCATGCTCCGTGCATACTGCCTGGAGTTTGACAGAAACTGTGATGAAGGAGTTCATCTGCTGCTTTTTGCAGCACGTGAGGTGGTGCAGGAATCACTCGGCTTTAGCCCAGCAGATCTTGGTTTGCCCATTCTGTCCGTGGCCCATTGAAATTGTTAAAAGAGAAGTGGATGGGCACTGACTCACAGAACCTTCTTGACTATGTTAGTGCGTTTTGCTTTCGTCTTCATCGGGCGTGTGAGTTGGCTAGAGAAAATCTTCAAGCCGCTTAGAGCAAAATGAAGGGCTGGTTTGATATTAAGGCTAGTAACAGGCAATTTCAACCGGTAGATAAAGTTTTGGTATTTTTACCTGTTGAAGTTGCTAGTCTGCAGGCACGCTACAGCGGACCGTACGTGGTTATACGTAAAGTGAGTGACACAGATTACATAATTTCTACTCCTAACCGTGTGCGGCGCAGCCGCTTGTGTCACGTAAACATGCTGAAAGAATATCATGAACGAAGTGAAAACCACTCTGTTGGCTTGAGTTTATCTTCTGGTGATATAGAGGCTGAGGAGATTTCTGGGAGTTTTAATGGGGCAAAAAGAGTAAACAAAGGCAGGAATCCAAAAATCCAACTAATAATGAAAGTCAAACCAGAACTGAGGAGACATCTGGGGAAAACCAAACACGAGGAGCCAGGGAGAGACGAGAAACATAGACCACAGCATGGGAAGACAGCAAAGACAAGGAACCAACAAAGAGTGAGAGCAGAGGGAGAGCATATATAGCAGAGAGAGACAAAGGGAGGGCTAACGAGCCGACAGGGAGCAGGTGTGAGAGGAGACAACGAGGAGCCAAGGGGAAAGGAACATACACACACACAAGAGGGTAATAGACGACAACACAAGAACATGAGAACTAATATAAATCTAGAAATTGCAACAAAACTGGAATTAAACCAATACATCTAGAAAACAAGGAGCAAAGTAAAGAACAGCAGAACCAAGACCATGACACTGATTTTAGAAAGGTTAACGGAGTCACAAAACCAGATTGCCACCAACTTCCTCGGATGGAGGATTGTGTAGATCGGGTAGGCTCCGCAGTGTTTGTGACAAAGTTAAATCTTCTGAAAGGCTATTGGCAGGTGCCAATGACTGAGCGAGCCAAGGAAATCACTGGGTAATGGGTAAATGTACATATATGATTTGAAGTTAGGGATGACCCATGCTGAAATGTGTCAGGGATGCTGGTTGACCAGTCTATGTTGTGCCGCACCGCGCGGCCGCGGTGTGGCGGTTGCGCGCGCAACTTGCCCGTTGGTAGAGACCAACTCGGTGTAATGAGCGCGCCTCCCCTACGTGAACGTGCGCCTAAGTGAAGTTAAAGAAACTCACAACGTCCATGTCTATTGTTTATTTTGCCGGCTGTAAGGTCCCAAACATTAGTTTTGTTAAATGAGTTCATGAAGGGAAAAAGGTGACTGTTTAAAATGAGTTTTGGTTTACATTAAGCACTGAAGGTTTATGAGGTTAAAATGCAGTAATGACTTGATTCAAAACTAAGTAAAATAGATATATGAGGAGTTAAAAATTAACGTTAACATTAAGCTGGTTATTACACCATTGTCTATGTATTTCATTTGTGGTAAATAGGTTAAAATACTAAACTGAAAGGGAAGTGAATATGTATTTTTGGAAGAGATGTATTTTTGTTATGTGTTGAGATGAATACTGAAATTCAGTGAGAATGTTTAGAGGACATTGAACTTTGAATATGTTGAACATAAACAAAGAAATTTAACACATGAGTGTATTTAAAAATGAAACTTGAATAAATTACTGCTTGATATTCTAAACTGACAAGCCGTCTCCTCATCTCTCTCCTGTTTGTCAGGAGTACATCTGTCAGCCAAGGTGCCGTTGCTACGGTACCCGTTACACATTTGTGACTCCAGATGCATTCTTTTCAGAGTCTGGTAAACAAGGTTTTGTCTGGTGTGAAGGGGCGTGAGGCTCATTTAGATGACATTGTCATTTCTTCAGATTCTTGGGAGTAACATCTAGAACAGGTGAAAAAATTTCAGAAATTAAATGAAGCCCATCTAACTGTTAATCTCGCAAAATGTGAGTTTGGTTGTTCCCACTGTGGTTTATTTGGGTAAAATGGTGGGTAATGGACAAGTGAGACCGGTGGGTTCAAAAATAGAGGCTATTTTAGCATTTCCTATTCCTTCCTTTCGACGTGAGTTACAGCGCTTTCTTGGAATGGCTGGGTATTACAGGAGTTTCTGTAAGAACTTTTCCGCCGTCGCTTCTCCTCTCACTGACTTGATGAGTCCAAAGGTTCCATTTAAGTGGTCACTGGAGTGCCAACATGCATTTGAATGCGTCAAAGCACTCCTGAGTAATGCACCGGTGCTTGCCGAACCAGTGTACACGGTCCCCTTTAAACTGGCGGTGGATGCCAGTGATACAGGAGCTGGTGCGGTTCTTTTGCAAGACGGCTCAGATGGGATAGAACACACTGTGTGCTATTTCTCAAAGAAATTTAAAGCTACAGTGTGTAATTTTCAGCGACATCTAAGGTCCAGACTGTAGACCGCAGCAACATGAACATCTCCCCCCCACCGCTTCTCCCCCCCAACAGTACCGCGAGACAAAATGTCTTCCACGACGTCCGCATCACCTACCTTCTCAAGTGATGAGGTTTGTTTACATAGATAATTTTAATACTGCCATCTATTGTTCAGTACCATCTCATCTCTCTCAACTTGCCGTAGTTACTTTCGAGCGTAATGGGCGATCTCGCAATCGCTAGTTTGTTGGCTCTGCGCTGCCGTAGCACAAAGATGTCTGCCTCCATGGCTGCGAGACCCGCTCCTATGTAATTATAAATAACGAATTGTAAGGCAACGCAAATATTAAGGTAAAGAGGCTGAGCTCGTAGATGATGATAAATAACATAGTTATGTATAATATATTACATTTCTGACTGTATATCCCTGTAATTATTACACACTGTAGCTTTAATAGGCACCAAAAGGTGTAATAGGCACCAAAAGGTGTACAATAGAAAAGGAGGCACTGGCGCTGATTATGGCTTTGAAACACTTCAAGGTCTATGTGGGCTCCTTTAGTGGCCCAATTGTGGTTTACACCGATCATAACCCGCTCGTCTTTATTCAACAAATGCGTAACTCCAATCAACGGCTGATGCGGTGGGCCCTTTATCTTCAGTCCTTCTGTTTAGAGGTAAAGCATATAAAGGGTAAGGATAACATCTTGGCTGACGCACTGTCTCGTTCCTACTACTGATGGTGCATGGTGACCCAAAGTCCCCATGCAGCATTTAGGGGTGGAGGTGTGACGCGCTCCTGTCACTGTTGTGAATAAATCCCTGTTTAATTGCTGTTTTCTTCTTGCAGTTGATTGGCTGGGGAGAGTTTAAAGGGATCAAGCCCCACCCACCAGAGTAAGCGAGGAAGTTTGGGAGAACTCCTGTTTGGTGGCGTGTCTCCAAGCCTCACTCCCGCTCCTTCGATGTGTTTTTCTGTTTGTTAACTTTCCCTCAGGTTGTTAGGTCTGGGGATCGTTGGCCGAGCTGGGGTTTTCCGGTTTTTGGTTGTAGGGCGAGTGATCCGGCAAGGCAGGGTGAGGGGAGCGGCCCGAATCTGACAGTCAACTGCTGGCACTGCAAAAAATCAAAATCTAGGTAAGTCCTTTCTTCTTAAAATAAGTGCATTTGTTCTTGAATTGAGGAGACATTTTGCCAATGGAACAAGACAATTTACACTTAAAATAAGAAAACACAATTGCATTCTTATTTTAAGTGCATATTATCTAATTATCTTACTTTAAGTGTAAAATTACTAATTCCATTGGCAAACTATCTCATTTATCTACTCAAAATAAGGGTGAATACACTTAATTTAAGAAATTTGTTTTTTTGTTATTTCTAGATCGTTTTTGAAGTGGGCTGGTTCGCGAATGCTCCCACCCTTTTGTTTATTTGCCACGATTCCCCAGTACCTCTATGTCCAGCCACAGTCTGAATCAAACCTTTTGTTTGTGTAACTTGGTCTGGACTTCATATGTTGTGTGCCCTGTGCGGGCCGTAACAGTCTGATTGGTGTGATTGGGGCTATGATTGGATCTGGTTCTGGTTCGAATGTCCCCGGGCCCACCTGTGCTGCTGCTGGCGTTGGACTGGGCACGCCCTGGCTTTCCCTTGCTGCTGCACCAACCTGCAGCCATGTTGTGGCTTCCGGGGCACAGAGGTGGTCAGTGGTGCTGGGGTATGAGCTGGTCCGCTGCATTGGGCTGTCCGGGGTGCCTGGCTCTCTCGGATGCTCAGGAGTATGGGCTCTGCTGTGGTGGTTTGGTGGCGCTCTGGCTTGTGGGGCTTGGGTTTCGGCCCTTGTCCTGTGTCTGGGTGACCGGGGTCTGAGGGGACGGAGTGCTGTCTCTCATGGCTCCTGGGGGGACCACAGCCCTATGGTCTTGGGGGGCTCTATTAGGGGGCTTCCTTTGTGACCCTCTGGGTGGGGGCCCATTGTCTCTGCGGTGGTCTTCCTGGTCTATGTGCTTTGGGTTGGCCGCTGGTGGACTGGTTCTGAGGTCCTCTCTGCCCTCTCCAGATTGCTTGAGCGGGGCCGGTGGCAGGGCCCCCTATGCATGTATGTTTGCAGGCGCTCCTACAGGTTTTCCCTCGGGTTTGCCCAGAGTGACCACAGGACATTTTTTGTCTTCTACGGATACAGCAGCTATTTGTGTGTGTGTGTGTGTGTGTTTTTTCTTTCTTCTCTTTCTTTCTTTTCAGTCTCTTACCCTGTCCCCCTGTCAGGCTTGGCATTACTCATATTACTTATTTAATAAAAATAAATCTTAAATGAACAATAAAGCAGGATTGGATGATCAAAGGAGGGTCTTCATCCCGACAAGCCTTCCTTGGCAAAAAAAGGTTTTGGCAGAGCACAGCACTCGAATTTAAATTCTGTTGCCATAATGGTGAACATGAAAGGGGGGGAAAAAATAAATAAATAAATGCTCATACTGTCTGTCTGTCTAAATACTGAGTTTTCTGTTCTGATTTTTGACACCAGTTGGCAAAAGGATCGATGGAGATAATTTCTACACTTTGTTCACATTTATGTTCAGGGAGATAAGTCTGTGATAAGATAAGATAGGGTTTTTTGTCACCTCTGCTTGGTTTTTACCGGTTATCTGTGTTAGGTTTAATCTTTATACATCATGGGCATTGTTACTTTGTTAGCCAGGTTAGAGAGAGTAGATGGCCTTCCTTCACATTGTGGATGTCACTGTGTGTAAGTAGGTCATCTAAATAGGACAGCTTTCTTGTCTTTTAAAGATACACAGCATATAGGCACGTCTTGCAGCCTGTCTGATAAAGGGTAGCTATCTGTAATTCTTGGGAATAGTGGCAAGATGCATACAGGTCAGGGCATGGATGGCGTGTCAGTTTCTGATACGGACTGCTTAACATCCACATGATCCAACACATAGACTCATGAGCTATAAGAAGGAGAAGAAGACCTTGCTCGGGGCTCAATCTTTGCCGGATGCTCGCAGACGTGATTTTTGAGCCCACATCTGTGCAAGCTCCAAGCATTTTTCTTTGTCCTGTAACGACCTGATCTGGAATAAAATCTGTTACTTTTTTACTCCTGTTTTTATAGTCCTTTTTTATTTGGTTTTACCCAGTTTGAGTTAAGAGTAGTAAGTAACTTGCTCCCAGGAAAAGAACCGGTGGGGAAGTCCCAAGGCGCAATTGCCTTTTTAGGGGACATAACTTCATCATTTAACATCTGTAAGAGACAAGGTAATTATAATTGCAACTATGTAATATTCTATATTACAAGAATCTTAGGAAAGAATGTAAAGTGCTGCATCAAAAGCAATTGTATCTTCATTTGAAATGCACTATTTAATTATTAACATCAATAAAGATTAGGTCTGCTGGTAATATTTAAACAGATAATGCATGTGCAGTTTACATCTGGAATAAATCAGCTATGAGGTCAATGTTTATAGAAAGCAGGATACGTGTAAAGAAGACGCAATTGCAACAGATTAAATGAAAAGAAGGTATGGAATTGAAAAAAAAATCAGTGTTGGAATCGCATCAATGTGCTTTACGGTTTGGAAGATCTGTGCTGTTGTTGAATTCTATGTTTCATTCTCTCTCACAGAAGCACACAGATGCTGAAGCTGGATACAAAAACACTGTTGCTCCCAGCTTTGACTTTTTATAAATGTCCTAAAGACTTCAAATGGATTAATTCTAATCCTGTACTCTTCATGGTGAAACGTAGGTATTCATATCTACTTTCACCTACTGAGTCCTTCTTTTGTTCAGCAACTATGGTATTATGTCCAGTCCTCTCACATCACACACAAGGCACCTCTAGATGTGGAAAACTCAAGTCCTCAAGGACCAACTGCTAGATATTCCTTTGCTCTTTGATTCCTTTGTGGAACACAATGGTTGCCTTAAAAAAAGTTGCATTAAACTTGCAAGACACTCTCACTTCTCTGACTGCCTTTCTTCCCCACGTAGCTAATGTTTGATCAAAAAGGTATGTTTTCAAAAAAACACAGCCCTTTATGATGTCATAAGGGGAAATAAGCTGTCCAGACCAGGTTGTAGCCTTCATGTTATGAATTATGCCACGCACCTAGACTATCTTTAAAGCTGAAGTCTGTAAGTTTTTAAAAATCACTTTTTTGTCATATTGGCTAAAACTGTCCCTATGCCCAGACAGCAGTACATGTGATATGTAACCTGTGAAAAAAACTGCTTCAATTGGTCCCACCTACTGTCTGTATTGCAATCTGGAAAGAATATTTCGGGACGACACAAAACAACCAATCACAGCCAGAGGAGCGTCTGATGGAGTGTCAATCACAGCTCACACACGCTGAATCCCGCCCCCTCCCTCTCACCGCTGAACCTGCCGCTGCCGCCCGGCTGCTGCAGTCAGGAGGACGCACGTGGAAGTCATGGCAAAGCGACAGCCACCAGCGAAAGAGAAACTGCCCTTACTGCCCCTGCCGACATCTGCTTACATGGCAAAGACTTCAAAAAAGAAGATGTCAATGGAAGAGCTGCCGCGTACGCTGCTTGGACGCTTCTGGTCGCATGCGGTAGCCGCGCAGATGCTGTGAGAGGGGTGAAGCTTGGAGGTGGGGCATGAGTGAAGTAGAGAGGGTGGGGGAGTGGCGTGAAACCTGTTTTTCTTAAAATTTTCAGTCGAAGTCTGCTCTCTTCTTAATGTAACAGACTGCAGCTTTAAGAACTTTGACTGGTTACCATGGCTACGAGTCGTGGGGGCGCAGCCTTCAGCAGGACGTGGAACCCCAAAAGAGCTGAATGAGAAGATTTTTGGTATAGGCTATCTGCCTAATTTGAGAAGAATTTTCCCGCACAGATGGCAAATACATGCTCTTGATGGTTCATTGTTAATGTTTATTTGTTTTATTTTCAAGTGTAGCATGAAATGGGACCTTTAACATGTTCTTTAGCTAATTGATGCACCTTTTCCCTTTTTTTCACCGTGAGCACTTTCTTTTTTTAGTCTTTAAAAATTAAGAATTTGAATGTCTACGTAACTTTTATATTTTTTCCTGTCAGATTTATCAATTTAAAATGACTAAATTAACTGTTATAATTAGTTACTTTGTGCTTAATTAGCCTACTTACCAAATCCTTTTTTTCTCTTGAATAATTTTTCAGTAGATTACTTTCTACAGAATGTCTACTCTTACATCAGTACAATTTTTTGTGTACTCTGCCAATCTCTGAGATAAAAACAACTTTGTTAGCCATCTACAGGAACAAGTAAATTGTTTTAGCAGCCGGACACGTAAAATGTGCATCGGTAGTAAAGTAAATTTAAGGATACAGAAAATATAAATAGTTATAAAATATATAGAAACAATAAAGTACAAAAATCTAGGTATCATTTACAGACTATAAATGCTTTCAAAGATGAGCAGATCAAATAAAATGGAACAAGTCCAGAAAGAGCACATAATACATATAAATAAATAATCCAGACAAGAAAAAATACAATAATATAAACATTATACACATAGAAGGAGTTTGCTTATATGATGCAACAAATCTGTGGCTTGTTATGGCAGAACATACCAGTGCTTTTAACATTTCAGGCTCATAAGTAATAATAGAGGCAATGATGCATGGATTTGCTAGAAAATGCACTGCAAACTCTGCTTCTTCATCCGCTTTCTAGTCCAAGGACCAGATGCAGCTTTTAAACATTCCTTTATTCTTTACAGGAGTTTTGCCAACAGTAGGAATTGCTCCTTTGCCCGGTTCCTCAACCTTTTCAGCTGCATTTAATTTAGATTATTTTACCAATAAAACGGTTTTATATTCGCAGATAAAAAATGTAAATGTTGCCAAGTAAGTGCATACATTGGTTTCAAATAGATTAGGTAATTCTAATTGCTATGGCAATTAGTTTCTCATGAAGTCTAGGTCAACTGTGTGTACGATCCCTGACTCCCTGTCAGTGGCAGTCGCTGTCATTTCTGTGGAGCCAAACCGTATATCTAGGTCAATCACACGATCCATTCCAATTGTGGTGTCGGGTGACTGAACAACCAATGAACCAATTTTTTCTACTTTTGGCTCATCCACATATGTGGGATTTCTTTTCTTTGTGCGATAAAACGCAAGGGTTATCTCTGTTTGATCTCTTTCTAAAGGTGATATGAAATGCTCTCTGGTTTCATTCCAGCCAATATCCTCACCAATTTCAACCAGCTTTCCAAAAATGTCCCTGCACAAGTCACCCTCTTTGTTTGAGTATTTCTTGTCTGCCCTGTGCTTGGACTCATCAAACCACTCTAAAAGACTAACTCCATAAGTATAGGCACTTTTTCTTGATACAACTACTCCTGGGTTTCTTCCAAACTCTACTGCTCCCTTCATTATAGCTTCTTGGGGCCTTAGTGGACACAGAACTTTACAGATATCTATAAACTCATCAGTAATGTGTTTATGTAGAATCTGACTTTCAGCAAAACCTCCAACTAACAGAATGTACTCAATGTTCTGTAGTTGGCTCAAGATGCCTCTGAGAAGCCGAGTGATGCTACAAAGAGACTCTTCAAAGAAAGATATTCGTTTTTCATTCGATATATTGATTGATCCCTCGTCATAAGATGCTCCATGCACATTTTTAAAGAACTCCTCCATGTTTTGTTTTTTTTGAGCCATCGTTCCTAGATTTAGTGGACAGATGATTTGTACATTATCATCATTTCTTTTGAAAAGTGTGAAGTCATTAACAATTCTTGTAACCTCATGGGGATACTTTTCCTCATATTCATCCCATATTTCAGGAGAGAATATATCTCTGAGAAACTCTTTAAATTTTCTGTCCACAGTTTGTCCACCTAGATTGTTCCCAGAGGCTTTGAGCAGCTCCCTCAAAACTCTGTGCTCAAGGACTTCATGAACGGTGATGTCAATGGTTCCTCCTGAAAGACACAGAGGGAGGTGATGAAACACTGATTGCCAAGCGCCATGATTAAAGTAGACTTTTTTAAAATCGTTTATTGTTAGAGCACTTCCAAGTCTGCCCCGCTTGCATAATACAAACTGTGTTTCCAGATGAAAATATATGCGGTGGAACCTGGAGATTTTACCTTGTATGTTACCTTGTACTTGTCAACTGTAAACACAACCAAATGTGGATGTTCTTTCTCTCTGACACATGGCATTCGTGTCACGTTGTTAAATAGATCAAACCAAAATAGACCAGAGCTTGGTCAAAGTTACACAAATACAACTGCAGAGAATATTGTTGGGTCTGTCCAGCCCTATAAATTTCAATGAGGGTATAATTACTACAACTTCATAGATGTAGTAATTACAATTCTGCTGTGCTACATCTTGTACAATGTGTTCTGACCTTAACACCAATCTACAGAGTAGTAGTAATCAAGTTGGTAGCTAAGGCAACACTGAATCAGATGTTTAAAATCATCAAATGATAAATAAGTTTTAGTTCAGGTAAAAGTCTAAGTTTAAAAAGGGATCTTGTGACTATATATCCAATATAGTTTAACACAAGATTTTACAAACTGTACCAACTTGTAAAAAAGGTGAGACACTATCAGAAGCTCAGAAAGGAGCAGCAGGAAAATCAGAAAGAGCACCAGCACTGGGATGAGGCAGTTGACCTTGTCCCCCTCTGGAGCTAAGGAGCCCCAACAGGAGATCAGAGGGGTACAGAGATAGATCCGAGAAGCAGAGAGAGTGCAAAGGTGGGAAAAGGCTGTCATTGGCTGCTATCTGCACTGAAGCAAATGGGAAGATGGCAAACAGTCCTTCAAATGGTAAACGAAGGACTGTTTGTCTTAAAAGTCCTTCATTGTTCTTTCTTAAAAGTCTGTCTTCATTTTGGTTGAAAAAATCTCTGCTGCCTCCTTCATCCTGTCACATCTAGTCTCTGATTAGTTTTCTCAACACGAAAGTGAACAAGAATTCAGATTGTTCAGCTGCTGTGAATGTCGCATAGCCTACTCGGCAGGGAATTCTCACCAACCTGCAATCACCAAAAATGTGTGTTTTAGCCTTGCTGGAATAAACAACCTTTGCCTCGCTGTGCTTCACAGTGCTAACGTGTAAATCTTTTACTCTGGGAGCAAAGTTCATGTTTGATGTGAAAACACTTTTAGACTACCTAGATGAGAAGGAGAGGAAGAAGAAGATTTTCATTGTGACTCAAAATAATAAACTTGTTTTATGCCTGTTGATATCTAGAAAATATAAAACTATTCCAGATTTTATCTCAGTTTGTCGGTCAAATGTTGGTTATAGTGGAAAAAATAATAATTGTGCTCAACTTGATTTAGTTTCTGCCATCTGCATATGTATGAAATGAGATGTTACATTTTCTAAAGAAGCAACCTGAAAGAGCAAGTAAATGGAAGATAAAATTAGTCAAAGAATGGATCAGAGAAATTTAGGGGGAAGTCAATGACTTCCTTGATCAATTTGTCTGCATAATTATTTGAACTGTCCCTGTATAGTGCCTTAAAATGACATGTGTTTTGAGTTGCTGCTAAATAGACAGACTGAACTGAATTTAATTAACTGATTTTCTAACTCTAACTGGTGAAGCAGATAAATTATATCAAACACTTTACTTTAGCTCCCTCTTTTCAGATCAGTTTGGTGACAACATTAGAACTCTTGCATGATAGCTTATCAAATGACATGACATGCCGTGGTTTGAGACCTAATTTAAAACACAAATTGTGTGTCATATAATTCCTTTACTGTGAATCATATAATATGAAACAGAGTAAGGGAATAAGAGTGAGTAAAACCGCTTTCTTTTTTATTTACCCATATAATAACATTTTAATGATAGTATTTCAATCTCCCCCCAAAACAGTATGATAGACATAAATAAAGTATTCTGAATAAAATATGAATAAAGTAGAGCAAATACTATTTTAATGGTAAAAGTAAATGTTATAATTTTTAAATGAAAGTAAACATATGTCCCCAACACTTTAACCAGATAAATTTGGACTATTTGAGAGTAAATACTTATAATTGGAAGTGCTTTGGAAAATTTTTAACCAGCACTCTATCCAATTCTTATACTATCCTCATATTCTTTTAAAGGTGCCATACCTCCACAATCAACAACGATGTACTTCGTTCCAGGAAATAGGTCGAATCTGTTTTTTCCCTGCTTCTCTGCTATGAAGCCATCAGCTGGTAGTTTTTTACAATAGACTGAAGCTGCTTCTGGTTCCAGAGCAACTACCAAATTTTTCCCATTTCCATCTGCCACAATACCTGCCTGCAAACAATGAGAAAGTACATATATTTACTATAATGAGGAAATCTCCCCATTATAGTGTCTAACAGTCAGTATGTTACCTGGACTGCAGCTTCTCTCATGAACTGTTTAGCTGAATGATCCCAGATGGCAGGAACAGTCAGAACCCAGGTAAAGTCATTGGCAATCAATGTCACTCCTTCAGTGTTTTTTCCAATGGTTTTCATAGCGTCGTCTTTCAGGAATCTTAGAGCTTCTGTAAAAACCTTTATTGCCTCCATTTCCTTCCCGCTGGCTGCTTTAATTTTCATGTTTTTGGTAATTTTCTGTCGATATTTGTCAATAATATTAGTTCAGTCTTGTTAAACACTTAAAACACGGGCAAGATGAAAACTATCTAAGTTATCTAGAGTTGGAAGTATACTGTAATTTAAATCTTTTCCAGAGCTTGAGGTTGAAATGTTTGCAAAATGCAGACAATTCTCAATAGGCAAATTAATAATTTTAATAACTTGAGTTAGAACACTGTATTTTAATCAGACATTCTTTCACTTGGCAGTATGAACATGAATTTCTAAGTAAAAAAGAAAATAAAATTGCAAGTGAGACATATTTAGTTGTAGAGAAAACATAATAATAATAATTCTGAATATGTAAACGATGAAAAGTACTTTTTACTCACTTTGTCATAGAGGGACATCTTAAAGCAATCAAAGAAGAAGTTTTCTCTGGATTCTCTGCATGATTTACTTTGATAAGTCTTTCTGGCTTCATATCCAAAGCTGAGGAACTGTTGTTGCTCATCAAACAGAATACAGGTAGGAGTCTTTGGGGTTTCTCATCCAACTTCTTCACCCCAAGATTTCACATGGGGATCTATGTTTTCCTCTCTGGATGTTAAACTAAAAGCATATCCACTATATGCTGTTCCAAAGTCTATAGCTATGATATAAGATTCCTCCATTGTAGGGAGAGGTCCTGCTGGTTGTATACTGAGCAAAGGATGAGGTACTGAGAGGCTTGTGTTTAGGTAAATATTTATATGTAGGATAAGTGGGCAGGACTGATAAAAGTCCAGCCTTTGAATGAATGGAATTTTTCTCTATTATGAATGCAATATGCCAGATGGTTTCACTTTGAACAAGACAAGCAGCAGAAAGTAAGACGGCTGTACGCAGCTCCAGGTAAATGCACCAGATTTAAAAGCTAGCTGTAATATTAATTGCAAAAACATTATCCTTTTAACCTTATGCTTTACAATTGAATCTAAAGCAAAAATCAGTACAAGGCAACAACCAAAACCAAAAAAATGTGTGCTTATTACTGAATCCTGAAAAGTAACGTCATTGTTTTTTAAAAGTTGTTTATTTAAGAGTGCCATATTTTACTTCATGGGACTTTTTTTTTAGAATAAATACAGCTGGATGAATGCCAAGAGACTGTCGGTAATAAGCAGCCTGGTGTCCTTTTATGAACTAGTGTTTTATCTCTATGTGGGTGGAATATTAAATACAGGAGCTATGTGTATTTTATATCCAACAATTCAGTACTGATTCCATAACTGCTATTTTAAAATAATTTAATGGGTGGTATCAAAATTAATAATCTGTCAATTTTAGGAGTTGGAAAAAATGGAAGGCTCTTATCCTCAATCTCATGTTGAAATAAGGTAAATATTTGATGTTGTTATTAAAAAAGTGTCGAGCCTATTCAAAATCCATCAAAGTTAAATAAATAAAAATTTAAAATTCCATATATGCAAAACAATAACATGTTTTGTTTTTTTAAGCAAATTCAGCAGGGAAATATATGGGGATATTTTTTCATGTTTTGTTCTTTTTGTACACAGCAATGCATTGAATGAAGGAGAAGAAAAACTGAAATCCCTCTCCAAAAGGTATTGTAAAAGGCTTTAGGTATAAAACAGAAATATTATCAGCATTTTATCATTTAGCATTATTACTTTACCTTCCTTTACCTAGGTAACAAGAAAAGAGCTAAATTTCCAACCTAATTCCAGACCTTTTCAATACATTTTTTGAATTATGTTTATGATACAGAATGCATTATATTTACTGCAGTATTTTTGCAGAATATAATAAAATAGAAAGCAGAATAGAACAGAATAGAATATCCTTTATTGATTAAACTCAAGTTTAATCATGAATTAATGTTCTGATTTACATTAGACTAACTTACATTTATCTCATGCTTTCATGAAGAATTGAAGAGATCGGAGACAATCAACGAGAACAGCATAAGCAGATAAGGTAAAACCTTTTTTTAAATTAATTTACACAGAACTAAAAAGAAAATACAGTGCACGTAAAATCGACAAGCAAGACATTCCAGAAATGACTGAGAGAAGAGGTATAAAATGTTAGTCAAGTTATGGTACAAAGGTTAGTGTTTTATGAGTTATCAATCTTTGGTCAGGTTTACTGCACTCATTGCAACGGTGGATGTTTTAACTTCCTTATTAACAAATGGCTAACAGCACTACCATTGTGAGACTTATCTTTTTTCCTACTGCATTGACATTAACCTCTTGCATGGCTCTATGTATTAAATGTTTTTTATAATCAGGTCTTACAACAATAAGAATATTATTATCCGTTTTCAGTCTTCAATGCCTAAATTAATGTCAGTAGTTTCCTTTCTCTAACCCAGTTTGTTTCTCTCAGGCAGGGTAAGGCAGTGAGCAAAAAAAGGAAAAAGACCAGATTAGGTCATGTGATCCAAAGTTGAAAGAGCGCATTTGCAGTCAAGCTTTAATGATGCAAACACCTGGAGCCTGACAACAGAAAAATGTATTTTCCACCATTTTTAAAAAATTGGATTCAGACCAAGTCTGAGAAGACATATCTTTTAATCTCAAAGTAGAAGTTGGTCCTTCTAGTGGATAATTCAGGCACCCAGAGTTTTAACAAACCATGTTCCAATGAATCACACTCAGTCCTGGACAGATTGTAGCCCCATTGAAAGGGTATACTGTTCGTAGTTGTGTATGTTATATGGTCTATAGGGTTAAGAGAAAGGGGTCTGTTTCTAAATCAAACATAATATTTTTTGTACTCTTTTGGAACATAAAGACTACAGGTCTAGGTTATTTTTTTTGATAATAGATACAGTGAGATGACTCCATGTCTCATGAATATTTCAAGGTTTTCTTTTAGTGCAGGGTTTTGATAACTTATAGATAAATGCGTTGAGGTGGACAGAACCAATATGTAACTCATTTTAAATTCCCTGCAGACTCAGAAATATAAAGTGGGGGGAACACTCACGCAAACAATATGATGCAAATACTCTATAGTAAACTTAACAGAAGGCATCCGTCTTATACATTACTTAAATTGACTCAAATAAGGTTTGCTCGGTCTTACCTAAGTTCAGTATCATCTGTTTTACATGTTGTGTATTTTACTCCACAGAGCCGCTTTAGAAAATGAAGAAAATGATATCAAAGGACTCATAAAACGGTAATTTGACGAGAAACAAAATTGCTAAATTAAATGTACAATCTAATAGTTTGGACTTAATGAGCTATCTTTGAAAAAAATATTTTTTAAGTCTCCCACTCAAAAACATTTTTGGCAGTGTGTTTAGATGTCATTAACACCAAGCCATTCCTATAGTCATGCCTGACAACATACATTCAAATCACCTATTTGATAACCCCACAACCACTTTAACATTGTGTGCAGAGGACATGCGTTCCTGCACACAAAACTGCGCAGCAACTGCTCACGCCCTAAACCCTGATTTGTTGTTTGGGATTTTCTTGCTAGATAATTATTTTTGCTTGAAATACTTTTTAGTTTTCCAGGATTTAATCATCCATCCATTCAATTTCTGTCATGCTTATCCAAGCAGAGTCACGGGCGGGAGCAGTGCTTATCTCCAGCTGTCTAACTTGCAAAAGGCGGGGTACACCCTGGAAAGGTCAACAGTCTATCGCAGTGCAACACAGAGACAAACAGGACAAACAGCCATTCATGCACAAACTCCCACCTAAGGAGAATTTAGAGAAGCCAATTAACCTAACAGTCATGTTTTTGGAATGTTGGAGGAAGCTGGAGTACCTGGAGAGAACCCACACATGCTCAGGGAGAACATGCAAACTCCATGCAGAAAGCCCAGGGTACACCCTGGGCAGGTCTCTAGTCTATCACAGGGCAACACAGAGACGGACAAACTTATACAACCATGCACACACACCTAAAGACAATTTAGAGATGCCAATTTACCTAAAAGTCATGCTTTTGGACTGTGGGAGGAAGCCAGAGTAACCATGCAAGGGGAAAACATGCAAACTCTATGCAGAAAGACACTAGGCCTGGAACCTTCTTGCTGCAAGGCAACAGTGGTACAATCTGCACCATCCTGCAGCCCTGCATTTTAAAGTAAACAGAATTATTAGACTTATAGCTGTTTATAAATAAAAAAAAATGGTTTCCCCTCACATCAAAACCAGACGTAACTCAAAATTCTTGCAGATTAGGTATTTTGTTCTAAGTAATAAAAAACAAAACCTTACATAAGAGATGCAAGGTTATCCCACCTGGGGCCCAACACTTTCAGGGGGAAAAGGAGTGACAGCTGAAAAGGGGACTGGTCTGCAGGAAAACCGGGAAACCTTATCTAAATATGCCTAAACTTGATCTGGTGAACTGGAAAGTCAATGGCTTGGGGAGAAGGAACCTGGGCTAGTGTGGAAAATTGAGAACAATATATATATATATATAGATTGATAGATATATATTTTATCCCTCTCCTTTTTTTCAGTATTGAAAATGCACTTATTATTATATATTAAAAAAGTAAACAATAAATCTTGTCATATTGCTATTATGATATATATATATTTTTTTTTATCTGAGGAAAATCTTATTCTTCTTTACTTTTAAAACAGGGTAAATGAGATGGATGGATCCACCCAAAGGACAAGGTAAAAAAGTTTACCTGTTTTATTTTCATTCTTTTGTTAAAAAGCAGTAAATGAAAACCAACCATTCTGCTCTGTAATTTCTTCAGCCTGTTTTGGTTCTTCCATTTTTTTATTTAATAAAACTCTGTTAGTGCCTGACAGCAAGATATATTTTAAGCACAAAATATAGAGGACATATCACAAAGTTTTCAATAAAACTGGCATTGTTGTTGTAAGAAATAAAAGAAAATGCCTGTTTTATTATCTTTTAAAATTAAACGGCACTAATACTTATTTGTATACCACCCCTCCATACCTTTGTATTGCTCCGATAATACTAGTATCATGTGCTTTGTCTGAATGGAAAGGCAAATCATCTGTAACATGTAGTGGCTTTTCTATATATTTGCATCAATGTAACTGTAATTTTGCACAATAGTTGTAAAACATATGGAGGAAAAAAAAAATTAACAACCAAGTTTTTCAGGGCTGTAGGCTCTGCAGCGTTTGTCCAACAGGTTGTGCTCCTACTGTATGAGGAAAAGCAAAGAGCTGACATGCAGCCACTCTCTGTTTCAATAAGTTTACCATCTGCTTAACAGAGCTGTTGCAGTATTTAGTATCTATTCTATTAATACTTTCAGAATTGGGATTTCAAGATTTTAAAACAGAGTTTAGTATTATTCCAATAAATCCAAAAGAAATATCAGCCAAAACTGATTTTACTGAATAATCATCAAGGAGCACAACGATAGATGATGAACAAATTATAACCAAAGTCTTTTAATGTCACTGTATGGTTACAGCTTTTTTTATACAGGCAGTACTCATCCAATTTATCAGAGAAACAAAGCAAACTAAACACTTTTAAACTGAAGCTCTGATCACAATGTGTTAAGCACCTGGCTCAACTGCAGCTAAGCCAGATTACAAACCAGGTGGCCGCTGGAGAATATATGCAGAGCACAAACAAATGCTAAACAAGTAAGCTCCCTCTGTGCTCAGGTGCGTGGCTCAGTGTATCTTTTGGTGACATGGTTTTCCCTTTATGGACATGTATTTACAAAAAATACAAGTTTATATTTAATAACTGCACTGATTGCTTGTTTTTGCATATGTCTGTGTATACTCAGCATAGTCTGCTATCCAAACCATTCAGAGTCTCCTTATTGTTTTATAGATCTACTCTTCTGTCTTCGCTTAACATTTGAAAAATACAAAAATTCTCAACCCTCAAATTATATTTTTTAAGTGATTGCATGAATGAGAAATAACTAATTGCACTTTTATTTATTTATTTTTTTGTCAATTTAATTTTCTCTTTAATTATTGAGAATGTATTCAATTTTGTATATATTTTTACTTGTCAGTTTGTCCTCTATTGAACCAGGCCTATGATTTTTAAGAGATTTGTTGTAAAACTTTTATCAGAACAACTTTTTTTTTTCCAATTAGTAATATTTCAAATTTAAGAAAGCTGCTATTTGCAATTTCAGGTGGTTATATATGCCATTATCTCTTCTACCTTATTGTATTTTCATTAATATTTATTTATATTAACTGAAACAGTACTCATAATCCCTAGAACACATTTTCCTGTCGGTCTCATGCTATAATTTGTATTTTATTAATGATATAATTTGATGTTCTCCTCATCCAAAGTTACATGCATGTGTTTTCCACAGAAATTCGCCCAGCAGGGATACTCTGGGGGCATCTAAAAGAAGGTAACATTCAAAACGTTTATTTCACATATTTCATTTTGTTCTTTTTAAAATTAAATCTCATTCCAGATATGATCACATTTAAAATCTCTAAAACAATTTCTGATTATATTCCAAAGAAAATATGATTGGTTTTCAAAATTGAATTTGTAAAGTTTCAGTAGTTACTGCATATAATCAATATTAGCGTAATCTGCTTTATCAGTTTCATTTTTTTATCATTACTGTAAGTTTTGGAATGTGATGGAATTCAAAAATATGAGCTCTAGATACCTGGTTGCTTTATTGAGTGTTGTATGAAAGTATTAATTTAAATTATATTTTTTTGTTTTAATAAAGGCTCAGAGAGATTCACGAATTACTACAACAGCATCATCAACATTTAAGGTTGTTATTAATTTTTTTTTAAATTAAAATTGAATATTCTTTGAAGAGAATGAATGTAAATAAATTACCTGTAGTAAATTTTAGAAAGTATAATCTAGATGGTATATTCTGTATTAATTCAGTTGTAATTATGTATTTCTAACTTAACAGATCATTTTTGGATCAAGAAACTGAGAATCTGGCTACAGTTAAAGAAAGGTATTATACAAATGTTCCTCTTAGTTCTTAAGAATGAGTTCCCCATTTTGTTTTTATATAAGCTTAGTCCTTTGCATAAGCTGCTGCATAACCTTAACCTTGAGGTCCTGGTTGACTGGCCTTTTCAGCGTGCAGTCAAGATCTCCTTCTAAATAACTGTTTATTTGACTCAAGTGTGTTAAAGCAGAGACACAGACCCTGCTTACACATTTTAAATACATGCTCTGTTCGAAAAACCTAGGACGCGTCCTTAGAAGGCCAGATTCGAAGGGCGATTACGTCATAGCACGGCGCCGAGGTCTGGTCGGATTCCAAGAGTCCTCGTTATGCGGCCTTAAAATGCGTCCTTCTTTTTGCCCGATTTGAAGGATGAGTCCGATGTATCCTTGGTATCCTTGGATATCCCAGGATTCATTGCGAGACCAAGCAAGCCGGCTGTTCCGTGATCAGAGGAAAGGTTACTTGGCGCTGAACAGTGGTGAAAATTGGAAGTTCAGTTTAATATAATACAAGTCAGTGAATAGTTTCGTCTGAGATTAATGAAAATTGTTGTTTTAATGGTTATTGTGTCAGATATGTGGCGGTAATGTTTGATTTATCTAAAGGTTTCTATCTGTTACTGGTTAAATGGGTTTGACTGTAATTTAAGGACAGATTCTAATATATCTGCAGTGTGGGGACTATAAATCTGATAGGAGTTTTTATCTTTTTATTGCTGTTTTGCACAATATGTTTAACCAAGTATTTTTTGTTGTTGAATATTAGAGATTTTGCAGATATATTTTTTATACATACATTGTTTAGATTTACTTTTATCTTTCTACCCCTTTTATAGAATAGAATAGAAAATCCCTTTATTGTCCCACAATGGGCAAATTTACAGCAGCAGAAAGATTACTGAAAATGGTCACACAAATGTGGACCTTAGAAAAATGTATAAGAATAATATAATAGGGAAGAGTTAGAAAAAAATACAATTCTGTAAAGTGCTTTAACAATATAAAACTGGAGAATAAATAACCAATATGCAGCTATGGACATTTTTACAGTAATGGATATTTGAAAATTACGGAGCCCCTCTGATGACATGGTCAAAAAAATTTTTTAGTTGTGGCCACGAAGTAGTATTTCGTGCGCACGAAATACTACTTCGTGGCCATGCAATAAGTATAACGTGCGCACGAAACACTACTTCGTGGCTTTTTTTTTTGACCATGTCATCAGATTAATATCACTTCATTAATATCATTCCTGGACAACTGGGTAAGCAAATGGAGCGCGCCTTCTCTAAGGTCTACGACGCGCTCGATTTGCTTACCCAGTTGTCCATGAATGATATTAATATTATTAATAAGTATTTTGTGCTCAAGTTAAACTTATTGTATGGCCACGAAATACTACATCGTGGCCACAATTCAAAACTTTTTTTGACCATGTCATCAGAGGGGCTCCGTAGCAAATAGCAGCAACATCAGAGATGTGCAAAATGACAGCAGCGTGTTATTTAACTGACTAAAGTTTCTATCATTACATTTGGTTTTATTTGTTCCTGCTCCCGGTGGTTGGAACATTTATTCCACTCTGGATTCTTGTTAATGTAGTCTTTGTTCACGTTACAATAAAAAAGAAATAAATAAACAAACAGTTTTGAAAACCTTGGTATTCATTCTTTTCATGTTTTATGTTTCAACTTTCACGGTTGCTAAGCAACAGAGCTTAAGGCGGTAAAACCCGCCGAAGGATAGACCTGTTCGAATTCACAGCCAAAACACTTCCGGTCTCCTTATTTTCGAGGACTTAGAAGGATCCAGTCTAGGTAGACCGGGTCCTTGGAGGATGTGGCCCAGGTTTTCGAACAGAGCCACAGGCTCTGAACCAGACTTTGGCTTAATGTCAGTGGGTTTAATATGAGGGTTTAGTGGTTAGGGCATGGATATATATATATATATATATATATATATATATATATATATATATATATATATATATATATGAAATTGTCCAGAGAGCTGTTCCAAATGAAATTTCTTTTTGTTTTACACAGCTGTAAACAAAACAAATAAATCTGTCTAAGTCTAATATATGGCTGTGTGTGTGTGGTTCTTAACCCACTGAGCTAACTTTTCGTTCTATTTTTCAAAAGTTTTAAACAGATAATAGCCCTTCAACGACAACAGCATGAATTGATAAGGTTTGTTTTTTTCATATTATATTTCTAAAATTGTGTGTGACAGATTTTGAACCAGGGTTTTAGTTAATTGAATCTTTGTAAACATTGTGGATTTTACTTAAAAGATCTGCTCTGGAAGAAGAGTTAAAGCAACAAAGATCAAGGTAAGAACTAAGAGCTATGAAGAGATAGTTTTATGATTAATAAAAACTTCCAGTCAAAGTAAGGTATGGATTGGACAAATTTTCATTTCATAACAATGTTAAGTGCACTGAAATAAAATGCTGTTTTTATAATATGGCATAACAGAGCCACACTCTTTCTATCACACTCACAAACAACGTTTAGGATAAAGAGCCTTTCCACTAAACGCTCATCGATGTGCAAATAGAGCCTACAACCCTCCAATTGCAAGATGACAGTTAATTCCACTGAGGCACGGTCACCCACAGAAGTAGCAGCAAATATTTAACTGGTAGTCTATATATTACCTAAGATTATTTCAGATTTTGTTTTTCAAATACAAAAACCACCAAATGCTAAATCATTCAAACTGAAATAAAAAAATTGGGCTTAAAGTAGTCATTTTCATAAAAAAAAAAAAAAAAAAAAATCCTCAGAAGTATAGACCTGTAACAGATTAAGTTGCCCCATATGTATTGTCATCAGCAGTGTTAAAAAAGAATAACTCTAAGACTTTCTTAGAATTTGAAAAAAAAAAAAATAATTGTATTTCTTTGAACTATTTTTTCAGACCATCATGCTTCAGCAGAATATTAAGATGGCTGATTAGGTTTTTTACCTGTGCCTGGAATGGGAGCCAAAACCAAAATAACAGGTAATGTATGCTTGCAGGTGCTGCATTTAAAATACATTATTTATATTTATACATTATTTTTGTTTGTTTGTTTATTTGTTTTGTTTTTAATGTGCTTCAAGTTTCTGTCTGAATTGTTCACAACCACAATGCAACCCGCATGTGCACAGGAATGTCTCACAGCTTAGAAATGTTTATAAAAGAAATAATGGATGTCACTGTTACTTGTTATGCAATTATTTTATATTCAACCCCCTGGTAGCAAACATGTTATTTAATCAAATAACTTTCCCAACTTTTAGGCATTATGTACAAGAGAGTGTGAAGCTTTAATTCTAAAGCTAGGCAAAGAAACATTGGCATGTTCATTGTTTGAGTCCCAAGGTTCTTTGTTGTTCCTCTGCCTTTGCAGTCAGAGAGTGAAACATTCTCCCAGTGTCTTAATGTTCAAATAGAAACACATACTTATAGTTTCTAATTTGATAGTATCTACAAAATTAAATACATCACAAATGTAAAAATGTGCAGCATTTTGTTGTTTATAGCATAAAATAATTCACTAAGATAGCAGACGACGTAAAATTCCTCATTCGGTCACAAATGAGGAATTTACTAAGGGATGCCCTGACGTCACTTCAGTCAGGAAGAAGACATTTTTTCATAGCATGTCAATATTTATTCACCTTTGTGATGCAGTTTTTATCCTTTAATAAAGACAAATACGAAGCAATCAGTCATAGAGGTTTTATTAATGCTCCCTGGTTTAATCACCGCTGCTAAATGATCTTTGATTGAATGCAGAGCTGGTGGCAGCTGGGGATCGCTACAAGCACCCAGCATACCTTAAAATTCTCTCGATTTAATTACTTGGAGCATTTTTAGTGCAATTTAGACCAGCCATATAGAAAAAACAAAGGATAATCTACAATCAAACACGATAAAACCACTCTAGACGCACTCTTTTCTATTTTACCTTTAACACCGGGAGTGCGTTCAATTTCCTACTTACGCATAAACATCAAGCTAAGAATTTTTAAAGAAAGTAGAAAATGCATACAGACACTCCTAAACAGGATGGAGCAATACTGTGTAAACCCCTACAGATAAAAAGATTATTTCACAGGAAAATTGCATATTTGAGGCTGGACTACTAAATACCACCCTGCCAAAAGAATGAAGTCATTTAAATTCTTCTGTATATCTGCTGGTCGTTTAATGCTGTTTTGGGACAATCCCTCGTTTGAGCATTGATGCAAAAAAACAACCCACAAATAAACTGAAGCCAAGCAATAAAATTAAGCCAAACTAACTTGTCTCTATGTGTCTTTCAACCAGAGCAATTGATTACCATCATAAGATAAGGTAAGACCCTGAGTGATTTAATATCTACAAGACTATGAAATAGATATAAGTACTTGCAAAGAACAACCAACCAACAGGATGTAAAACTATAAATTGGTAAAAATAAAGGAGTATTGGGTAACACTTTCTCTTTTTTACTGCCTGAAATTGACTGCTAATTTACATATTTGTCATTATTGATGTGTTATTACCTCCACTAATAATCAGATTTTATACATTGGGTTGGTCCAAAAAAATTTTTGCAAAGCACCACGTGTTGCATTATTTCATTGAAAGGATATCATTTGTTTTTTTTGTTTTTTTTTGTATTGTTATTCCTTTGAATTTACAGATCTAATCTGGACCAAGAAAATGAGGATCTGAAGTCACTTAATCAAAGGTAATTTCAATTAGGTGATCTGACATCTAAATAATAAAATTCTGATGATAAACCTTAAAAACATCTATCAGAACTGTTTCTTTAGATGGAAAGGTTGGAGGATAGAAGGGGACAGTAGGACCTACAGGCACTTCTAAGGAGAGCTGCAATAGTGGATTCAGTCAAAAAGACTTCTAGAAAATAGTGGCTTAAATTTGGTTTAGACAGACCCACATTTAGGTTAATGGATGAATGTGTACTTTATGAGGCAGATAAGAGTAGTGCATGCAAATAATTCAGGTCTACTTTGCACAGTTTCTATTGTTTATTTTCCAACTAGATGCCTTCCTATTGTAAAAAAAACCTGTTATCCCATGAGGACGGTGTCCATTACTTTTTAAAATTCAGTCTGGGTATGACCCTTCTAATTTTCAATCTGGCTAACTTTGATTTAGGTCTGATAACCTAAAAAAAATAACCCAGCCAGATCTTTAAATAGAAAATAATGTATTGAAGTGTGATATGCAAACCTATCTTCTCTTCAACACAGTTAGATCACTACATTGTTTATGTTAAATAAATACAGTAAACTAATGGCATTTTTTATATATATTTTATTTCTATGTACAGTATGTTTAAGCTCATTGATCAAAAGCTTTGAGATTCTCTTTCCTTTTTCAACATGCATCTCTTCAGATAGATTTACTTAAACATCAAATTAAGGGCAGATTTTTATTGTTAGGTTCTGGAAAAAGGGTTTAAAAACAATCTAGACATAGGGTAAAATAATTTAGAAAAATGTTTTGGAGACAGGGCTTTATTGGTTAGGGAATTTGTGAGAGCGAGAGAGGATAAAAAACATACAGTGCATGTTTTATATGGAGGTGTTGGGAAGCAGAATACAGAAATTGTTAACAGATGTAATAAAGGAAAATATTCGATAATATAGAGTGACAGAAGAAGAAGATGGGGAAGGGTGCAAGAAGATTATCTGTTGTGGTGAACTGCGATGTTAGCAGCTGATAAAGAACTAAAGTGATTCACAAAACAACATCTGTAAACATGATCAAAATGTATGAAAACCTTTATTTTCTCAGCAATATAGATAAACTGTTTAATATCTAACAAAAAAATTTTTTTCTACATCAAAAGTGTTGGACAGATTATCCAAATCCAGCAGGAAGAAAATGATCACCTCAGGTATGTCTTGTTTTAGTGTTAAATTTTAGATTAACAGCAACAGTTATTGGGTTTTCATTGTAAGTTCAACAAATTAAATCAATAGACCAGACTGTGATGATTGTTTATTCTTACAGTCTGATTTATGAAATGATTTTGAGTCATTTTCATGCCGTTGTTTTTTTTACATCACAGATCTACTTTCGAATGTGATGGAAAACAGCAAAGGTATTGTTGGCAAAATCAGCATAAGACTAAAATTATATCTGCAATGTTTTGTTTTCACAAACTGTTTAGAGTTTTTAGAAGTAAAAATGTTTCACATTACAATATATCCTAACTCTTTTCAGGGAAGCTCCATATTTTCAGTACAATGTACAGTGAGGAAAATAAGTATTTTACCACCTTCTCCCCGAAATTCCACATCCTCCATATCTGTTCCACTCCAGAAACGCCTACAGAATCTGCTGCGCATCCTGTCTTGCTCCACTCTGAATTCCTTGGAGCTCGAGGAGATCATGCGTTTCATTATGATTTGTTAATTCATTGGAGCAAAACATGAGGTTGCATGCAGTTTCTACCCAAACCTTTTCTTTTCATTGTGGGTCTTTGTAACCGGGATAACTAGGATCATACAAAATTGGTTTGTTCTCTACTTCCAAAATCTGTATCTCTTCATCCATGCCTGCGTTAAGAATTTCCTTTTGAAGTTGTGAGATCCGCTCTTGGAAGTTGTTTAGAGTGGATTTGCTGAAACTTTTAAGCCTGTCAGTAAAAAATAAGTATTTTGATCGAGATGAGCAATCTGCTTCCTGGTATCTTGAAGTACTAATAGTTGCATCCAATAATTAAATGAAACGGTTTTTGGGAATATAGAGGAATTATGCTGTAATTTAGAGTTCCTAAGCAGGTATTACCCCATTTTACTTTGACAAATCTTCTCAAAGTTCTTTTCCTGTTTGGTGCGATTGCAGTTGCGGATCTTGACCTGATCAGCTTCCAAAAGACTGGAGCGGAGCAAAAAATAGCTTGGCTCCATATTTTGACGTGGTGGATGGAGAAGACTGTCATGATTTTATCTAAGGCTCGGACCCACATTCAGTGAAACCAAACAGAGAGACACGGATGAAAAGTTTGACGGATTTTATTAAAGATGTTAAGCTCGGTGCAGAGTTTCCCTGAACTCTGCTCAGCCGGAAATGGAAGGCGAGGGGAAGACAGACTAGTTAGTTCAGGCTCAGTGGGAAATTTGATTCGTTGTAGCAGTAACATGAAAATGAATTATTAAAAAATCATTCATTGTAATTTTTATTTTTTATTGGATTATGTCTCTCACAGTGGACATACGCCTAAAATGAAAATGTCAGACCCCTCCAGGATTTATGAGTGGGAGAACTTATAACACTGCAGAGTGTTCAGTCACTTATTTTTCTCACTATACCATATAGTATGATTGGTAAAACAGCCTGTTCAATATTCAAGATATTAAAATGTAAATTTGTTTCTGTAACTTCATCACCAAATGAAGCACATTATAGAGTTAAATTACAGGTTAATATCTTAATTAGTTTTTTTCCATTAGTTACAATAAGTCTACAGCAAATCAAACCCTGTCATTTAGCATTCGATTATTATACCTGAAAAAATTATTTCATACAGGGCTTGATTAGAAACACATAAAATTCCTTTAGAAAATTCTTACGTGTATCCTATTTTTTTCATTAAGACTGTGAGGATACTTTCATAATAATATTTTGGCAACAGATGTACAAACCCTAAGTTACAAAAATACAAAAAAAAATCATAAATATAAAAGTAAAAAAAAATGTAAAATGTTTTATATATTTTTTTGAAATATACAAAGTGAATTTCATAACGGTTTAGAATATCGATATTCATTCATCAAAAATAGCTTGATAATTAAAATGGCTTCAGCTGATACAGAATCTCGAAATAAAAATGTATTTTATTTTATTTTACAGGAGAGATCCATCAGATTCGATTTCACTCCAACAAAGGTAATCTCCATCTACTGTACTGATGTTGTTTTTTTTCTTTAATATCAATAGAGAGAGCAAAAAATTATATTTGATCAAAACAGCTCTAAGATGCAATTTAGACTAAACTTACATTTTGGATTTTTGTTCAGAATACAAAGGATGGAAGACTTTCAGAAACATGTCAAGCTCATGTAAGTATCTTACTTAAAATGTATTAATATTTAAAATATTTAATTTTCACTCCATCCAAACAGTGACAAATTAAGCAGGACTAATCCTGGTGATCTGTTTCTGAGGTTACTGACTACTGAATCTGCATGTTATGCATTAATTCAGTGTGATTCAGTGTATGTTACTATGATGTTTGTTACCTCACAGGTCCTATCTGAAAGACAAAGATGAAAAAGTGAAACTCTTAGTGAAAAGGTAAGTACATTATGCTATTTATTTTGATATATATATATATATATATATATATATATATATATATATATATATATATATATATATATATATATATTATTTTGTGTGTGAAAAATGTTAGTTCAAATAAACCTCTCAGTTCTCCATTAATGGTTTGAAAGTAGGAGAGTTTCATATGGTGTTTACCAAGGAGAGTGGCGGACATCGTTTATCCCTGTACACTTGTACAAAAAATAGACTTTAAACTTCCTCAACGGGCGTGTATCTCTTCAGTCATGTCCAAAGAAAATTTAAGGTTAGATCGCCAGATGCTTCAAAAAACACAAAAAAATAAGTAATTAAATTGTTTTTTTGTTTTATCCGTTAAGGTAGTTTGAAGTCCATTTTTCGTACAAAACTAAAGGGATAAACAGGTATTGACTATGGGTATGCTGGTCTGACCAGGTATGCTTATCTGACAGAACAGCGGCCTAGTAGTTCGGGCATTGCGCTTGGATCACAGAGGTTTAGAGTTTAAGTCCCACTCCCATTGACAGCCACTCTGGTTCCCTGAGCAAGATTCTTAACCAACACACGCTTCCCGGGCGCCACACAGTGGCAGCCCACTGCTCGTTGCTTTGAACTTTCAGTTCCAGGCTTATAGAGTCGCACAAATAAAAGCTTGTTTATGGTTTAGAAAACATGCAACTTGAACCAACAAAAGCAGGTCCATTCCTTACTTATGGGAGTCGTGGTCATCTCACCTGGTCAGCCAGGCCAGCAATGACCCTAACGACTCCGTTTTTAGAGGCATGGGCCAGTATCGGGTTTCGCAGTTTTTTAACTTTGTTGAAACTTAATAAGCATAAAAGTTGCATATAAGTTGCTTTTGTGATTAATGCATAAATAAATGTAAATGGAAAATAAAAAAAATAAGTTTTACAAATAACGTAAAAATTTTATTCCATCCATCCATCCATCCATCCATCCATCCATCCATCCATCCATCCATCCATCCATCCATCCATCCTCCTCCGCTTATCTGTGGTCAGGTCGCGGGGGCAGCAGCTTAAGAAGGCAGGCCCAGACTTTCCTCTCCCCAGCAACTTCTTCCAGCTCTTCAGGAGGAACCCCAAGGCGTTCCCAAGCCAGCCGAGAAACATAGTCTCTCCAGCGTGTCCTGGGTCTTCCCCGGGGCCTCCCCCTGGTGGTACGTGCCCGAAAACCTCACCAGGGAGGCGTCCAGGAGGCATCCTAACCAGATGCCCGAGCCACCTCAACTGGCTCCTCTCGACGTGGAGGAGCAGCGGCTCTACTCCGAGTCCCTCCCGGATGACCGAGCTTCTCACACTATCTCTAAGGGAGAGCCCAGCCAACCTACGGAGGAAACCCATTTCGGCCGCTTGTGTCCGCGATCTCGTTCTTTCGGTCATGACCCAGAGTTCATGACCATAGATGAGGGTAGGAACGTAGATCAACCGGTAAATCGAGAGCTTCGCTTTTTGACTCAGCTCTCTCTACACCACGACGGACCGGTACAGCGCCCGCTTCACGGCAGACGCTGCACCAATCTGCCTCTCATCTTTAAAATGTATTATCCAGATTCACAATAAACATGTAATCAAATATCATTCATCTGCTTTTTCTGTAAGGCTTAAACAGTTTGAACGGAATGAAGCTAATAGGTAAGCATTTTTCTGTTTATTTATTTTTTAACCTTTTGCTAAAATAAACAAGATCTGTTTTTGAGGCTAAAGTGGACCAAGAATGGGCATTTTCATGCATGTATTCCTCTTTAAAATGAAGTGACTTTAAATAGTGGCACAAACATCTCAGGATTAGTCAGTTAACATTACTTTAATATATGAAAAAAACAATTGTGTGTTTATCACTCTTATTAAAGGTTTAATATTATGTCATACAACTTACATGATTTCATTTAATAGGGTTCTGATTTCACAAAACGTACTTTTTTAATATCATACCTTTGTAGCAATGGCATCCAGCTCTGGATGAGATCGTTCATCAAAGTACAAGGAGCTGCAATGGACTTACTTAGAACATAAAAACGTTTTTAAATCATTTATATTTCAGCTTATCTTCATTTTTACAACTGTTCATGTAGAAATACAATTAAAAATGCATAGATTCTGTAATAGAAAAAAACACTGACTGTCAGGCAGCATACATTTTTTTGAACTATTTAAAGAGTAGGAACAGTTATAGAGAAGATGTGTCCCAAAGAGTTGTCTGCATCTGTTACGACAGAGACAAACCCCTCTCTTTTAGCACAATTGTTGACCCACCTGCAACCATCTACAAAGGGGCAAACTAGAAATATGCCATCAGCTATGTGATAGAGTGTTTATTGTGTCTAACAGTTAAGTCCTTTACCAAGAAGGAAACAGAGATAATCCATGATTAGTTTAGTTAAAGGGAAAAACAAGAAGGAATATTGAGTCTATTCCTCCTTGGATTTTCTTTGAATGGAAGTTGGTTGCTCCAGTCCAAAGATCTTCATACAGAATTTTAGGGCTAGAAATATGAGATGTAAAAGTTTGGTTCTTTAAAGTTGGGTCCAGCATTGGAAACTTTTTTGCAGAATAAATTTTCTGCACCAACTATCAAAAACAGGAAAGTTTTATAAATAACAAGCTATTTTAGTATGTTGTTATTTACACTAAATGAAAGTTTACCTTTAGGTGGCCCTTTTTATGCTTCAATCTGCCAAAAAAAAAAACATTCATGTAAATATGTAATGTTTATTCTTCCACCTACCCTCCAAAAAATATGAAATACACAAATCATGTTTCCTATTACATTACATATTAAATCTAATATTACCTGTTATGATATTCATCAATATCATCCTTTTTTTTTTTTTTTTTTTTTTGAAAATGGCACATTGGGAAAGAGAAAAATCCAACCAGTAACGTTTTACGAAAATTTATTCCACAGATTTTCTCCAGAAGAAGGGGATGAAAAACAGAGTTTACTCAGCTCAAGGTATGCACATATAAACATGATATAAAAACCACAATTATCAAATGCAGGAAATAAAAATCTTTATATTTTTAAACCTTAAAGTCGTAGCGAAATCATATTTAAATGTCAAATCATTCTGGCTTAAACGTGTATATAAATGTACTCTTTATTAGAAATTTAGGAAATTTGTTTTCTTTTTACAAATCCTGTCTTAAAATCTGTTTGATCTTTTTTCCCGTCATCTTATGTACGCCAGTTAGTTAGACGTCAGTCTGGACACCTAAATTCGGCCAATCATATATCAAAGGTCATCTGTCAATCAATTTTTTTCAGTTGTGGCAGCACGAGAGGGTGAAGCTGCTACTCTGCCCTTCAAAGCAGGGTAGCCAGCGGGTGTCACAGCGCCACCTTGGGAATTGCGCCCAAGGAAATAGATTGGTTTGTACCCAAGGGGAACAAGACTTCTTTTAATGCAAAAAAATAATTTTATTATTTTCTCTCTTTAAAAACAACCAGTAAAATTCAAGGAGCACGATAGGAAAGGGAGTGCAGTGCTGGGGCCTACCAGCAAGGGGGAGGGCAGTCCAAATGTGGAAACTGGGCATAAACAAATTAATAAATCAAAATAAATCACCCCAAGCACTTGTGAATAAACACTCAATCCGTGAAGAAACCCCAACACCGGTCACTCGCACAGCACACTGGTCCAGTCCCTCTGGATGCCCCCCCCACTGCCTTCAGCTCCCAGCCTGGAAACAAAAGGGTGGGGTTGAACAAAGCAAATACGAAACAGAAAGAAAGAAACTACAATTTACACATGGGTGCTAAAATGAGGTTACCCTCTGATAAAGCCAGTTATTAAAATCAGCAGTTTGATCAAATGGTCTAAAAAAAACCCACAGCAGTCACACCCAGCCAAGCTGGAGGCAAAACAAAGCAAATACAAAGCAAAAACAAAGCAGCAGGGCTTCCAGCGAGCGTCAGCAGCTTCAGACCAGAGCTGGATGACTCCACCTCAACCAGAGAGCCTCTTCCGGCCCCACAGCAGGAGGATCCACTTGTCAATACAAGCTATGTACAAATAATTGTTATTTTGTGATGGTGAACTGCATGGGTGCAGAACAATACAGGTACATACCCTTTTTATGTTGCCAAGTAGCATTGGGAGGGTAAATTACTGCCACATCCCAGTATAGTCAGGAGGCTTCAGGCAGCTTCTGTATTTAAACAACTTGAATTAGCCAACTCAAATTGAGATTTTTACAGAAAGAGAAACATTACTTACTATTTCAGCTTTTGAGTTTGACCACTGCAAATTAACCAAGAAGACATTCAACTGAATTGTGACCAAATACAGGCATGAAGAGAGAAGGCTAGGGAGTCTGCCTTTATGCTCCCACCCACTCAGGTGATTAGGTGCCAGGTGTCTTCAATCCTGAAGCAGGCTTCATCCTGCTACACAGTCATAGCACCTTGATTCAAATGTTGCAGCTAATATACACAACGGTTGAAATTAGAATCATTTCCTTTCCCATTGAGTTCCGTCCCAGTGTTCACGGGGAAAGACATCTGTGTCTTCGGCAGGCGTAGAGCTAACAGAACTGTCAGCGTTGTGAGGCAAGGGCTCAAACATGTACGGCTGTAAGCCTTCTACACCAAACCAAGCTTCTGCCGCCCTGGCGTCCTCTTCCATAAGAACTTCGTCTTCCATAACAACTTCGTCCCCAACTTCCTTTCCTCCTGTAAATAAAAAATGTATGACGGAGGAGACTCATCCACGCCCTCCGGTACTAAACTCTCTTCCTCTTGCATGTTTCCGCTGTCCACAGTGTTCCTTGGAAGTGTCGTTGCTAAGTGCTATTTGGTCCCAATGTAATTTCCCATTGGGAACCTATTAGCACTAAGTTGCTAACTGGTTATCAACGAGGCTTCCGAGAAACCGGCCACAACCAAACTTGCTTGCGAACCTTCCGCCACAACAATCCCGCCCCCTTGATAATCGACTGATTGCATTCATTTTATTCACTTGTGTAAAGTCGTGCACCACTCGGGAGAATTCGGAAATGCAACGGTTGGAGCGGCCGTTTACCCTACGACTTTTAAAGTATAGATGCAGAATAACCAACTACATAACTAAACTTGCTGACCAATCTATAGCCAAGTTTATTTTAGTTTAAGTTTCATTATAAACCTGATAAAAGATTTCCAAAATGGTTTAGAGGCATAATTGACAGGTGTAACAGGTGTTCGTCTAAGTTGATTAATTTAACACATCCAGCGACCCACAGGTCAGAAGGGATAAACAACAAACAACTCCTCCACAGGAGGAGACATTTTTATTTGTTGGGAAAAAATTCATTGCACTTTATTTGATCTATTTATCATGAAATGAAAAAAAGAAAGAAAAGATTGTCAGCGTAGCTAAATCTTTCGATTTGTCCGTAGTACTCTTATTGTCATTGAAAAATAAAAAGTGTCCACTTGCATCAAATGTCTGTGCTTGCTGCTTAAACCTGTATTATTTCAACATAACATTTGAGGGCTGTCAAAATCAGTCCAAGGGCCTTAATTGGCCCCCAGGCTGGATTTTGGTCGCAACTGGAACTAAAACAGAAGCCTGTGCGAGATGACACACTATTCAGTTCAGACCATAGTAATTCACCCTAGCATACCTTCTCATACCACAGCGTTTATAGATACCATGAGTGGGCTCTGAAAAAAGAAATTTGAGGAGGTAAATTATTTTCAGATTCTTTCTAGAAGCCCATTCATGCTTTAAATGTGAGGATTATGAGATTAATTAAACAAAAGTATATTTTTAAGGCTGGGAGTCTCTGATATGTTTCAACTTTAATTTTATTACCAAATATGTATACTCTTTAGGGAATAGCTGATTCTGAATGTTAGAATGTTCATATTATTTATGTCTGATACTGAAAAATATTGAAAGAGTGAAGAAAAACAGAAAGTGGGTTAAACCGATGATGTGAGCAGCCAGTTTCTGTTGGCTCTTTTACTTCACTCTGTGAAGATACTGCTCATAAGGATCAACTTACAATTAAAGAGATACTGTAAAAGATGAAACATTTAAACAAAGAAGAACCCTTCCAGAGGATTTTCTTTAGATTTTTCTACCTGCATTATTGAGATGTATATAAAAAGGAACTCTAAATTGAATTTGAAATATTGCACTCTTTTCTGAAGATCATTTCATTGTTATAAAAGTGTTTCAACTGTTATTTAATGTCTTTAGTTTTAGTAATATGTGTTTTTTATTTAACCTTATTCAGCATATTGCTTGTTTTATACAAAACTATATATACTATATTCAAGGTTAAATGCCAGCCAATGTGTTTAATGTACACCACTGATGGATCTAACTAATAACTGTGAACTGTTGATTTTAATCAGAATAAATTATGCAGAAGAGGAATATCAAAGGATGAGGTAAAAACCTTTCTTATTTCATTTCTTTATTTCTAGTGTGTGTTTGGAGCTGGTTTTTAATTCTGTATATTTTACTGCTCAGATCTGCTTTAAATGAAATGGAAAGTGAAAATGAAGCCTTGGAGGGAAGGTACTTTTATTCATAGATGTGAAACATTTTTTTTTTTGCTTTTATAAAAGATAATTTAATTAAATTGTTTATTTATAAAGCTCCAATTCACAACACATGTCAACTCAATGCAATTTCCAGAAACAATTCAACCAGATCATACAGTTAGATTGGTTTCTATCTAAAGAAAACCAGCAAATTGTATAACAGCAATCCCTCAAGTTTAGGGGATTAAAAGAACCTATTTCAAAGAATTGTCCCAAATTTGCCCCAAATAGATCTGTGATGCCAGTGTGTCTAAATGTGTTTGAAAAAAAGCAAATTTTAACATGATATTGCTGAAAAGGAATCAGTGATAGGACATATAATGTGATCTTTTCAAAACTTGAGGCGGTGATAGTGGACTACAGTTTCATGCAAAGATTTACTTCACTGAATAATCAGAGATGAAAACCAGAACAAAGTTAAAGGTTCAAATTCCAAAAACATCTAGAGTACAGACAAAGTGTTGAGTGGACATGAAAACAGAAAGAAACTAGATATAATTATTAGACTCACTTATTTATTTAACTGATGATATTGATAGAAAATGTTGAATTAAAAAAATTAACCCAAATTCTTTTCTACTGTATCTGTTTAAGATAATTAGAATTTTAAAAAAGCTTAATCTTCTGGTATGTAAAAAATAAATAATGCTTTATGAATCTCTGTAATTTTTTGAAGGATTCGGGAGCTGGAATCTAATGAACGAAAGCAACAACAGTTGAGGTAGATGAATTGTAGAACATTGAGCACAAACATTTATTTAGATCATGGTCTCATGTGAAATTAATGTTTTTAGAATCTACAAGTTTTCCTTTAGTTTAGACTGAGCTTCTTTTTTAACACAGATCTCATCTAAGAGACAAGGAAAAGGAAACTGAAGCACTTCAACAAAAGTATGTTACACTTTGATGTTTCTTTTATTTTATTTTTGTAATGACTGTGATCTGATGGGGAATTTCAAGATAAATGCATCTGTGTTGCTTTTATACAGGATAGATGAAATGGGTAGACATCTTCAAATGGCAAGGTAAAAAATTGAGTACTAAATTATCCACTAATTATATTATATATTTATTTTTAGTGAGCTCTTTTTTATTTGTTCATTTTGCTTTGCAGCTATACTCTAACAGAAAAGGAAAAACAAATTGAAGTCCTTCGGAGAAGGTACTTGAATGCATTATTATAAAACTTTAATATCCTTTCCTTTATGGATAGATCAAAAGTTTCAGTGAATTTAAAGAAGCACCAGTTACATTTATTGTTCTTAATAAAATAATGTTACAATTTATTTAAAACTAATTTCAATTGGTTTTATTTCCCTGACAGATCGACTCAAAAAGAAGAGCAAAGGGAAATTGAAGCCTTGCAGCAAAGGTACTTTGTTTTTCAAAAAATCTAATATTAATAAAAGCTCTAAATACTTGATATCAGAAAAAGCTCTTCAGATTCTAAAAGTCAACTGTAACACTTATATTGAATTTTCATACTAAGCTGCTCAGAGTGCATGACAGCATGAAAAATGAAGAACAGAACACATTAAAAAAAGAAAACTAAAGAGTTGAAACTAGAATTATCAATAATGAAGAGAAAAATCTCAAAATGAATGGACCTCTAGTTTGGCTTTTAACATGATTTTAACATGATTTTTGGTTTCGGGTCAAATGAAAAAGCTACACAATGAAAGCATGAAGTGGATTAACAAACTAATTAAATGTAATTGTTTATCAATGAACTCAGCATAATAATCAAGATCGACTAACTGATCTGACTGAGGCCAAAGGTTTTTCAGTCTATCAGTCTTCCTTTAATGAATGATTTTTTTTTTTCCCCACCACAGATCATCTCTAAAATACAGGGAAACTGAAGAACTCAAACAAAGGTAGGGAACATTAATTAAGTCTAACATGTCACAGTAAAATGTAACTAACTTGGGGAGTCAGAGAAATGAAGCTTAAGCAAAAATTCAATCTGGAAGACTCTTATCAGCTTCACCTAAAACACCTGCGATGTTCCTCGTTCAGTTCCAGCCAATCAACTACTGGGGCCGCACCTTCTCCGAATCAGCTTTCAAGATCCCCTTTATTTAGCTCCTGGCCCAGCTTCTCTCCCCCGTATGCAAGCAAAATTTCACCCACCTCCATCCCATGTCCTCTGTCTTTCTCAGATTGTCCTCAGTCACACTCACCCTCCGGCTTATTCCACCACTTGTCATGATTTTATCCAAAGATCTGACCCACATGCAGAAAACCAAACGGAGAGAACAGGGGAAGGTTTAACAGGTTTATTATGAACTGGTAGAGAAGGTCCAGTGCTGCTCTGAACACTGGCGAACCGGGACTGAAAAGTGAAGGGGAAGATCATGCGGTTAGTTCAGGCTCAGAGGGAAATTTGTTTTTCGATTGTAAAAGGAAATAAAGGCAACAGGACTCACGTTTCCAGAAAAGGTGTCTTTCTTTGAATCCAGTAGGTGTGGTTTGTTCCAGTAATAGACTTGCTCGTTGGAGGGTGGACAGAGTTTACCGAGGTTGAGGTGTTTCCTTGAGGAACGGAGCAGCTGACTGCCACTTAGATTTCCTATGGTACTTGAACGGTTTCTTGTAGAAATGAATCCCCAAATGAATGCCCAAACAATCCTAGGGGAAAAGTTTATCCAAACCACCTGTTTGAATCCTTAGCTCAGTTTGACGCTCAGACAATCCTTCCAGGGGGAGAAGGTCCAAAAAATCAAGTTTGCAGGATGACTTCCTGCCGAGAGGCAAAGACAAAAAACAACAAGGTTACGACTCAGGTGACAAAAACTCAGTTTGACTCAACAAAACTCAGCTTGGCTAGAGTACCCAAAACTAGCAAACACTCTGGCGTCGAGGTAGTGACAGTCAGTTTGATGTGCACCACTGATGAATCTAGCTGTAATTGACACTATGCTGATGTTTTCACACAGAATAAATGATGCAGAAGAGCAATATATAAGAAAAAGGTAAACATCTTTCTTTGTTTCCCTCATTCTTATTCCCTTTCTGTTGTTGTGACTTGGTTTTATTCTGTGTATTTTACTTCTCAGATCTGCTCTAAAAGAAAAGGAACAAGAAAATGAAGCCTTGGAGAGAAGGTACATTTATTCTTTGATTTTAAACATAACTTTTTTGAAAATAAAAGTTTATTGTATGTCAAAAAACAATTTCAATATAATACCCTCAGTTTGCACCTTATTACTTATGACATAATGGTGTGTCTAAATCTTGAACAACATCCTGTTTAAACATGATCATGTTTTATTATGTCAGCTACTGATATTCTTCCTATATTCCTTTCTTTTTATGAATGTGTTTTAATTAAATACCTCCAGACTAAAAGTCTCTGTTACTTTCCCACAGCATAAAAGAGATAAATATGCAAGTTCAAAGAACAAGGTAAAAATTTTTCTATTTTATTTTGCTCAACATTATAAATGAATTACACATAATCAGTCATCATATAAAAAATTAATCTGTAAGACTCAGTCCTATTTTTAGAATTTCCTTCCTCCTGTTTGGTCCAAACTATCTATGCAATCCAAGATAATAGTTCTGTTATATATTCTGTGTTTCTTATCCAGATGATTGACTGTTTTATGTGTCACTTGTTTAATCCACATATCAATCTGTTGCTCTTTATGATGTGTTGTTTTCATCCCACAGATCTGAACTTGACACTAAGAATGACGAAAATGAAAAACTTATTCAAAGGTACACAACAGAGCTTGTTCTAATATGTTCTAATTTTTTTTAACTTTTATTTTTATATTACTATTATTATTTTATTCTCTGTATTTGTCAGCTTCAAAAGCCACTATTGCCTCTGTTATTTCCTACAAATAGATACATTTAATGTCATGTTGAATTTATATTTTGTTAGATTTTTTAAATTAATAAAGTCTTGATTTATTTTCTTAAAGAATTCAACAAACTGAAGCCTTTTACCAACAGCACCATCATAAAAAAGAGTAAGTATTTATCTTTTTATTCTTTTATTGTATATCAACATTTAATATCAATAATGTCCTTAAATGCAAACCAACCAGTTTGGAAACATTAATTAGGATTCTGAATCTTAGAATGTTTTATAATTTTTTAGGCATCAAATACTTAAAATTAGTTTAGAAAAAAAAAATCTGTTAAATCGATTATTTGAGCAACCAGTTTCTTATGGGACTCGTTGATTCCACTTTGTAAAGATGCTTCTCATGAGGCTGAACTTACCTGTGAATACTCAGACTGAAGAGGTCCTATGGACAAAAGATGAAACTTTTAAACAAAGAGGAAACCTTCCAGAGGACTTTTACGTTTTTGTTTTTCTACCTGGATTATTGAAATGTATTAGGGCATGCCAAAAACTAAAAAATTAAAGGCTAAATTGAATTTTAAATATCTCAGTTTTTTAATAGGATCAATTCATTGTTGTAGAAAAAATCTCAAACATTATTTAAACTCTTTTTATATAGTAATAGATTTTTTGTTGAACTGATTCAGCATATTGTTTGTTATTTATAATCTAATGATTTTATTAAGTTTAAATGTCAGATATAAACTGCCATTGAGTTTTATATATACAACTGATGGATCTAACAACTCTTTTTACTGAGCTTGCTTTTATTCTGTGTATTTTACTTTTCAGATCTGCTTTAAAAGAAAAGGAAAAGGAAAATCAAGACTTGGAGAGAAGGTACAGTTATTCATAGATGTGAAGCATTTCGATTTGTTTGTATAAAAGTTTAGTGGACTTAACGAAACAAATTCAAAACTTTGAGTGTCATGCAGCAACATTTTTATATTCTTGTCATAACTTTCTCTTACTTTTTCTACTACCGTGGACTCGTGCGCCATACCAAATTCAACAAAAGTTGTTATCTTCAGTAAATTATCCCTATAAACACGATGGATTCCGTCTGTTAACGCAAGTTCATAAGAATTGAAAATCTGCATAATTACTGCCACAATACTTCCATAAAAGGCTGTGACTTTCAGTGCTTATCAGATGGTGTTCATTAACAGAAATGGTTGAAAAAACGAATGCAACTGTTTTTGGCATTTACTTAATCATATTTAATTCCTTTAACACAATTGTGTCATGTTAGCAGTGTAGGACATTAAACAGTTGTGTTAAAGTAAATAAATATGATTAAGTAAATGCCATAAACGGTTGCAGTATTTTTTCAGTGAGTCTGGAGATTGAGGATCTGCTGACTGAGATCAGAGCAGCAGAACTAAAGCACAGAAAAAAAAAAAAAAAACAAGCAGTGGGCAATATCGATATTTTCCAGGCTATAAAGCACAGCTCACTATAAGTCGTGCCCAAAAAATTTTTCAAAAACTGGAAATGTACATATATAAACTGCACAGGGCTAAAAGCCACTGATATCTACTGGACTGTCTCCCATCAAACCTGTAGGGCAGGGCTGCCAACTTTTCACGAAACCTTGGAATGATTGTTTGAAAGAGTTTGGACCACTGATCTCTATTTATTCACTGGATTGCTGATTGCCCGTTGATACCACCGGGTGGAAGTGAAGCCACCGGTCGCCATATTAATACTCCCTCATTAGACCGGTCTCAGTGTAAAGAATATGTCCGCTACAGCATCAAACAATAGTGATATTTTCATTTTCAGGGGGCTTAAGACTTTTAAAATAAAAATAAATTCATCACTTGGACACACACTTGCTGTTTCATAGTGTCAGTAGATTACTTTAACTTATAATAGAAAAAGGCAATTCATATTTCACAGTCAGTATGCAAGTTTGGACAGGTAACCATTGTAATTGAAAGGCTCTATGGATGGGTGCACTAAAGGTTGAAGGTTTTCAGAGGATTTAACCGAAACAAAGTGGCAAACTATGGAATTTTTGATAGAACAGTAAATGTAACTGAATAACAATAAGTGATCTGTAGATATTTTGAAAATTTTTCCTACAAAATACATATATCGTATATATTCTGGTGATTTTAAGAGAATTTAATTAAAGAAGATTGGGCCCTACTAAAATATTTGCATCTTAAATATACTGTAAACTAAGAATTTCACAACTTTGTTTATCAATTATTCTGAGCCATTCAAGTAAAATAAACAATGCAGAACTAATAAACTATTACAGGATTACTGGCACTAATACAGGAACCATTGCAATCATAATCCTATGAAAACTTTACTGCATATGAATATTTGGTAGGCTAAGGATCAGTGTTGGGCACGTTACTTTGAAAAAGTAATTAGTTATAGTTACTAGTTACTTCTCCCAAAAAGTAACTGAGTTACTAACTGAGTTACTCCACAATAAAAGTAACTAGTTACTAGTAAAAGTAACTATTGTGTTACTTTTGCGTTTCTCGCCCCCGTAACCCTCACCACCCAGCCCCCACCTTCTCGCCGTGTGTTTCAAAGCCAGCTGAATAGAGCGGACGACAAAGACAAGAACCTGCAGAGAGTTTAGCATTTATTGCAACTCAACGTAAATGACATCTGGTGAAATTAATAACTGGGGATGTCTAATTCTGAAATCCTGTGTGTTTGGGTTGTTATAGATACGGCAACATCTATCTATCCATCTATCTATCAAGATGTATATTCTGCGTGTGACATAAAATATGGATCTCCATCCCTGCCACAAAGGCCATCAAATAATGTTTAAAATAAAAAATACAGTAGGTTGAAAAGGCAGAGTATCCATCCATCCATCCATCCATCCATCCATCCATCCATCCATCCATCCATCCATCCATCCATCCATCCATCCATCCATCCATCCATCCATCCATCCATCCATCCATCCATCCATCCATCCAGATTTCTCCCTTTCATTTGATCGTTCACGCTCTCCATAGTTCTCCTGTGGTGCGAGCACAGGGCGACTGTTACGCGCCTTTAGCGAGCATACGCGTTTCCTGTCGCTTGCGCGGTGACTCGTGCCGCCTGCGCTGTGCGGAGATGCAGGGGAAACCGTATGTGATGGGGAAACGCAGCTCGACGTAACACCGGTATTTCCATCAGGAAAATGTTGTTTTGCTGCTGGAGTCATCCTCACTCTCCATCTCTTTTTGTGTGCTGTACGTTAACACCCGCCAGCAGAAACACCCACCTACCCAACTGACAGACGGAATCTCACTATATATCAGCCATTCTCATCCTCCCCTCTCTCATGACAAGGCGCGCACCTCTCGATGACCTAAAAAAATAATCTTTAATATCTCTTAAACAAAAGTAGCACAAACAATATTTTTTTTCTGCACAAATCTGCACTAACGTTGCACTAACCATTCAGTCTATTTGCAGAGTTTTTTGACGTGGGTGGGGTGTCAGCTTCACGCAGCTGCGCACGAGTCCTATCATGAAAAAAGGTTCATTGTGCGACCTGAGTAACGCGCAGTAACGGGGTGTCTGCAATGGTAACTGTGTTATAGTTACAGTCAAAGTAATTAGTTGGATTACTCGTTACTAAAACAAGGTAACGGCGTTAGTCCCATCACTGCTAAGGATTAAAAGCTTCACTTATTTTCTTCTTATTTTGTTTTTTTTTTACAATTGACAAAACAGCTAAACAATTTAGACATTCTAGGAGGCTGTAGATTTTATAAACACTTAGCATGATATCTCTGGATGTTTCATTTTGGAAAATGTGATGGAAATTAATGTTTTAAAAATATTCAATGGACCATATGGATAAATGAATAAGTTAAGTAATAATAAAATGAGAACATCTCTGTGGTTCCTCCTCTATCAATCCTGGATAACTGAGCTGTTGTCACAGTCTTGGTTTTGTTATGTTTATTTAGAGTATTCAGTCTTACTTTGCTCCTTGTTTAAGTGTCTAATTATTATTTTGTTGTTTTCTTGTTAGTTCCTGTCCTCCAGGTTTTCCATTTGTTGTCCTCTGCTGCCCTCTTGTGTCCTCTATCCCTAGCTCTGTTTTCTGCTCTGTCCTCCCTTGCTGTTTTCTGTCCTGCCAGCACCTGTTGCCAATTTCCTCGTCAGCTCTCTCTTTGTCTCTGTCCCCTTTAAGAGCCTTCCCTCTTCAGTTCCTTTTTGCTGGATCCTCGTCTTACTTCTCTTCAACCTCTGAACAATCGTCTGTCTGCCTGCCTCGTCTCTTCCAGGTTCTTAGTTTTTGGTTTTTTCCCTGATGTCTTCTAGATTCTTGTTCTTGAGATATTTTTGTTGGATTTTTTGACTCCTGCCACAGTGCCTGTTAACCTCCTGCCTCATTACCTGTGAACCTAATTAAACCACTTGAATTCATCTCAACCTACTCGTCTCTGCATTTGGGTCCTCCATACCAACACCGTTTCTTGACAGAAGGATCCAGCCACACCAAAAAAGCTAGAAAACAATGAAAAACCTGGCTAAACTTGAAACAGAAACTTAAAGAAAAAAACAACAGAACCAAGATCATTACAGAGCCCCCCACTTAAGGGCGGATTCCAGACGCCCCTTTAATGTCCAAAAACAAAAACCCCGGGTGGGCGGAGGGGGAACCAGGAAGGAGGGCAAGAAGCCAAAAACAGTCCAAGAAACAAAACACAACCCAACCAGTTAGTTTAATCTCTGAATCCATTAGCACACCAGTTAGCCTTTTGTCTGAACCAGTCCACGAACCAGTTAATCCTACTCCTACACCTGTTAGCAATTCAGTTAAACCAGCTAGCCTAGAACCAGAACCCTCTTGCACACCAGATAGCTTGTTACCAGAATCAGTCTGTCAACCCGAACCCTTTAGACCTGTTTCCATTGAACCCCAACGTAAGAAACGGCGTCGCCGTAAGCCTGCTCTGAGCCATCTAGAAACCCCCGAGCCAGTGCCGTGCCGTCTAGAGACCCCTGAGTTAGCTCCGTGCCGTCTGGAGACCCCTGAGTTAGCTCTGTGCCGTCTGGAGACCCCTGAGCTCACTCTGCTTCTTCCTGAGACTCCTGATGTGGAGCCACAGTCGGTGGTCTCCTCAGTCCCTGATGTGGAACCACAGTTGGTGGTCTCCTCAGTCCCTGATGTGGAGCCACAGTCAAGGGTCTCTTCAGTTCCTGATGTGGAGCCACAGTCAATGGTCTCTTCAGTTCCTTATTGGAAGCCACAGTCGGTGGTCTTCCCCGTTCCTGATTGGGAGCCACAGTCGGTGGTCTTCCCCGTTCCTGATTGGGAGCCACAGTCGGTGGTTTTCCCCGTTCCTGATTGGGAGCCACAGTCGGTGGACTCACCCGTTCCTGAGGTGGAGCCGCAATCGGCGGGCTCCCCCGTTCCTGAGGTGGAGCCGGAATCGGTAGGCTCCCCCGTTCCTGAGGTGGAGCCGCAATCGGCGGGCTCCCCTGTTCCTGATCCGGAGCCGCAATCGGCGGGCTCCCCTGTTCCTGATCCGGAGCCGCAATCGGCGGGCTCCCCTGTTCCTGATCCGGAGCCGCAATCGGCGGGCTCCCCTGTTCCTGATCCGGAGCCGCAATCGGAGGGCTCCCCTGTTCCAGTCCTGGAGCCGCAGTCGGCGGTAGCCTCTGGGGGTGTTCCTGAGCCGCAGTCGGCGGTAGCCTCTGGGGGTGTTCCTGAGCCGCAGTCGGCGGCCACCTCAGAGCCTGTTCCTGAGCCGCAGTCCGCGCTCCCCTCAGAGACAGTTTCTGCGGTCCCTTCAGAGACTGTTGCTGAGCTGCTAAAACGGAGACGTCGTCCTCCTCCGAGGTTCCTGCTGCAACGGAGACATCGTCCTCCAATGGTCCCCCTTCGTCGCCTGACCCACGGCCAGCCACCTGAACGTCTGCCGTGCCCCCGGCCCCGCGGCCGGTCACCAAGGACTCTGCTTCGTCTCCGGCCCCGCGGCCGGCCTCCAGAGCGTCTGCCACGCCTCCGGCCCCGCGGCCGGCCTCCAGAGCGTCTGCCACGCGTCCGGCCCCCGCGGCCGGCCTCCAGAGCCTCTTCCTCGCCTCCGGCCCCGCGGCCGGCCTCCAGAGCCTCTTCCTCGCCTCCGGCCCCGCGGCCGGCCTCCAGAGCGTCTGCCACGCCTCCGGCCCCGCGGCCGGCCTCCAGAGCGTCTGCCACGCCTCCGGCCCCGCGGCCGGCCTCCAGAGACTCTTCCTCGCCTCCGGCCCCGCGGCCGGCCTCCAGAGCGTCTGCCACGCCTCCGGCCCCGCGGCCGGCCTCCAGAGCCTCTTCCTCGCCTCCGGCCCCGTGGCCGGCCTCCAGAGCCTCTTCCTCGCCTCCGGCCCCGCGGCCGGCCTCCAGAGCCTCTTCCTCGCCTCCGGCCCCGCGGCCGGCCTCCAGAGCCTCTTCCTCGCCTCCGGCCCCGCGGCCGGCCTCCAGAGACTCTTCCTCGCCTCCGGCCCCGCGGCCGGCCTCCAGAGACTCTTCCTCGCCTGCCTCCAGAGACTTTTTGTTGCCCTCGCCCACCCTGGGTGGGTTGTTTTTGGACTCTGTTTTGTTTTCGTGCCCTCCTTCCTGGTTCCCCCTCCGCCCACCCTGGGTGGGTTGTTTTTGTTTCTGGACATTTTAGGGCGTCTGGGATCCGCCCTTAAGTGGGGGGTACTGTCACAGTCTTGGTTTTGTTATGTTTATTTAGAGTATTCAGTCTTACTTTGCTCCTTGTTTAAGTGTCTAATTATTATTTTGTTGTTTTCTTGTTAGTTCCTGTCCTCCAGGTTTTCCATTTGTTGTCCTCTGCTGCCCTCTTGTGTCCTCTATCCCTAGCTCTGTTTTCTGCTCTGTCCTCCCTTGCTGTTTTCTGTCCTGCCAGCACCTGTTGCCAATTTCCTCGTCAGCTCTCTCTTTGTCTCTGTCCCCTTTAAGAGCCTTCCCTCTTCAGTTCCTTTTTGCTGGATCCTCGTCTTACTTCTCTTCAACCTCTGAACAATCGTCTGTCTGCCTGCCTCGTCTCTTCCAGGTTCTTAGTTTTTGGTTTTTTCCCTGATGTCTTCTAGATTCTTGTTCTTGAGATATTTTTGTTGGATTTTTTGACTCCTGCCACAGTGCCTGTTAACCTCCTGCCTCATTACCTGTGAACCTAATTAAACCACTTGAATTCATCTCAACCTACTCGTCTCTGCATTTGGGTCCTCCATACCAACACCGTTTCTTGACAGCTGTTCTGCGTATACTCTTTATATGTGGTTGGACTTTTCTTCGGTGGCTGATCTTTTGAAAAATAAAATACTGTAGTTCGTATTCTTTATGTGGACCTCCTGTGGGTTTGTGAGTCAAACCTGAAAGCTTTAGGAATTTAAAGTAGACTCTGCACAAGTTGAGCCCAGTCTATGTATTTTTTGGGCAGCTTTAATGCTGCAAATACAAGGCAAAATGTGTGAATTCAGGACATTTGTTCTCTGTTGTACCTGCTGCTATCATGTTCTTGTGTGAAATGAAAATTAGCCCCTTATTCTTTAATTTCCAACTTTGACTTCCCCCTCTGGCAGTTAGGAAAAATCCACAGAATAGCCATACCTTCTTAAAGGCTGCATGGTTCAAAGCACGGGAAAAAGTAGTGGCTTATATTCCGGAAAATACAGTCAATAATATAATAAAAAGGAGCTATAAATGCTGTGTTGCCTGTTGGTTGTGCTTATTCAGTAGTAAAAATAAAATGGATTTAATCCAAAAATGGTGTCAAAAACATTACTAGTAAAAACAAGACAATCAATAAAAACTACCATTGGAAGCAAGAGGTTCAGCATTTAAATTCTTAATATTAGTTTGCCATCAACCCAATATTTTGCAAAATCTTCTTTTAAAACGCACGCACACATCACTGTACTTTCCAGCTTAACCAGGTCAGTGTCCCCTCAGCACTCTCCATCTTTCTCATGCATACTCATAAAATGTTAATGGCTAAACTAATCTTACAAATTCAGCCAGACTTAAACCAAACATTCCACATTTTTTAAATCTAAATAAGTCATTTTTTTCTTGAAATAAGTGCATTTTTTATTGACCTGAGGAGGTAAGTGAGACACTTTGCCAATGGAAGAAGACAATAGAAAAACAATTGCATTGTCTTACTTCAAGTGCATTTTATCTAATTATCTTATTTTAATAGTAAAAATAACCATTCTATTGGCAAATCATCTTCTTTACGTATTCAAAATAGGGGTAAATACTATAGCATCACATTTATTTCTATACACCCCCCAAGCAAACTAAACATATTTGCATGTATGTTAAACTACTTCTGCACATGATTTATCTACTCTACTTCTTCACAACACACATGCACAAGAAACTGCTGCTTCAAAAGGAGAAAAATCGCCCTCCACATGCGCCAGCTCCTTCCACACTCGCTTGGGATCGTGCTCAGGATCTCCCAGCGCGCATGACTTATCTTCTGATATATTAAAAATAAATAACAATTTATCAATCTCTTTCATCTTTTGTAGGATTCACGAGCTGGAAACTAATGAACAAAAGCAGCAACAGCTGAGGTAGACAGTTGAACTGTAGAACATTGAGCAGAAACATTAATTGAGATATTGGTCTGATCTGATACCAATGTTTATAGAGTCTACAAGTTTTGCTTTAATTTAGACTGAGCTGCTTCTTCTTTTATAACAGATCTTTTCTAAAAGACAAGGGAAAGGAAACTGAAGCACTTCAACAAAAGTAAGCTAACTTTGATGTTTCTTTTTTCTTCTAATTTTATAACGACTGTGATCTGATGGGACATTTTTTAAGATAAATGCATGTGTGTTGCTCTTATACAGAATGAATGAAATGGATAGACAACTTCAAACGGCAAGGTAAAACAATAAATATTCATTTATCTACTTATCATTACATTTTTGTGCTGTGAGCTCTTTTTTATTTGTTGATTTTGCTTTATAGCTATACTCTAGCAGAAAAGGAGAAACAGATTGAAGCCCTTCAGAGAAGGTACTTTAATGCATCATTATAAAACATTCATTATCCTTTCCTGTAATCAGATACAATAAAAATTTCAGTAAATTTAAAGAAGCACCAGTTACTTCTTTTCTCCTAAAAAAAATCATGTTACAATTTAGCCTAATATCAATGTTAATGGTTTTTTCCCCCTGACAGATTGACTTTAAAAGAGCAAAAGGAAACTGAAGCCTTACAGCAAAGGTACTTTGTTTTTCACAAAATCAAATATTAATGAAAAACTCTAAAAGATTGATATCAGAAAAAAGTTCTTTAGATTCTAAAAGTCAACTGTAACATTATATTGAATTTTCTTACTGCGCTGGCCAAAGTGCTCTACAGTATAAAAAATGAACATTACACGTCAAAGAAAACTATAGACTTGAAAGCAGAATTACCAATACATTAAGAGTAAAATTTCAAAATGAATGGACCTCTAGTGTCACTTTGAAGATTAACAAACTCATTCAATGCATGATCTGACTGAGGCCAAAGTTTGTTCATTCTATCAGTCTTGCTTTAATGAGTGTTTATTTTTTCCCCAAACACAGATCATCACTAAAATACTTGGAAAGGGAAAATGAAGAACTCACACAAAGGTAGGTAACATTTATTAATTCTAACATGTCATAGTAAAATTGTGCTGAATTACTGATTTACTACATTGCTTAAAATCTTCATTATTTTAGTCCAGATGAGATAAGATGAAAATTAAAATGACATACCTCGAAATAACTTCTAAGAAATCCCAGGCTTTTTTTAATATATATATATATATATATATATATATATATATATATATATATATATATATATATATATATATATATATATATATATATATATATATATATATATATATATATATATATATATATTTATTTATATATATACATATATATATACATATATATATATATATATTTGTTGCAGCTGCCGTCAGTCCAGTGAATAGGTGGGCTGGTGCAAAAAAACAAACTGGGTATGATCCTGGCATGTCCTCCTGTTTTAGCACTAAGGTTGCATTAAAAACGCAGACTGGATCCTGATCAGCATGGTATATTTATACATGTAAATAAATGGAATGGAGTTAAGTTTAATGTCCATAATGTTTTTGCGTTTGATTTTCTGAAAATTAAACGCAAAAAAAAATATATATATAGATATATATATTACCATCCCATAAGTTGCTGGAGTCTCTGAGAAACTCAGGAGGATTTTCTCCAAAAAAAAAAAAAATCCCAGTACATGTCAAACCAAGCAAGACCCTTGAACAGAGACTAGTGCATCCTAAAGACAAAACTCCCAGAACTAGGATGAGCGGAGTGATGTATGCAGCTCAGTTAAGTGAAGAATGCTCTGATCTTTATATTGGAGAAACCAAACAATATCTCCACAGAAGCATGACTCAACACAGACGAGCTACCTCCTCCAGACAAGACTCTGCTGTCCACTTACACCTTAAGAACAAGGGACCCTCATTTGAGGACCAGAATGTTTACATTTTGGACAAAGAAGACAGGTAGTTTGAAAGGGGTGTGAAGGAAGCCATTAATGTTAAGAAAGAAAAACCAACCTTAAACAGGGGGAGGGACTCAGGTTTCAGCTTTCAAAATACTACAATTCAGCGATTGAGTTGATTCTTTCCCGGTATCACTTGAACCCCAGGGGACAAAACATCTTGCCTGGGTAGCAAAGCTTACAATTGCCCTAACGACCCCCCTTTCAGAGGCATAGCCCACTATTGAGTATTGCAGGTTAACAAAGAACCCAAAATGACTCACCATTCCTAAAAGACAGACCTATTCTTCTGGTTCAATTTTCATGTTTTCTGAGCCAGAACAAGTTCTCATAAATAAAGCTTTGAACTCAACACTAATTTTTTGATATTTTGAATTGAAAAAGCTTCCTGGATGGGAAGCAAAATGTCTTTAAACTTGGAAACCAAATGCAGTGGATTGGTTTTTAACTTTTTTGGAATGACTATGACCAGGATGACTGAGAATCTTCTCTATCACTTATGTTGTAAAAGAATCATTGGTTGGAGTTTTTAAAAAAAGCTTAATATTCTGATATGTTAAAAATAAATAACACTTTATTAATCTCTCTCATCTTTTGTAGAATTCGGGAGCTGGAAACTAATGAACAAAAGCAGCAACAGTTGAGGTAGACAGTTGAACTGTAGAACATTGAGCAGAAACATTAATTGAGATCATGGTCTGATCTGATACCAATGTTTATAGTCTATAAGTTTTGCTTTTATTTAGATTGAGCTCCTTCTTCTTTTTAACACAGATTTCATCTAAAAGACAAAGACAAGCAAACTGAAGGACTTCAACAAAAGTACATTAGACTTTGATGTTTCTTTTTTCTTCTAATTTTGTAATGACTGTGATCTGATGGAGCATTTTTAAGATAAATGCATCTGTGTTGCTTTTATACAGAATTAATGAAATGGATAGACAACTTCAAGCGACAAGGTAAAACATCAAATATTAATTTATCCACTTATTTGTTGTTGTTTTTTTGCTCTGAGCTCTTTTTTTATTTGTTGATTTTGCTTTATAGCTATACTCTAGCAGAAAAGGAGAAACAAATTGAAGCCCTTCAGAGAAGGTACTTGAATGCATTATTATAAAACATTCATTTTCCTTTCCTGTAATCAGATACAATAAAAATTTCAGTAAATTTAAAGAAGCACCAGTTACTTCTTTTCTCCTAAAAAAAATCATGTTACAATTTAGCCTAATATCAATGTTAATGTTTTTTCCCCCTGACAGATTGACTTTAAAAGAGCAAAAGGAAACTGAAGCCTTACAGCAAAGGTACTTTGTTTTTCACAAAATCAAATATTAATGAAAAACTCTAAAAGCTTGATATCAGAAAAAAGTTCTTTAGATTCTAAAAGTCAACTGTAACATTATATTGAATTTTCTTACTGCACTGGCCAAAGTGCTCTACAGTATAAAAAATGAACATTACACGTCAAAGAAAACTATAGACTTGAAAGCAGAATTACCAATACATTAAGAGTAAAATTTCAAAATGAATGGACCTCTAGTGTCACTTTGAAGATTAACAAACTACGGTAATTCAATTCATGATCTAACTGAGGCCAAAGTTTGTTCATTCTATCAGTCTTGCTTTAATGAGTGTTTATTTTTTCCCCAAACACAGATCATCACTAAAATACTTGGAAAGGGAAAATGAAGAACTCAAACAAAGGTAGGTAACATTTATTAATTCTAACATGTCATAGTAAAATTGTCCTGAATTACTGATTTACTACATTGCTTAAAATCTTCATTAATTTACAAAGGGGAATTATTTTAGTCCAGATGAGATAAGATGAAAATTAAAATGACATACCTCGAAATAACTTCTAAGAAATTCCAGGCTTTTTTTTATATATATATATATATATATATATATATATATATATATATATATATATATATATATATATATATATATATATATATATATATATATATATATATATATATATATATATATATATATTTGTTGCAGCTGCCGTCAGTCCAGTGAATAGGTGGGCTGGTGCAAAAAAACAAACTGGGTATGATCCTGGCATGTCCTCGTGTTTTAGCACTAAGGTTGCATTAAAAACGCAGACTGGATCCTGATCAGCATGGTATATTTATACATGTAAATAAATGGAATGGAGTTGAGTTTAATGTCCATAATGTTTTTGCGTTTGATTTTCTGAAAATTAAACGCAAAAAATATATATATATATATATATATATTGCCATCCCATATGTTGCTGGAGTCTCTGAGAAACTCAGGAGGATTTTCTCCAAAAAAAAAAGAAAATCCCAGTACATGTCAAAGCAAGCAAGACCCTTGAACAGAGACTAGTGCATCCTAAAGACAAAACTCCCAGAACTAGGATGAGCGGAGTGGTGTATGCAGCTCAGTTAAGTGAAGAATGCTCTGATCTTTATATTGGAGAAACCAAACAATATCTCCACAGAAGCATGACTCAACACAGACGAGCTACCTCCTCCAGACAAGACTCTGCTGTCCACTTACACCTTAAGAACAAGGGACCCTCATTTGAGGACCAGAATGTTTACATTTTGGACAAAGAAGACAGGTAGTTTGAAAGGGGTGTGTAGGAAGCCATTTATGTTAAGAAAGAAAAAACAACCTTAAACAGGGGGAGGGACTCAGGTTTCAGCTTTCAAAATCCTACAATTCAGCGATTGAGTTGATTCTTTCCCGGTATCATCTGAACCCCCCACCCGCATGCAGGGAACAAAACATCTTGCCTGGGCAGCCAAGCTTACAATTGCCACTAACGACCCCCCTTTCAGAGGCATAGCCCACTATTGGGTATTGCAGGCTAACAAAGAACCCAAAATGACTCACCATTCCTAAGGGACAGACCCATTCTTCTGGTTCAATTTTCATGTTTTCTGAGCCAGAACAAGTTCTCATATATAAAGCTTTGAACTCAACACTAATTTTTTGATATTTTGAATTGAAAAATCTTGCTGGATGGGAAGCAGAATGTCTTTAAACTTGGAAACCAAATCCAGTGGATTGGTTTTTAACTTTTTTGGAATGACTATGACCATGATGACTGAGAATCTTCTCTATCACTTATGTTGTAAAAGAATCATTGGTTTGAGTTTTAAAAAAGCTTAATCTTCTGATATGTCAAAAATAAATAACACTTTATGAATCTCTCTCATCTTTTGTAGGATTTGGAAGCTGGAAACTAATGAACAAAAGCACCAACAGTTGAGGTAGACAGTTGAACTGTTGAACATTGAGCAGAAACAGTCATTGAGATCATGGTCTGATCTGATACCAATGTTTATAGTCTATAAGTTTTGCTTTAATTTATACTGAGCTGCTTCTTCTTTTATAACACAGATCTCATCTAAAAGACAAGGAAAAGGAAACTGAAGCAATTCAACAAAAGTACATTAGACTTTGATGTTTCTTTTTTCTTCTAGTTTTGTAATGACTGTGATCTGATGGGGCATTTTTAAGATAAATGCATCTGTGTTGCTTTTATACAGAATTAATGAAATGGATAGACAACTTCAAGCGGCAAGGTAAAACATAAAATATTTATTTATCTACTTATTCGTTTTTTGTTTTTTTATGCTGAGCTCTTTTATTTGTCAATTTTGCTTTATAGCTATTCTCTAGCAGAAAAGGAGAAACAGATTGAAGGCCTTCAGAGAAGGTACTTCAATCCATTATTATTAAAAATTAATTATCCTTTCCTGTAATTAGATAGATCAAAAGTTTCAGTGAATTTAAAGAAGCATCAGTTACTTTTTTTTTCCTCCTAAAAAATAATGTTACAATTTATCTAAACCTACTCTCAATGTTAATGGTTTTTTTCCCTTGACAGATTGACTTTAAAAGAGCAGAAGGAAACTGAAGCCTTGCAACAAAGGTACTTTGTTTTTCACAAATTCAAATATCAATGAAAAAATCTAAATGGTTGATATCAGAAAAAGTTCTTTAGATTCTAAAAGTCAACTGTAAAATTATATTGAATTTTCTTACTGTGCTGGCTAAAGTGCTTGACAGTGTAAAAAAATAAGAACAGAACACATTAAAAAATGAAAACTATAGACTCAAAATTCCGTAAAAATTCAAAAAATATCCACTGGACTTGGTTTCCAAGATTTGAAGACGTTTCGCCACCTCTCCAGGAAGCTTTCTCAATTCAAATGTCTGGACCCGCAGTGAGTTTGAGTCTTATATGGACAAGGCCTTGTATTGCTTGGAAACATGCAAATGGTAACCGATGAATGGGTCGTTTAGTTCCATCGTTAGCCTGTAATATCTGACCCTGTCTATGATTCTAGGGGTCGGTCGTTAAAGGGGGGATTGCCATTATTTTGTTTTGAATATTAACATCAGTTCAAGTAAATTTTACAGGATTTTTGATTTTGGATTAACAACTAAATGTAAATGTTCATCAATGAATTTAGCAGAATAATCAAGATCGACTAACTGATCTGACTGAGGCCAAAGTTTGTTCAATCTATCAGTCTTGCTTTAATGAGTGTTTGTTTTTATTTTTTATTTTGTTTGTTTTTTTTACCACAGATCATCTCTAAATTACATGGAAAGGGAAAATGAGGAACTCAAACGAAGGTAGGTAACATTCATTAATTCTAACATGTCACAGTTTTCCTAATTTGGGGATTCAGAGAAATGTTGCTGCTTTAGTATAAAAAAAAAAAAAAAACTTGATGACCAACATATATATTTTCATATTTGAGAAACTATAAATGGAAATAGAATTATGATCTCTGACATATTCTTATCAAATCTACATACAAAGTTTTGCTAAAAGTCCTTTTTGTTTTCATTTTTGCAAAAAGTATGAAGCTACAGTTTTAGTGTTTGTGGCTGTTATTAATAAAGAACAACTTAAAACTTAAAGGATGAAAAACAAAAAACTATTTTTGAAATTATATGTAAATACTCAAACTGGAGATGAAAGATGAAACTTTTAAACAAAGAACAAAGAAGACTTAAATTTTTGATTTTTCTACTTGGAATATTGAAATGTATAAGGGCATGCCAAAAAAATCTAAATAAAGGCTAAATTAAATTTTAAATACTGCTGTATTTTCATAGGATCAATTCATTGTTGTAGAAAAAAAATCTCTTTCAACTGTTTCTTAATCTTTTTATTTTTAGTAATATATTTTTTGTTGAAGTGATTTAGCATATTGCTTGTTTTGTACAAAAAATGGCTTTTAATAAATGTATTGTGGAGTATTTTCATAAATTTTCTTGAATGACCCTCCCTCTCCAATTAAAAAAAAAGCACATGTACAACGCTGTACCTGCTCCTGAGAGGGAACGTTTATTAAACGCTTGTGAGAACTTGCACAAGTTCATTTTTCCTTGTGCACGCTCTGTTTAAAAGTTGCTGCTCTCATGGATCTTACAGGCTTACTGTGCCCGATTGTCCGCCCTAACTGTAATTTACACTATGCTGTTGTTTCTAAACAGAATAAAAGATGCAGAAGGGAACTATCAAAGGATTAGGTAAACATCTTTCTTTGTTTCTTTCATTCTTATTCCCTTTCTAGCTTTTATTTGAGGCTGGTTTTATTCTGTAAATTTTACTTCTCAGATCTGCTTTAGAAGAAAAGCAACGAGAAAATGAAGCCTTAGAGAGAAGGTACATCTACATTTTAATGTGAAAAAAAACTTTTTTTGTATAAAAGTTTATTATATTGTAAAAAACTATTTCCAAACATTATTCTAAACCTGCACCTAATTAACTTATGATATCAAAGTGTGTCTAAATCTATCTTGAAAAAAAGCCCACATAAACATGATCATGCTTTATTATGTCAGGTCTATTGATGAGTTCTTCCTATATTCCTCTCCTTTAATGAATGTGTTTCAGTTCAATGCATCCAGATTAAAATGTCTCTGTTACTTTCTCACAGCATAAATGAGATGAATCTAAAAGTTCAAAGGACAAGGTAAATTTTTGTGTCTTTTCTTAATTTTGCTTATATTATAAATCACACCTAATCAGTCATCGTATAAACATAAATCTTTGAAACTCTGTGTTACTTTTATCTGGTCCAAATTATCTACACAACATAAGATAATAGTTCTGTTACATATTCTATGTTTCTTGATGATTAACTGTTGGTTGTTTTTCCCACAGATCTGAACTTTACACTACGAAGGATGAAAAAGAAAAACTTATTCAAAGGTACAGTACACTACAGAACAGGTTATCAAACGTTGAATTTTAATTTTTATTCTTTTTTATTTTCTACATTTGGCATTTCCAACAAAGAGACATTACTGTGTCTGTTAATTCCTATGAATATATCTAATGTTATGTTGATGTTTTTTTTTTTTCAAACTTAACAGTATTTATTTTATCTTTTTAAAGAATTCAACATTTTGAAGCTCTGAATAAACAGCAGCACTATAAAGCAGAGTAAGTGTTTTTTTAGTATGTTTTATTTTTTTTTAGTTTGGAACCCGAATCTTTATTTCCAAATGATTTAGAAGATATGCCATAAGAAAAATTTGTTATTGCATGTCACATTTAATTTGTTTATCAAGTTTTTTGTACTAAATAAGGAACTTTCCATTAATTAATATTGTTACCAATACCAATCTCAATCTATCCAATTAGAGTCAAGGACAGTTCCATTGATTGCTGTCCTTCTACCAGATGGATAAACTAAAATGATAAATTATAAGCTTTAAGATGCCAGCATAACAACAAATGTCTTTATCTTCTGCAGTTTGGTTTACTCCACACATGCATAAAGACAACATAAAGCCACCTCCTGCTTTTTTCCCATCTGCACTTTCTTCATTTAAAGTTTTTATTTCATTTTCAACTTGAGGACAGATTAACACATAACCAAATACACTGCCTGGCCAAAAAAAAGTCGCCACCAAAAAAAAAGGTCACCCACTCTAATACTTTGTTGGACCGCCTATAGCTTTGATTACGGCACACGTTCGCTGTGGCATTGTTTCGATAAGCCTCTGCAATGTAAAAAGATTTTTTTCCATCCAGTGTTGCATTCATTTTTCACCAAGATTTTGCATTGATGATGGTAGAGTTTGACCGCTGCACAAAGCCCTCTCTAGCACATCCCAAAGATTCTCAATGGGGTTGAGGTCTGGACTCTGTGGTGGCCAATCCATGTGTAAAAATGATGTGTCATGCTCCCTGAACCAGTATTTCACAATTTGAGCCCGATGAATCCTGGCATTGTCATCTTGGAATATGCCCGTGCCATCAGGGAAGAAAAATTCCATTGATGGAATAACCTGGACATTCAGTATATTCAGGTAGTCAGTTGACCTCATTCTTTGAGCACATACTGTTGCTGAATCTAGACCTGACCAACTGCAGCAACCCCAGATCATAACACCGCCCCCACAGGCTTGTACAGTAGGCGCTAGGCATGGTGGGTGCATCACTTCACCTGCCTCTCTTCTTACCCTCATTCGCCCATCACTCTGGAACAGGGTAAATCTGGACTCATCAGACCACATGACCTTCTTCCATTGCTCCACAGTCCAATCTTTATGCTCTCTAGCAAATTGAAGCCTTTTTTCCTGGTTAGCCTCACTGATTAGTGGTTTTCTTATGGCTACACAGCTGTTCAGTCCCAATCCCTTGAGTTCCCTTCGCATTGTGCGTGTGGGAATGCTCTTACTTTCAGTATTAAACATAGCCCTGAGTGATCGCCGATCACAATCATTCAGGATTTTTTCCGGCCAAAATTCTTCCTTGAAGATGATGGGTCCCCACTCTCCTTCCAGTCTTTAATAATGCGTTTGACAGTTCTTAACCCAATTTTAGTAGTTTCTGCAATCTCTTTAGATGTTTTCTCTGCTTGATGCATACCAATGATTTGACCCTTATCAAACAGACTAACATCTTTTCCACGACCACGGGATGTGTCTTTCGACATGGTTGTTTCGGAAATGAGAAGCAAGTCATTGCACCAGTTGGAGTTAAATAACTTGTTGCCAGCTGAAAGATAATCGCCCATGCAGTAATTATCCAATAGGAGGCTCATACTTATTTGTGTCATGATGTAACAAAGTTTTGACCCAAAAATGCAGAAAAACCGAACAGAGAGTCCATGGAAAAGGTTTAAGGGTTTTATTGAAGAAGTAAAACTGGAGGAGAAGTGTTACTCTGAACACTGCTCAACTGGAACTGTAAAGTGAGGGGAAGACAAAGCGGTTAGTTCAGGCTCAGTGGGGAATCTGACTTGTGAAACTTGGGGAAGAGGTTTTGGTTGCCGACTCACGTTTCCAGTGAAGTTGTTGTATCCTTGACTCCTGTCTGTGTGCTGTGTTTCCAGTGTTTGTCTGATTCGGTGGAGGGCGGAACAGGTTTTACCCAGAATGCGGTTGATAGTTGGAGAACGGAGCTCAGTTGATCCTTCCAGGATGTAAAGGTCCGAGAGATCCAGTTAGCAGGACAACTTCCTGCCAAGAGGCAAAGAGAAAAACAAAGTTAAAGTCAGGTTGACAAAAACTCAGCTTGACTCAGCAAACACAGCTTGGCTAGAGTACCCTAAACTGACAAACACTCTGGCGTCGAAGTAGTGGCAGTCAGCAGCTTAAGAACATTCTTTTTAACGAGGAAACCATCCGCAGGTGTGTGAGGAGGCAGACCAGAACCAGGCGCCTCCTGGTGGATGAAGGGAGACAAACACAGAAACACAAACACAAAGACAGGCAGTGTATTTTACATAAGCAACTGCTTTCAGATTTAATTAATCAGTCTGAAAGTAAATTACCTTCAGCTCTCTAAATATTTATAATTTGTTCTCTATTTAAAATCCATGCCAGAGTTTTAAAAGTAGAGGAGAATTGAAGTTGACTGAATACAGAGTATAGAAGCCTTAGCTTCTCGTCAGAAGGGATTTGGACTCTGTTCATCCTTGATTTTAGAAAAAAACATTTTATATAAACAGATAATTAAATCAGAGCTGATGTACTAAAAGCTAAGGTTTTCAACCTGCCTGAGATAAAGGCAAAAGAAACAATATATTCAAATGTCAGCAAAACAATTCAATGGAAATGTTCTGTGGTAACTTTATTAGTAATAAATGTGGTGATTCAGTATCTAATGTGACTGAGCTCAGGGCTTGTTCAGTATAAATGTCTGGTATTATTTAATGTTATATTTTTATGGTGTTTATTTTACAGATCTGCTCTGAAAGAAAAGATAAAGGAAAATGAAGATCTCAAACAAAGGTTTGAAAACAGTCTGAAATGTTCAGTGGATAAACAGACAGTGGTCTGGATTGTTACTGTTTGTCAAGGTTATTTTATATCAAGTTACTGACTTACTAAATTTAATCATAAATATATGTGATATAAGTGTTTGCATAAAATAAGTCAGTTGTGTGTTGCCAAATACGGAATTGTAATCCTTTGTTTATCAGCTTGTTGTGTTTCATGTCCATAAATGCAATCACCTTTTATACAAACTAAAACAACTAATTAGTGACATCAAATCTTTCATGCTTTTCAATCTTTTCAAGGATCCAAGAGATGGTTACCCAACAGAAGCAACACCATTCAAGGTAAATAATTGCTTTGTATATCTTTTTTATTCATGTTTATGGCAGGTCATTTTTATTAAAGATCCAACAGTTAATTGATCAGAAAAGATAAAAGAGATCTACTGACAGATCTGACTGAAACTAGTGTCAGCTCAGTCTATAAGTGCTGCAATAATTTAATGAGAGATGCTCATTTTATTCCACAGACCTTCTCTGAAATTCAAGGAACAGGAAAGTGAAGCACTCAAACAAAAGTATGTTACATTCAGTGATGTGAAACATGAAATGAAAATGTTCTTCATTTCAGGAATTAGAAAATGTATTTCATGTGCTTTGTGTCAAAAGCTCCTTGATAACCAAGACATTTATATATCGACTTATTTAAAAACATATGAATGTATAAAGAAACTATAAACTCAAAACTACTTTTTAACTGATTTTTCCACTCAGTTTAAGGAAGGTTTAATGCAGCTGCTACAACAAATAGCTCTATATTATCTGATGTACTACATAAATTGATCAAATGAATTTGAAGTTCTGCAAATAATTTAATGCTATTTATTCCAAACTGAGCCTTAAGTGAACACATTTTTACTTTCGTAACGTAAATTATAATATCATGTAATCACTCTTAAGTTGAGTGGCTGAAAAAGCCATGATGCAGCCAATAGGAAGAACTATGTAGTTGCATTTCAGAGAAAGATCACTAAAGCAGGACAGCCATCCACTGATACTGTAGATAATGAAAATGGAAGATTGAGGTTTCGTTTTTTCACCCCTTATCTTGGTTTGTTTATAATTTTTCCACCTGTGGTAGACTTTGAAAAAAAAATACTTGTTAACTATGCAACTTTCTCAAAGCTAAGTCACCAAAAAAAAAAAAAAAAAAAAACAATTCTACAAAAAAAAGAAAAAAATCTATATTTGTGAATTTCATTAGAGCTTCTTATAGCTCTAATGAGCTGAGTAATAATTGTCATATGTATGATCAGGTCCAGTTGTGCACAGATAGCTGTATCTGTATTTATTAACCAGCTCCTCCAGCTTATTTAACAATCGTTAGACTATACTCAGTTGTATCCTACAATAATATTTGATATTGTTTGTTATCTATGTGTGATCTAATTGATCAAATGTGTATAACTGTGTCTCTGCTAATTTAAAAAAAGGATGCATGAGATGGAAGCACAGCTTCAAAGAACAAGGTAACTATATTTGTTTTTTGTAATTCATTTGAAAAGCTGTTACATCTTAAATGTTATATCAATACTATAACTGAAGATGTCAAGAATACATTTATAAATGCAATCAACCTCATTCACCTTAATTCTATCAATGTATCTTTCAGTAAGTTTTAAACTATATATGACAAATATTGGGTTGACACTGTATAAACAATATTAAATGCTATTTTAAATTCACATCTAATATCGACTGCAGACAATTTACATGTAAAAGATCTAATTTATATATCAAATACGCTTCTAATTATCTCAAATGGAAATCAGTTAATTTTAGAGAAATCAAAAGATAACGTTTCTGTAAAATGACAAAAGAAGTAAGATTTGGCAGATAACACAATGTAATATATATATAATATCTTAGGAAGCTCAGCCAAATGCACTGGATTATTGATTTTGCAGCATTCTGGGCCTCAAGTTTTCATTTTTAAACTTAACCAGACCATACTGTTTTATTTCTATTTAAATGAAGGTCCAAGTAACAATGTTGATTTCAGTTTAGGTCACGCTATAGATGCTATCAATAGTTTTAGTAGGTGTTAGGAAATTTTTAACAAAAGATTTTCAAAGGCAGGTGTGATGGTCAAAATCTTTAAAACAACAAGTTTTGACATTTTAACTTTTTATAACTGTGGTCATTTGAAAAATGACCACAGCGTGTGTTTAGATCTTTGAAAAAATACATTAAAATAGATAATATTGTGTTACAAGTGATCGATTTTATTGCACAGGTCTGCTCTAAAAGAAAAAGATGAAGAACTAAAATCCTTTAAAGACAGGTAAAGTACAAGTTTCCTTCTACTTCTTCCATAGTTTGACTGTCAGTTAAAAATGACTTCCTCACCACAAAAATGTCATGTTAATTGATTTGTTAGACTTTTATATATATAACAGTTTTTGTGCTTTTTACAGAGTGGCAGGGGATGTTGCTCTGTCAATCAAAACAGGGAAAACCATGAGCCTTAACAACCCAGTAAATAAGACCAGGTTAAAGGAGATGTATGACTCCCTGAGATGTGACTGGCCAAAAATAAAAAACAGCTTAAAGTCAAACCAGACACATCCAGACTCTGCCAAAGAGCTAATTCAGGTACAGATCTGTTTTCATTAAATCCAAAATATAGATTTATAATATCTACAGCAAACTGCTTCCTCCTTTTTGTTCCAACTTGTCTCATTTTCTCTCCCAATACCAGAAAAAGTTCAGAGAGGCTAAAGAGGAAATGATACAAAGGAAAATTTTGGTAGATAAAGTATATGAAACAAATGTGAAAAATGCTCCAGGGGCACCACAAAAGGTAATGAATCGTTCTTTAAATCCATCTTTTTGTTCCTGCTGCGTCTGAACTGAGCTTTGTTCTCTTAGGTTGATCAGTACCGACAGTTAACCATCCAGAACCTGCAGCTGACTCTCTACAATGAGAGACAAGGTGCTTCTTTACAGGTGAGTTTCACACCAAACGCAGACTTTTATCTACTGTTCATGGGTTACTACTTTTTCATTCCAAATAAAAAAAAATAAATGTGTTTAATTACTCATTTTCCACAGAGAACCTTTCCTGGAGGAAATCCTCAGGAGGTGTTGGAGTATTTGGGCTCTGAATGTTATTGGCTTGGCTGCCTGATGGCTTTGAGCAACCCCCCTCTGCGGCCTGATTGGGAGAATCATCCTCCGTCAATGGATAAATGGGACTTACTCCCACGAAATATCACAACCGTCTCTTTAAATGAGTGAAAGGAAACTGATCAACAATAAAGTTACAGAAATATCTGTCCAACATGTTAATACAGGAGGGCATGCCCTGCTAAGTCAATAACTCTGTGCTCAGTTGGTTTTCCTTTGATTTCCTTTGAACTTAATTTGTTTACAATGTTCTATTTATAAACTAAACAAATTAAGTTGGATTAACTTGATTAAATCACTTGTAACCAATTAAAGCAAATAAGTTAATTTGGAGTGACATTATTTTTACTAGTAAGACTTA